>NC_087267.1:21485716-21802216 GCF_015220805.1 Pogoniulus pusillus
GAGAGTTGGAGCAGTGAGTCTCATGAAGAAAGCCCTGGTTTTAGCTAAAATTGATGAAGCATGGATGAAATAACAGGAGCACCCAACACCAGATTTTGAGGCCAGGAAGCCCAGACAAAGACCTTTGGGTATGTAACCGTAATTTTAACAACCTTTATAATGCTAATGAGGAAAACTGAATACATGCTAAATATGGCGGTGCCATGGGCAGAGGCACTGAGTGCAGCCTCAGCAAGTTTGCTGATGACACCAAGCTGTGTGGTGCAGCAGACAGGCTGGAGGGCAGGGAACCATCCAGAGGGACCTGGCCAGGCTGGAGAGGTGGGCACAAGCCAACCTTATGAGGTTCAACAAGACCAAGTGCAAGGTCCTGCATCTGGGTCAGGGCAATCCCAAGCAGTGAGTGGCTGGAGAGCAGCCCTGAGGAGAGGGACTTGGGGATGCTGGTGGATGAGAAGCTCAACAGGAGCCAGCAGTTTGCACTTGCAGCCCAGAAAGCCAGCCAGATCCTGGACTGAATCAGGAGAAGTGTGGCCAGCAGGGCGAGGGAGGTGATTCTCTCCCTCTACTCCACTCTGCTGAGACCCCACCTGGAGTACTGCATCCAGTTCTGGAGCCCTCATTACAAGAAGGATGTGGAGATGCTGGAGTGTGTCCAGAGAAGGGCCACTGGATTGATCAGAGGGCTGGAGCAGCTCTGCTATGAGGACAGACTGAAAGAGTTGGGGCTGTTGAGTCTGGAGAAGAGCAGGCTCCCAGGTGACCTTCTTGTGGCCTTCCAGGATCTGAAGGGGGACTACAAAAAAGCTGGGGAGGGACTTTTTAGGCTCTCAGGGAGTGACAGGACTAGGGGGAATGGAGCAAAGCTGGAGGTGGGGAGATTCAGAGTGGACATGAGGAGGAAGTTGTTGAGCATGAGAGTGGTGAGAGCCTGGCATGGGTTGCCCAGGGAGGTGGTTGATGTCCCATGGCTGGAGGTGTTTAAGGCCAGGCTGGCTGAGGCTGTGTGCAGCCTGCTCTAGGGTAGGTGTCCCTGGGCATGGCAGGGGGTTGGAACTTGATAATCCTTGTGACTGTTTCCAACCCTGACTGATTCTATGATCCTATGATTCTACATATGTCTGTGTTCCTCAACTCTCCTACATATGTCTGTGTTACTCAACTCTCCTCCCAAATCATGCTAAACATCACCTAGGATGCCTCAGCCTGAGCTAGGGTATAAAACCCATGAGAGGGACATCTCAAGATCTTACCTGCAATACAAAAATAGAGTAAAAGGCAATTTCCTTGCCCTGCTTTTTAATTCCTTGGTTTCTACAGAGTTAACTTTCATCACTGCAAGGATGCACTGAGGGCATGTGTTCAGCTGTTGCCCAGCAGGATGCCAGCTTTTAAAAGCTGCTTCTTGCTCCTCTGTAGAATCAGAGAATGGTGTGGATTGGAAGAGACATCCAAAAGTCGTCCAGTCCAAACCCCTCTGCAGTCAGCAGGAGCATCCTCATCTAGATTAGGTTGCCCAGAGCCCTCTTGAGCCTCACCTTGAATATCTCCAGGGATGGGGTCTCAACCATCTCCCTGGGTAACCTGTTCCAGTGCTCCACTAACCTCATGGCAAAGAACTTGTTCCTAACATCCAATCTAAATCTGCTCTTTTATGAGTCACTCTGTAGCAAATGAAGGACTTCACTTTGTATATATGTAAAGTTATGGACTCTTGGCCTGGCCATAAAAGAATCACAGTAAAATTTACTTCAAGAAGGCCTTGTGGAGGTCATGTTGGCCAGCCTTTTATTTCAAGCAGGTTGAACTTCAAAGCTAGACCTTGGTGGTCAGCTCCTAGTGCAGTTGTGTTTTGAACAATTTCAAAACTAATGAGCTACATCTCAAATGTAATGTTTGTGAAGTATGCTTAATTTTCTTCAAAGGAGGGAGCAAAATCAATTCATAAGTCAGCTGGGGGTATCCTGATCAGGAAAATCATCTTAAAGATGAGCCAGTAGTACACTGGAGACAAAGAAAAGATGGACTTGGATGATAGGTCTACAAGAATGTTAACTCATCTGATTGATGCCTTCTGAGGCTAGTGAAGGACTAGTCTAGATTGCCTCTCAGAGTACCAATGAAGTAAGGGCTGTCCTCATTCATGTTTATAAAATTGTAAAGGGTGAGTGCCAGGAGGATGGAGCCAGGCTCTGCTTGGTGATGCTCTGTGACAGGATAGGGGCCAATGGGTGGAAGCTGAGGCATAGGAAGTTCCATGGAAACATGAGGAGGATTTTTTTTCCCTGTGACAGAATGTGCTGCCCAGGGAGGTTGTGGAGTCTCCCTCTCTGGAGACATTCAAGACCTGCCTGGACGTGTTCCTGTGTGATCTGGGATAGGTGATCCTGCTCTGGCAGAGGGGTTGGACTGGATGAACTTTTGAGGTCCCTTCCATCCCCTCACACTCTCATTCTGTGAAAACTGAAACAGATTGTTCCCAGGTCATCTGTCACTCTTTCAGAAGCCTTCCAATTAGGCAGCAATGCTGCCAAAGGAGAGGCATACATGGTTCAGATTTCTGGTAGCTATATGTCAGTGAGGATCTCTTTGAGTCCACAAGTTATGGCTAGCATAAATGCCCATGATGATTTTGGTCTCAGTGGGATCATACTCTGTTGCTTCAACTCTGCTGAACTAGGTAAGCCAGCTTGTGTGTCAGCAACGTAAATCAAAGCACCCCTGGTGATGATGAACCTGATGCCTGGACAAGGCTGGAACAAGAGCATTCATTTTCACAGAATCACAGGATGTTGTTAGGGGTTGGCAAGGAGCTCAAAAGCTCATCCAGTCCAACTCCCCTGCCTGAGCAGGATTACCTAGAGTAGGTCTCACAGCAACACTTGCAGGCAGGTTTGGGGTGTCTCCAGAGGAGGAGGCTCCCTGGGCAGTCTGTTCCAGAGCTCTGTCACTCTCACAGTGAGAGTCCCTTCCAGCCCCTGACATTCTGTGAGTCTTCTACTTACTAGCCTTATTTCTAGCAGTGTTTTCTTTGTCATAAGCAGATACAATCAGATACAATAACTGAGGTGAAGAAGTGAAACCGATCAGTGAAGCATCACCCCCTGTGCTTTGCCACACCAGAAGGGGTGTAGATGAACGAATGATAAGGAATTTGTGTCTTGTATTTTATTATTCAGCTTGAAGTCTTCAATTATTAGGGCTATGCTAATGAAGTGGCTTTGCATTTTCTGACAGATCTGATGATAAACTCCTTAACAAAGCAATAAAACTGGGAAGATGTCAATCAGATGATTAGCTAATAATCAATGTCCATCAGCAGTGGCTGCAATGAGATGGCAGACAAACTCCAGGCTCTGTTCGAGGGTTGGGTGTTTGCTGGATCAGGTTTTAGAGAAGACACTGACAAAGAAATGACTGCATTGTATGACAAGATTTAGGAGAAAGCAATATTGGTCTAATCCAGGCAGAGTGGGTTGAGAACAGCTTTGGAGAAAGAGACTTGAAGGTCTGAGAAGCTCCCCAGGAGCCAGCAGTGCCCTCATGAAGCCCAAAATGCAGCCCTGTGCTGGGCTGCAGCCAAAGAAATGTGGGCAGCAGGGCAAGAGTCTGCCCCTTGACTCTGCTCTGCTGAGACCTCACCTCCAATCCTGCCTTCAGTTCTGGTGTCCCCAGCACAGGAAGGACACAGATCTGGTGGAGAGAATCCAGAGGAGGCTGCAAAGATGATCCAATGGTTGGAGCACCTCTGCTATGAGGACAAGCTGGGGGAGCTGGGGGTGTTCTACCTGGAGAAGAGAAGACTCTGAGGGACCTTAGAGCTGCTTTCCAGTACCTGAAAGGGTCCTCGAGGAAGACTGCAGAGGGACTTTCCATCAGGATGTCCAAAGATAGGACAAAGGAAAATGTTTTTAAGCTGAGGCAGAGCAGGGTTAGACTGGAGCTTAGGAAGGTCTTCAATAGGAGAGTGGTGAGACTTCGGAATGGGCTGTCCAAGGAGGTTGCAGTTGCCTCCTCCCTTGGGGTGTTCAAGGCCAGATTGGTCTAGCTGAGTGGTGTCTCTGCCCATTGTGGGGAGGTTGGAGTAGATGACCCTTAAGGTCCCCTCCAACCTATGCCACTCTGTGATAGCATCATTAATCTAAACTGAGTACTTAGAAATACTCCCTACAAACATCTTTCTGAAGTAGTTGATCTTGACAATTTGAAATAGTTTGTTTGCATTACTTTTTGTGGAGGTAGGGGGCATCAGATTGGGCAGATGTGAAATGCCCTAGTTAGAACCTCAAGTTCAGGAGTCTCCATGGAGACAGGAATGCTGTCATCATACAATCAAGATTGAATTGTGACTCCACAGATAGAAAGTTGATCAGTCAATTCCTTTACAATCTCAGGCATCCAGAACAGGATCTACTTCATTTAACTCTAGGCATCGCTGGCAAAGGCATAGGCATTGAATTCTGACCAAGCTATCTCAACAACTATGATATCCAGAACCAAAAAGCTCGACGTCAAGGGTTCTGAACTTTGGCCACAACAACCCCAAGCAGCACTACAGGCTGGGGACAGAGTGGCTGGAGAGCAGAGCAGCCAGGAAGAAAGGGACCTAGGGGTGCTGGTAGATGGTAGCTGAAGATGATCCAGCAGTGTGCCCAGATAGCCAGGAGAGCCAATAGCATCCTGGACTGGATCAGGAACAGTGTGGCCAGCAGGACATGGGAGGTTGTTCTGCCCCTGTACTCAGCACTGGTCAGGCCACAGCTTGAGTCCTGTGTCCATTTCTGGGCTCCTCAATTCAAGAGAGATGTTGAGATACTGGAAGGTGTCCAGAGAAGGGCAAGGAAGCTGGTGAGGGGCCTGGAACACAGCCCTGTGAGGAGAGGTTGGGGGAGCTGGGGTTCTAGACTGGAGAAGAGGAGGCTCAGGGCTGACCTCATTGCTGTCTACAACTCCCTGAAGGGAGGCTGTAGCCAGGTGGGGGTTGGTCTCTTCTGCCAGGCAATCAGCAGCAGAAGAAGGGGACACAGTATGAAGCTGTGGTGGGGGAGGTCTAGGCTGGATGTTCTGCGGAAGTTGTTGTCAGAGAGAGTGATTGGCATTGGAATGGGCTGCCCAGGGAGGTGGTGGAGTCACCATCCCTGGAGGTGTTGAAGCAAAGCCTGGCTGAGGCACTTAGTGCCATGGTCTAGTTGACTGGCCAGGGCTGTGTGCTAGGTTGGCCTGGATGATGTTGGAGGTCTCTTCCAACCTGGTTGATCTTATGATTCTAAGTTATCTGGCCTAAAGGAGATGATATGTCCTGGAGGTCTCTATTTCTGTTCATTAACTTTGCAAACCCATATGGCTGCATCAAATGCCTGCAGCTGAGAACTAAATCTCACCGTGATTAACTGTGCCACAAATATTACAGATAATAAGAACTTGCTTAGTGGTCTGTTTGTATGGCAGCTCAAGTGACACCAGTTACATTTCACTTACTGATACGTGAGTGAAATTTAGCTTAATGAAATTCAACTTATTCCAGCAGTAAGTCAACAATATAATCATAGAATCAACCAGGCTGGAAGAGACCTCCAAGATTATCCAGTCCAACCTAGCACCCAGCCCTGGCCAGTCAACTAGACCATGGCACTAAGTGCCTCAGCCAGGCTGTTCTTCAACACCTCCAGGGATGGTGACTCCACCACCTCCCTGGGCAGCCCATTCCAATGCCAATCACTCTCTCTGACAACAACTTCCTCCTAACATCCAGCCTAGACCTCCCCCGGCACAACTTGAGACTGTGTCCCCCTTGTTCTGTAGGCAACGACAAGCACCACTTGGCCATCTGTTTCCACTTGCTACCAATCCATCATCTGTGAAAATTAAAGGTCTCTGTGATTTTCACAGGCTCACAGGGTGTTAGGAGTTTGAAGGGACCCACGGAGATCACAGAGTCCAACCCCCCTGCCAGAGCAGGACAATACTATCTAACACAGATCACAGAGGAACACATCCAGACAGGTCTTCAAAGTCTCCAGAGAAGGAGACTCCATGACCTCCCTGGGGAGCCTGTGCCAGTGCTCTGTGACCTTCACAGTAAAGAAGTTCCCCCTTGTGTTGAGGCAGAACCTCTTGTGCTGCAATTTACACTCTTTGCTCCTTGTCCTATCCCAGGGAACAAGTGAGCAGAGCCTGTCCCCTGTCTCCTGGGCAGCCTTCAGATACTTATAAACATTTATCAAATCCCCTCTCAGACTTCTCTTCTCCAGACTAAGCAGCCCCAGGTGCCTCAGCCTCTCCTCATCATCCATGCCCTCCAGTTCCCTCATCATCCTCATAGCCCTCCAGCAGATCCCTGTCCCTCTGCAACTGGGGAGCCCAAAACTGAACACAGTATTCAAGATGAGGTCTCACCAGGGCAGAGTAGAGGGGGAGTAGAACCTCCCTTGATCTACTGGACACACTCCTCCCAATCCACCCCAGGATCCCATTGGCCTTCTTGGCCACAAGGGCACACTGCTGTCCCATGGATAACTTGGTATCCACCAGAACCCCCAGGTCCCTCTCCACAGGGCTGCTTTTTCTCTTGTGCCCGACTGCTGACTCAGTTCTCAGTGAGTTGGTGAGGATCATAGAGTATCATGGGTGGGATATTTCCTCTGAAAATTGAAGCTGAGCCCTAATCTTAGCTTAAGCACCATACTACAGGATTTTTCTGATCTAATGAATCCCTAAATATCACAGAATTGTCTCCCACACTAGCTGTAAGAACAGAGAGGTCCTGCCCTTGTGCAAGGTAAAGAAGCAGGCTGGAGAAGGCAGGGTGGGCAGGGCTGTGCTAGAAGCAATTCATGGAATCATAGAATGGTTTCAGTTGGAAAAGACCTTTAAGGTCATCAACCATCTGATTTAGTACCATCTAAGTGTGGTACTAAATCATGTCCATCGGTGCCATATCTCTGCATCTTTGAAACGTCTCCAGAGGTGTGGGGTTCCCACTTCCTCTCAAGTAGTTGCAGAGAGACAGAAAGTCTGCCCTCAGCTTCCTTTTCTCCAGAGCAAAGAACTCAGTTCTCTCAGTTGCTCCTCATAAGCAGAATTTACTTAGGTTGTTTTTAAGTCCTTCCATGTAGCAGAGGAGGCTGTTAAAAACTGCTGCCTGCAAGCTTCTGCGCTTGGTGCAACCACTTCTGAGGCCTTAGCCGTGCTGCAAAGCACCTCAGTGACTCTTTTCCCAGCAGTTTGTGTCAGGTCTGACTTGCAGAGGCTGATTTAAGCCCAGAAAGGATGACCACTGCTTTCAGAGAAGCTGTCAGCAGCTGGCAGAGCTTCAACTTGTGATTTGGTATGTGAAGGTTGATCAGCATGCAGCAGAGACAATAACTCCTGACAGTGCAGCCCGGTGGAGTTATGTCACTGCAGACCTGAGGAAAGACTCAGGTTTGAGGTTTAGCTCATGAGTAGAAAATAAAGATTGGGGGAAAATACATGGCAGGGGAGGGGGAAGGCAAGAAATGGGAGCACAGCAGAAGCCAAGAGTTGACGCAGCTTACTGCATAGGAAAACAGGTTAGTGTTCCAGTGCTGTGCTGCTGGGAGGGTTTGCCAGGCTTATGCTGAAAGACACCACTTAGAAGTCTTAAATTCTTTTAGCTTAGCTTTATGGAGCCTTTGCACTGCAGAGTATAGAGCTCTCTCTAGCCTTTTAAATCATTCTTAAAATGTGAGGTTAATGTGTAGCTGCATTGGATACTAAAGGGAAACAGATGGAAGAAGGAACACAGTGAATCACAGGGAATCTGTCCAAGAATGCTTTTTCTAACCAAAAGATTTTGTTTCCTTACTGATTCTGCCTTAAATATCAGAGAAACCTCAAGCCACCATATAAATGCCACTTCCACTGCCCCCTGGTTGGTATTTGAAGCTTCAAGCTAAATACTGAGTTTGTTCAGGTTGGGATGTACCAAGAAGCAATTCATTGTCTTTGAATTTAAATTAGAACTTTGTTCATAGTCTGTCTGGAAATCTAAGACACTGATTTCTCTGATGACCACCTGGAATATGATGTTTTGTAAACCCTACAATTTGGCCTTACACTGCAGGTCTGCTAATTTCAACCACAAGAAACAAAACTAGGAGCAGGTGTGGATCTGTTTGAGGGTAAGAAAGCTCTGCAGAGGGACCTAGACAAGCTGGATGGGTGGGCAGAGGACAAGGGGATGAGATTTAACAAGGCCAAGTGCAAGGTTCTACACTTTGGCCACAACAACCCCAAGCAGTGCTACAAGTGGGGGACAGAGTGGCTGGAGAGCAGCCAGGAGGAAAGGGACCTGGGGGTACTGGTAGATAGTAGCTGAAGATGAGCCAGCAGTGTGCCCAGGTGGCCAGGAGAGCCAATGGCATCCCGGCCTGGATCAGGAACAGTGTGGCCAGTAGGACAAGGGAGGTTATTCTTCCCCTGTACTCAGCACTGGTCAGGCCACAGCTTGAGTGCTATGTCCAGTTCTGGGCTCCTCAATTCAAGAGAGATGTTGAAATACTGGAACGTGTCCAGAGAAGGGCAACAAAGCTGGTGAGGGGCCTGGAGCACAGCCCTGTGAGGAGAGGCTGAGGGAGCTGGGGGTGTGCAGCCTGGAGGAGGCTCAGGGCTGACCTCATTGCTCTCTAAAACTACCTGAAGGGAGGCTGTAGCCAGGTGGGGTTGGTCTCTTCTGCCAGGCAACCAGCAACAGAAGAAGGGGACAGAGTCTCAAGTTGTGGTGGGGGAGGTCTAGTCTGGATGTTCTGAGGAAGATGTTGCCAGAGAGAGTGATTGGCATTGGAATGGGCTGCCCAGGGAGGTGGTGGAGTCACCTGGAGGTGTTGTAGAAAAGCCTGGATGAGGCACTTAGTGCCATGGTCTAGTTGACTGGCTAGGGCTGTGTGCTAGGTTGGCCTGGATGATGTTGGAGGTCTCTTCCAACCTGGTAGATTCTATGATTCTATGAAAAGACACTCCCAGTTTCTAACACAACTCATACCTCATACCTAAATTTACTGTAATTCCAGACTACCTATCTCCCTGGGCAACTGCCCTAAGACAGAAGGCAGCTGTGTGGTTGCACAAATAGGATGATTGGAAGCATGGAGTGAGGTCAGCTGGCATGGTTCCCACAGTCAGAAAGTCCAGCCAGGATTTCCATTGCTTTTCAATCAGATAGGATGGAGGAAGAATGTGTTTGATGATCTCAGCTGCAGCTTAGGGGCTGATATTCTTTCAGAGCTGGATAAATAATGAATGGCCCTGGTGATGGATAGCTCTGAAATGTGCTAACAATTTTAGTATAATGGACTGAATGCTTCTAGGTGTATGTTTGTGCCTGCCACTGGTTGGAGCCAAAGGATCTAGTTTTTCATTTGTCTGTGAGTGAACAGAAAATTAAGGCCTGCTTTGAAACTGGTGGTTTTCCGCTGTGGGAAATGATCCAGGCAAGTATCACCTTGGCTTTCTGAAAACTGAATGGCTTTTAGGAAGTAGAAGCTTTAGCTGCTTATATCTCACTGAGCTTGGAGAAGAAGAGCATGGGTGAAGGTGAAATCTGTGACATATGAGGAGGTCAGACCAAGATGTGAAATGGATTCTATGTGCTTAGATTCTAGGTGAAGAACTGAATGGGTGAAGGTGAAATCTGTGGAATATGAGAAGATCAGACCAAGAGGTGTAATGGCCTCTTTTGCTTAGATTCTAGGTGAAGAAGTGAATTGGTGAAGGTGAAATCTACTGAATTTGAGTAGGGCATACCAAGAGGTGAATTGGCTTCTTTGTGCATAGATTCTAGGTGAATAACTGAACGGGTGAAGGCAAAATCTACTGAATAAGAGGAGGTCTGACCAGGAGGTGAAATGGCCTCTTTGTGCTTAGATTCTAGGTGAAGAAGTGAATGGGTGAAGGTGAAATCTACTGGATTTGAGTAGGGCGTACCAAGAGGTGAATTGGCCTCTTTGTGCTTAGATTCTAGGTGAAGAAGTGAGTGGGTGAAGATGAAATCTGTGGAATATGAGTAGGTCAGATCAAGAGGTGAACTGGTTTCTTTGTGCTTAGATTCTAGGTGAAGAATTGAATGGGTGAAGGTGAAATCTGCTGAATATTAGGTCAGACCAACAGGTGAAATGGCTTCTATGTGCTTAGATTCTACAGAAAATATTTTGCCTCTGTTCTTTGCCAAGAGTTGTGAGTGAAACATTTCTAACCAGCTTTTGGACTGACCTAAAAAAGTAATTTTCTCCCTCCCCTGCATTGCTCCCCATTTTGAGAAAAATGTTTAGGTTTGATTTGCTGTCCGCTGCTTTTTATGGACTCTTTTTTTCATTAGTTTTTATTTCTTTTTACCCTGTGGCTCATACTGCAGTAACCTGTACTTTCGGAGCAAGATGATCAGAGATGAATATCTGCCTTTATTGAAATGATCCTCTTGTGTGGCAAAGTGGCAGGTCTGGAAGTCTTTTGTAGTGTTTGACCTGACCTGCTGGGTGGGTTGTGGTGAGGAGCTGTGCTACTTTAAATGCAGCTGCAGGGCAAGTATCTCCTGATGTTCCCTTTGCAGGAGGGAAGGACTTTGCACCATCCATTTGGCTAGAACACTGTGATCATCTTGGCTTGCTTCTCCAAAGGCTAGTGATAGGGAAGAGTGAATGTGTCCAGTGGTCTGTCTTTCCATTCATCTTCATTTCCACTTTGTCTTCAGAGTGTGTAGTAGAGTCAACTAGTTTTAGGCCAAATGATAAACATCCAAGGTTTTTTTTCCTCTCTATAGTAAGGAAATATAGCAAAGGGTTGTTTAGCCTGGAGAAAAGAGGAGGCTCAGGGCAGAGCTCAGTGCTGTCTACAACTACCTGAAGGGAGGCTGTAGCCAGGTGGGATTGGTCTCTTCTAACAGGCAACCAGCAACAGAAGAAGGGGACACAGTCTCAAGTTGTGCTGGGGGAGGTCTAGGCTGGATGTTAGGAAGAAGTTGTTGTCAGAGAGAGTGATTGGCATTGGAATGGGCTGCCCAGGGAGGTGGTGGAGTTGCTGTCCCTGGAGGTTTTGAAGAAAAGCCTGGATGAGGCACTTAGTGCCATGATCTGGTTGATAGTCTAGGGCTGGGTGCTATGTTGGACCGGATGATCTTGGAGCTCTCTTCCAACCTGGTTGATTCTATGAAAGAAAACTCATATCTTTCAAGAACAAGTTATTTACCATGAGGGTGGTGGAGCATTGGAACAGGTTGCCCAGGGAGGTGGTTGAGGCCCTATCTATGGAGATATTCAAAACAAAGCTCAGCAAGACTCTGGGCAACCTGATCTAGCTGGGGACGTCCCTGCTTATTGCAAGGGAAGGGGTTGGACTAGATGACCTTTGGAGGTCACTTCCAACCCAGGCCATTTTATGGTCTTTTATCAGAGGGGGCAGGCATCTGTGTTGGTGTCACGGTTCAGAGCTGTCATTTGCAGAAGGCATCTGTGCTAGTATCAAGTTCAGAGTTGTCATTTGCAGATACAGGTCTTCCAAAAGGCTCTGTATGGACTGGTGCTTGGTTTCTCCTGAGACAGGAGAAGACACAGTTAACACATTTGCAAAGCCAGAGCTGCAACCCTGAAGCTATTCTATATAAGGACATAGGTTTACAGTGTCAGGGTTCATGAGCAGGCTGGAGGATTTGTAACCAAGCCTCCTTGTCGTCTTTGCAGAGATGGCATTCTGGAGGCTTTCTGTATTGATGTGGTGGCACAATGCAAACCTGCAAGCTGCTGGACCAGGCAGACAATCCCCTACATGATTCTGAAGCAAGGTGTTTGTGTCTGCTTGTGCAGGGTGTTGGCTTGCTCAGTCCATATCCTAAATGGTGAATCCCTCAAAAGGACTTAGTAGTTAGCCCTGTAGAGCTATGTGCCTCTGTTCAAGTCCTGAGATGTGCCAAGTAAACAACAAAGTAGAAAAAAATACTTCATCCTCTCCCTGCTACTGCTCCTTGTAGAATATGCTGTAATGGCATCCAATGAGACAAATTATAGGACTTCTCCTCCCTCTTCTGTGCTGCTTTCTAGGGTCAGTGTTTCTTGATAGATCTCTGTCATCCTGTATTTTGCAGTGTTCCTCCTGTGGCAGCACTTATGAAACTTGTCACCATTCCTTAACGTTTCTACCAGTCCCCAGCAACATCTTCCGGGTGCTGGCAAGGTAGGGTGCAATACCAACCCTGCTGGTGGTATGTCCCGGTGGTCAAAGTCCTTTTCAGACCAAAGGTGGCAGGAATGCTGGGTCTGGTCTACAGTGACTTAAGTGGAGATGTTCCTTACCCACCTCTTCACCTGTGAAGTAAGGAGAGAACGAAGGTGAACACTTCTGTTCTCTTGCAGGTGGGCGTCGTGTGGCATGTGGCTTTGGTACCCTGTGTCACCGTAGTAACAGTAAGTCATTGTTTCCTTAGCAACCATCAGAGTTGCTAAGAGAAATCAGCAGGATCTGTAAATCTGACGTCTTTGACATCATCCACTCACATTACATTGAGATGTGTTTGGAGAGAAGACCACCTGGTGGCCAGCTTCCTTTCCTTGGACCTATCTGCACTTTGGGTTTTGTCATTACACTGTTGGAATAGGCTGTCTGGGGGTCAGGGAAGGTGGATCCTGTTGTTTCCCCTCCTTAGCCCTTTCAATCAGCTACAGGTAAAACTTTCTACCCTCTGCTATAATCCAAATTGAGTTCTGTGGATGAAAATCACTCTCTAATCTTGAGTACTGTTCTGGGCCCCTGAATTCAAGAGAGATGTTGAGATACTGAAACATGTCCAGAGAAGGGCAACAAAGCTGGTGAGGGGCCTGGAACACAAACCCTGTGAAGAGAGGCTGAGGGAGCTGGGGGTGTGCAGCCTGGAGAAGAGGAGGTTCAGGGCAGACCTCATTGCTGTCTACAACTACCTGAAGGGAGACTGTAGCCAGGTGGGGTTGGTCTCTCCTGCCAGGCAAGCAGCAACAGAAGAAGGGGACACAGTCTCAAGTTGTGGCAGGGGAAGTCTAGGCTGGATGTTAGGAGGAAGTTGTTGTCAGAGAGAGTGATTGGCATTGGAATGGGCTGCCCAGGGAGGTGGTGGAGGCACCATCCCTGGAGGTGTTGAAGAACAGCCTGGATGAGGCACTTAGTGCCATGGTCTAGTTGACTGGCCAGGGCTGGGTGCTAGGTTGGACTGGATGATGTTGGAGGTCTCTTCTCAACCTGGTTGAGTTTATGATTCTTTAGATGCTAAGTATTATCATTGATCTTTAATGCTTTGGTTCACCAGTGCCTTTCACAGGTGATTTCATGGAGGAAGTAATTTTCACTGAGCCATTTCTGCTGTCAGTGCTTCATTCTTAAAATATTTTGCTCCATAAACCCTCCTGTCCCTAGGCCATTGTGTGACAGCTGTAGTTGGAGTGGGGAGTGTGTGGGTAGGGGAAGGAACAACAGATTCAGCAAGGTATTACTCCAGCTTAGCCCTGTGCAATTCAGTGGAGTTACAGCAATGCAAATCTGAAGCCACACAGAGATGAATTGATAAATCCTATTTGCTCGCATCTGCCCACTCTGAGCCAGAGCTGAAGACATTACTATCTCCTGGAGCATGCCAGCCCATGTGCAGAGTGAGTTGTTGTGCTCTCTGCGCTGCTCAGGAGACAGATGGTGAACCCCCCCGTTCTGAAGCGTGCCTACATAGAGTACAATTTTCGCAGTGCCCTGGTGCTGGCAGACAACGCAGCAGCAACGTTCCTGCATTTCAGAGAACTGGGGAGCCTCAGAAGGGAGATCTTATCAGAATTCTCTCCCGGCACCTATTTGCTCCACAGCTTATGGCACACACAACTGATGGAGACTGACTACAGCTCTGGCTGGACCAGCAGTTGATACTGATTTGGCAGGGGGGCTTAGAAGTTACAAACAAGTTCTTTACTGTGAGGGTAGTGGAATATTGGAACAGGTTGCCCAGGGAGATAGTTGGGGCCCCATACCTGACGATATTCAAGGTGAGGCTCGACAGGGCTCTGGGGCAATCTGATCTAGTTGAGAATGCCCCTGCTGGCTGCAGAAGGAGTTGGACTGGATAACCTTTGGAGGTCCCTTCCAACCCAGACCATTCTATGATTCGGTGATCTCTGGAGGTCCCTTCCAACCACTTAAACATTCTGTGGTTCTGTGATTTAGTGTGAGAACTGGACTACAGGGAAGACAGTTAAATCAGCTTAACTGCTGGGCCACAGTAGTGGAGAACCAGTAGAGCAATGTCCTTCACCCCTTCAAAAATTACAGCAAACCCTCTGTATTTGCACTCTGTGGGCAGAACCTCTCTTGGTTGGGAGAGAGTTATGGAGAGGATGTCTTTACCCTAAAGGGATCACATTTATTTAGCTGTGCAGGTGGGGCTTGTGACAAGAAAAGCCCTGTGCACTTTCACAGAAGCCATCAGAAATCACAGAAGCACAGAATGAGAGTGGCTGGAAGGGACCTTGAAAGCTCATCCAGTGCAACCCCCCTGCCAGAGCAGGATCGCCTACACCAGATCACACAGGAACATGTCCAGGCAGGTTTTTAATATCTCCAGAGGGAGATTCTGTAACCCCCTTGGGTGGCCTATGCCAGGGCTCTGTCACAGTCACACAGGAAAAATTCCTCCTCATCTTTCCATGGACCTTCCTATACCTCAGCGTCCACCCATTGCTCCCTGTCCTGTCAGTGAGCATCACCAAGCAGATCTTTCCCAGGTGCAAGGCTCTACAATTGCCCTTGCTGAATGTAATTCAATTTCTCCTTGCCCAGCCCTCCAGCCTGTCCTGGTGATGGTGATGTTCAGAAACAATCAGTTTTCCATCTGCACCTCACAGTTCATTGGTGTCGAGCTTGATTGCAGCAGCAGCCTCACCAATGAAAAGGACGTGCATCACTAAGAGGAGAATGAAACTGGCAATGAGTGGCTTGTACTCCAGCTTCTGTTACTGTCATCCTTGTGTCCCTAGAAAGCCTGCACTCGCGTTCCACTTCCTGCAGTGCCCAAAGCAGGGGCAGCTTCTTGCAGCTCTTTTGTCAAAAGCGTTTCTGTGCCCTCCTTTGCCAGTGGTGAGGATCATACAGCTCGCTGCCTCCTCAGACAAACAAAAAGGCCAGCTCTGACTTTGGATTGGAATCCTGGAAGAACAGCATTTCCCAGGTCAGAGTGGTGATCCCAGTTCATCAGACAAGGACTTTGTGACAGTTTGAGAAGGGGGAAAAGTGATCTGTTGAAGTGCAGCTGTCACTTGAGACGTTTTTCATCTTTCTCCCTTATGTAGCCATGAGAATTATAGACACAAGCTGTGCGGGTTACTGCTATGTGAAATAGATTCATGCACCTATCTAGATATAATTTCAGACTAGAACAGAACAGAACAGAAAATAGAATAGAATAGAATAGAACAGAACAGAATAGAACAGAATAGAATCAAACAGGTTGGAAGAGACCTCCAACATCATCCAGGCTAACTTAGCACTCAGCCCTGTAAAATCAACTAGACCATGGCACTAAGTACCCCATCCAGGATTTTCTTCAGTGACTCCACTACCTCCCTGGGCAGCCCATTCCAATGCCAATCACTCTCTCTGGCAACAACTTCCGCAAAACATCCAGCCTAGACCTCCCCCACCACAACTTGAGACTCTGTCCCCTTCTTCTGTTGCTGGTTGCCTGGCAGAAGAGACCAACCCCACCTGGCTACAGCCTCCCTTCAGGGAGTTGTAGATAGCAATGAGGTCAGCCCTGAGCCTCCTCTTCTGCAGGCTGCACACCCCCAGCTCCCTCAGCCTCTCCTCACAGGGCTGTGCTCCAGGCCCCTCACCAGCTTTGTTGCCCTTCTCTGGACACGTTCCAATATTTCAACATCTCTCTTGAATTGAGGGGCCCAGAACTGGACACAGCACTCAAGCTGTGGCCTGACCAGTGCTGAGTACAGGGACAGAATAACCTCCCTTGTCCTACTGGTCTCACTGTTCCTGATCCAGGCCAGGATGCCATTGGCTCTCCTGGCCACCTGGGCACACTGCTGGCTCATCTTCAGCTACTATCTACCAGTACTCTCAGGTCCCTTTCTTCCTGGCTGCTCTCTAGCCTCTCTGTCCCCAGCTTGTAGCACTGCTTGGGGTTGTTGTGGCCAAAGTGCAGAATCCTGCACTTGGCCTTGTTAAATCTCATCCCCTTGTCCTTTGCCCACCCATCCAGCCTGTCTAGGTCCCTCTGCAGGGCTCTCCTACCCTCCAACAGATCCACACCTGCTCCTAGCTTGGCGTCATCTGCAAACTTACTGATGCTGGACCCAATCTCCTTGTCCAGACCATCAATAAATATATTGAACAGGCCCAGGCCCAGCACTGTTCTCAGTAGGACTAGGTAGTCCTAGAAGAGCTGTGGGATTAAAGAACATTGTGGATAAATCCATATAGGATTAACTTTTTTCTTCTCCTGACATTTTTTTCTTTGTTTATACAAAATGTCACAGTAGCTAATTATTTTTCTACTCTGCCCTGGTGATGGCATATCTGAAATCTTGTGTCCAGTTCTGGGCCACTCAGTTCAAGAAGGACCTCAGAGAATTGCTTGAAAGAGTCCAGCACAGAGCCATGAAAATGCTGAAGGCAATGGAATATCTCCCTGCTGAAGACAGGCTGAGAGAGCTGGGGCTTGGAGCAGAGGAGCCTGAGGAGTGACCTCATTCATGTTGATAAAGTGTCTGGAGGACAGAGCCAGGCTCTGCTCACTGAAGTTTAATGATAGGACAAGGGCCAGTGGGTGCAAGCTGGAGCAGAGGAGGTCCCACATGAACATAAGGAAAAGGTTTTTCACTGTGAGGATGTCAGAGCCCTGGAACAGGCTGCCCAGAGAGGTTGTGGAGTCTACTCTGAAGACATTAAAAACTCACCTTGATGCGTTCCTGTGCAGCTTACTCTGGGTGATCCTGCTCTGGCAGGACTGGATGATCTTTTGAGGTCCTTTCCAACCCCTATCATTCTATGGTTTATATAATTGTTTTTAAAGTAATTTGGCTCTGCTCAGAAGTTCCTACATGGAAAATCCTGTGAGGTGAAGCTGTCCCTTAAGAACTGGAGGACAGTCTTCTATAAAGGAATGGGATACTAGTCTGACTTACCAAGAGATATTTGCCTGGGTTGCACAGGGTCATGACCTGAGTTTTGGGGGAAAGAAATGATTTGATGTCAGACTTAGAATCATAGAAACAGTCAGGGTTGGAAGGGACCACAAGGATCATCTAGTTCCAACCCCCAGGGACACCCTACCCTAGAAGCAGGCTGCCCACAGCCTCAGCCAGCCTGGCCTTAAACACCTCCAGCCATGGGGCCTCAACCACCTCCCTGGGCAACCCATGCCAGGCTCTCACCACTCTCATGCTGAACAACTTCCTCCTCATGTCCACTCTGATTCTCCCCACCTCCAGCTTTGCTCCATTCCCCCTAGTCCTGTCACTCCCTGACAGCCTAAAAAGTCCCTCCCCAGCTTTTCTGTAGGCCCCCTTCAGATCTTGGAAGGCCACAAGAAGGTCACCTGGGAGCCTGCTCTTCTCCAGACTGAACAGCCCCAACTCTTTCAGTCTGTTCTCATAGGAGAGGACTTGAGTCATTGACTTCTGGAACTCAGCTAAGTCCATTTCCTAAACTGAATCATGTCAGTCAGGGGTATGATGACAGCTGGAAATGACCAGGTGATCCCATAACCTCTCCTGTCCTCCATCACAGATGAGAAAGGAGAGGGAGAAGAGCAACTGGGAAATGGAAAATGGAGCCCATGACAGGTGTTGCTTGCTGTGAGACTGGCTTACAAACGAGGGAAGGGTGGGGGGCTGGCTCCTTTCCACTTCAAGCTTACTGGCTTTGTAAGATCATGGCAAGGCTGCTTTGCTTCCCTGTGCACTGCGCTGGCTGCTGCCCTGCCAGCACTAATGTGCAGTGGCTGTGTACCTGGGGAGCTCTGCTCCGGTTCAGCGCTGCAGACTGCTGCCAAGACTAGATAGCTTTGCAGATGCTAGCAATTGACCCAAGATGAGCCATGATGCAGTTCTCAGGGTAAGAGTGGAGCACCTTCCTCAGGGAACAGGGCAGCACATTCCTGTTCTAAGTGGAATCCCTCAAAAAAGGAATTGCTTTGCAAAAGGTTCAGGAGTGACACAGCTGGCTGCAGTGAGAAGATATTTGTGTTTCAAAGGCAGTGGGAGTTTTCCTCTAACCTCCATCAAAAATAAAAGAGGCACTTGGGAGCCATGAGGAAGATGTTACCAAGAGCTCTGTGGACAGCAGAGATTTTGTAGGAGCACATTTGGGAGCCATGAGGAAAATGTTACCAAGAACCCTGTGGAGAGAAGAGGTTTTGTAGGGGCAGCAGCAGCTCACCTGCATCTGCAAATAAATCTGATTCAGAGAAACCTGAGCACAGCAAAGCCCTTTCCTTCACAGCAGCCAGCACCATTTCTCCTTGGTGGAAGTATGCAGCTCCAGTTCTATGCAGACAAAATGTCAGAGCTTCATCTGACTCTCTCCCTTCTAACATATGAGAAGGCAGCGAATGCCTCTCTAATAGAAGATTAGAACTCTGCACTCATGTGCTTACACTGTCCTTCCCCCTCCCCAAGGACAATCGTACCCAAAGCATATTAATTTAAGACATGCTTGCTGAATAAAGCCAGGTCAGGTGCTGAGCTGCTGGCTGATATATAGCCCGGACTCCTTGAAGCTAGACTTTGCCTTGGTTAGCAGCACTAAGGTACAGGTACAAAAAGCGGGATTGCAACGGTTTTGCTCCCCATCTCCCATCTGAAGGACATGGCCCCACAAGGTTTCTCAGTTGTGATTCACACAGAACTCCTCAGTCATTTAATCTGCTTAGCAAGGCTGGGACTGTACTAGCTGCTTTTAGTTGAAAGAAGAGCTCAGGAGGCAGAGAAGCAGTAGCCCAGCAGCAGAGCTCTTCTGAATCTGTGTTCTTGCATGGCAGAACCAGCTAGAGAAGGGGACGTACTAGCTGGCTGACAGGGGAACAGAAAGGAAAATGACCTGTGGGCTCTTGCTGTTAAAAGCAGCTCTCTAACACTGCCTGCACTAATCCTGCAGGATTTGGGGTGTCCTTGTTCTGACAAGCAAAGATTTTTGAAGGCAGTTCTGGCCAATCAGCAGCTCTAAATGTGTCCTTGCTTTGCATGCAGCAGGCATGAGGAAAAGAGCCTGAGAAAAACAGTAGCTCCTGCTGCCAACTCCATAAGGCAGCTGACTCCTCAGATGTCAGGCAGATCTGAAACATCAAAGGGGCTTCTCCTGAACTAGCTGACCTTTCATTACACATATCCTTGTGCTAATACCCAGCAGATTATCCTTGCCTTGTTTTTACTACTGTGTTCTTGACCTGTGTGCAACTCCCCTGCTTTGAACATGCTCCATGATGGTAGAGAGGTGACATTCGCAGTGACTGTGCAGCTGAAGCAGCTCCCAGTGGGTGGCAGTTGTTCCCCTCTGGATTATTTTGTGTGTGTTACTGGAAGCACCTCCAAGCATGTCACCATCTCCATGCTTCAGTTCAGTGCTGAGCTATAAGTGAGCATCAGTTATATCAGTGGGCACTGAGACAAAGCAAGTTTAGCCTCAAGTGAACCATGTATGGCTGTGAACGCAAGAGCTGGCCATCCTTACACTGCATCCTAAGACTACCAAGGACAACTTTCAGTGGCTTTCTATCTCCCTTGAGCAGTCTAGCTAAAATCCAGGAAGTGTTGATGGGAACAGATGTGAGAGAGGTGTTTCTGGGGGAATGTGTTGCTGGTAACTTCTGGAGGTAAACATGAATATGAGATCACACAATGAAGGCAAACCAGCACATAAAGCCCTGATTTCTGGTGCCATGCACACAGAATGCTTCTCACTCTGTTCTCTCTTGGGTCTGCTCTTCTAGTCTTGAACTTTTTCCACCCAACACCTCCCACCTGCGATGCACTCTGTGCTGAGTGATTCCCCTGTTATGTTATAATCTGCTGGAGTAACTTGCACTGCGTAAGTAGTTACTGAGATGCGCATGGAGTTTATCCTTGAAGGATGGGACAGGAGTCATGAAAGACATGAGAACCACCAGATTAGCTCCTTTAGGAAAGAAAGGGTAGAAAGTTTGTGCTATTTGTTGTTCAGACAGAATCACAGAATCATAGAACCACCTAGGTTGGAAAAGACCTCTAGGATCATCGAGACCAACCTATCACCTAACCCTTCTAATTAACTAGACCATGGCACTAAGTGCCTCATCCAGCCTCCTTTTAAACAACTCCAGGGGTGGTGACTGCACCACCTCCCCAGGCAGCCCATTCAATGCCATTCACTCTTTCTGTGAAGAATTTCTTCCTAAGTTCCAGCCTAAATCTGCCCTGGCACAGTCTGAGACCATGTCCTCTTGTTCCGTTGCTGGGTGCCTGGGAGGTGAGACCAAGACACATGCTCTGAGTTCCCTGTGCCTGTGACCATTAGGAACCCCTGGTTTCTAGGAGAAGGAAGGAAGTCAAAGGAGGAGGCTGTGTGAGCCTGTTTGCCTTGGCACACTGGGCTAAACAATGAGGATCAGTTTGTGTCATTAAGTCAAGACCCTGGGGGTCTTGTGTATTCAGTAGCTATCGTGTCATGTCAGCCAGTCATGGAAGCTATTGGCTTGAGGCTCTGATTGTAAAACTAGGTGTCTGGGTCTCTGCATTATGCTTCTGCAGCCTTCAACACCCGTGCAACTTGTGTGTCCGGTCCTTTCCCTGTGATCTGACTTCATCTTGCCTTCACAGTCAACTCAATGGAGACTGTGCAGTGCTGGGTCAAATTATCACCAAAAATGTCTTTCATCTACTTGGAACAAATCAACTTTCAAAGTTTTTGCACAGGTTACCCTTTTTGCCAGCAAATTAGCTTTACTGTTGAGTGCTGTTCCTGCTAAGTGGCACTCAGTGCACATTTTCACCCCTGCTTCATCAATTTGTTGCTGCCTGCATGACCTATCCCTTTCTCAGTATGGAGAGGGCTGAAGTGCCACTGTGAGTACACCTCTGTGCTACAGAGAGGAGCACTAGAGCTGACAGAATGAATGGTCCTGTTGAGCTTAGTTACCATTCAAAACAGTCTTTGCCGCTTTAGTCCCATGGACACCTATTGACTATCATCCTTGCATTAGTCCTGGAAGAGGCTGGGTCCCCTAACATACCTTTAGTTCACCCTCTGTATTCCTTTTTCCCCTGTTTCCTCAAACAGCATTGAGCCAGCAGTGTGCCCAGGTGGCCAGGACAGAAAGTGGCATCCTGGCTGTAGTGGTTTGGGAGAGCCAAAGTAGTGGATCAGGACCAGTGTGGCCAGTAGGACAAGGGAGGTTATTCTTCCCCTGTATTCAGCACTGGTCAGGCCATACCTTAAGTACTGTGTCCAGTTCTGGGATACTCAATTCAAGAGAGATGTTGAGGTATCGGAATGTGTTCAGAGAAGGGTGACGAAGCTGGTGAGGGGCCTGGAGCACAGCCCTGTGAGGAGAGGCTGAGGGAGCTGGGGGTGTGCAGCCTGGAGAAGAGGAGCCTCAGGGCTGACCTCATTGCTCTCTACAAATACCTGAAGGGAGGCTGTAGCCAGGTGGGGGTTGGTCTCTTCTACCAGGCAACCAGCAATGGAACAAGGGGACATAGTCTCAAGTTCTGCTGAGGGAGGTCTAGGCTGGATGTTAGGAGGAAGTTGTTTTCAGAGAGAGTGATTGGCATTGGAATGGGCTGCCCAGGGAGGTGGTGGAGTCACCTGGAGGTGTTGTAGAAAAGCCTGGATGAGGCACTTAGTGCCATGGTCTAGTTGACTGGCTAGGGCTGGGTGATAGGTTGGAGTGGATGATCTTGGAGGTCTCTTCCAACCTGGTTGATTCTGTGATTTTCCTGACTGAAAGTTAAGATTTTAATGCTGTATTTAATCCTTAATTAATGGGGCGGAACACTTCTAGAGGGTCTTAGTTCAGGGAAGGATGATTAGACAGTCTATAGAAAGCAAAATTACGATGATCATAGAATATTAGAGGTTGCAAGGGACCTCCAGAGAGCACCAAGTTCAACCTCCTTGCGAAGAGCAGGATCACCCAGGGTCATCTACACAGAAATACATCCAGGCAGGTTTTGAATGTCTCCAAAGAAGGAGACTCCAAACCTCTCTGGACAGTCTGTTCCAGGGCTCTGTCACCCTCACTGTAAAGAAGTTTCTCCTCGTGTTGAGACGAAACCTTCTGTGTTCCACTTTGTATCCATTGCTCCTTGTCTTACTGCTACAGACCACCAAAAAGAGTTTGGCCCCATCCACCTGACACCCATCCCTCAGATATTTATAGACATTGATCAGATCCCCCCTCAGTCTTCTCCTCTCCAGACTAAACAGCCCCAGGGCTCTCAGTCTCTTTTTGTAGGGGAGATGCTCAAGTCCCTCAGTCATCCTTGTGGCTCTCTGTTGGACTCTCCAGCAGGTCCCTGTCTCTCCTGAACTGGGGAGCCCAAAACTGTGTGATGGTTTGGGTGTTACCTGTCCCCCACACTTTGGAAATCACCCAGACTAGACTCAGCCAGCTCTGGAAATTTGAATGAAGCTTATATTTACATCTTAGCACAATATACAAGCAGATATTTACAGTATATATAGTTATATATGATATATATATATATTTTATATATATATATACACACTATATAACTATATATATAGTATATATAGTATATACATATATATAATGTATTTGTATATATATATGTATATAAAAATATACAAGGTAAAAGATAATACAGAAACACAACAGCCCTCCCAGAAACCTGAGTCTCCAGGAGAGGCTCCCAACTGCCCTTTCACCTTCTCCCACCCCTCTCAACCTTACCCCAGTCCCAAGGAAGAATGGAGGTTCAGCCAGGGGGTTAGGAAGCAAAGTGGATTAGTCAGAGAAACAGAGGTGAGGTTAGAAGAGAGATGCAGCTCAGAGCTCACCAGCAGGAGAAGTAGTTGTGCTTTAACTATGTTTTGATTCTTATTCTTATACATCTCAGCAAGCCAATGAGTGAGGCAGACATCAGCCTTGTTTTCCTTCTACAGCCTATAATCTATTTCTTCCCACCAAAACATTCTAGCTAGGCTCAAACTAGCACAAACTGTCAGGCAAAGCTATTCTTGTAGGAGATGGGCATGAACTGTACGAAAGGTATCCTGTTCTATATAGGGATAACTTTGCCTAGGCTATGAAATACTATTGAAACAAAATTGGAACAATCCAGTTAGGTCATGCAGTGGGAGGTGATTTATGAGGGTAAAGCCAACGGGACATTATCTTAATGACACGCTATTAAATTCACATTACTAAATTTGATACATCCAGGAGCATGTTGCCCTAGGGCCAGGGCTCCTGTCTGATTCACTGGTTCCTATTCCTTTTCAGACTCACTGCACAGCCTCTTCTAGCTACAGGTAAAATTCTGCCCTTTACAGACACCTCCCTTTTTGCACATTTCCTTTTCTTTTCTTGACCAGTGATTGATGTTTTAAGTTAATAGACCATATCTAAGTGATAGCAGGCAATGAGCTAACACATTTTTGCTTCTGATTCACTGCTGCAGGGAATCCAACCTTTGATTGCAGTATGGGTGGTGGCAGTATCTTAATCACAGCTAACCTAATGGCATCTCTATGGACCGAAAGCATACCCAAGCATGAGCACAGAGGTACTTAGACTTTCCCTCCTGTAGCTAGGAAGGGAAATGCTGTAAGACTTCCTGTATTTCATCTACCTAAATTGCTGTGAGATGACCTTTCCAATGCTAATTAAGCTGACTCAGAGTATAAGGTGTGATATGAATCACTCTTCAACACACAGAAAAACCCAATAACCATACATACCGACTTCTGAAAGCTTAAATTGCTTTCCCTGGTGCAAAGAATGTCAGTCCCCTACAGTAAATGCCACCAAACAATGCTGGGTTCCTGCCAAAGTGGCAGCTGATGGCTGTTCTGGGGGTATGACTACCAATGGCTTTGCATCTGACAGCTTGGACTGCTTTGGTTCTGTAGGATTCAGGCAGCATTTCAAGTTGGCCTCTCTCAACAGAGCTCATTACAGAGACTGAGAAGTGGAAAATCCCTTGTATATAACATACTTCTGACACCTCAAACTTCTGTCTGCCCTTGAAAACTGGAAGATGTCCTGTGCTTATATGAGGTGATAGCTCTTTCCTGTGCTTCCAAGATTTTGCCTCAGAGACCACAAAGACATTCAACATTTGTTTTGTTGGTTTTTTTTTAATGGGAATCACAGGAGAACGTGACACTGATGTTTTGCTTAGCTTTGTGGTTTCTGATTTCTGTCCTTCTTGTAAACAGCAGCTAGCAAGATGAATGAGCAAGTGTTTCATTGGTATTTGAACCTGCTGCTCTGTGTTTGTGACCGTGCAAAATCCATGGGGTGCTGCAGAACTCTGCAACCAAGATGATTGAGATCTAGAGGAATGTGAGGAATATCACAACATTCTAGAAAGCACTCTGGAAGCTGCAAAGAAGATCTGTTCCATTACAAAACTAACTGAAGATTCTAGGAAAGATATAATCACCTGAAGTGAGAGCAGGGTTGAATTGCCAGTTCAACAGACATCATTTGGAGGAATGCAGCTCTGAGGTGAAAACAGATAGCAGCACCAGGGTGAACCAAAGTTCATCTGAATTGCAGGGCATGATATGTGGGCTTTATGAAGAGCATTGGAATGAATGGGCAGGCAGCAAGAGCCTGCAGGAATAGAGTAGTTGTAAGGCGTCAATGCATAAAGCAGGACAAGAGGTTGCAAGATGGCTGAGTTGCTGGGCTGGATCTTGGAGAGCAATAGAGGAAAGAGGACTAATGCTTCCTGCTGCAGAACTGGCTGCAACTTCTACTGCAGCACAAAACCCATATCTGTGCTCCATTTGCAGAAGAGGTGCTTTGGGAGAAAGATGCAGTAGTGGTAGGATTACCATAATGATTGGATGTTAGGAACAAGTTCCCTGGCATGAGTGTGCTGGAATTCTGCAACAGGTTTGGCCAGGGAGGAGCTGGATGAGGCTCCATCCCTGGAGATATTTAAGGTGAAGCTCAACAGGGCTCTGAGCAACCTGATCTAGCCAAGAGTGCCCCTGCTGACTGCAGGGAGGTTGGACTAGACAATCTTTGGAGGTGCCTTCCATTCCAGCCCATTCTATGACTCTATAACACATGCAGGTCATGTAAATATTGTTGATGTCAGTGAACCTCCATCCACCTCCCATTTCTCACAGGTAGACAGGCTCACTCCGTCTACATTCTTTCTTCACCCACTGCTCCCCAGGATGCAAGGGGATTAAAACAGCTTGGTCTGTGCTGCTCTATTCTAGGGAGAGGTGATTTGCCTCTCATTGGTGTTCTGATGTTGGGAAACATGAAGGAGAGAGGAACAATTAATTGAAGCACATTGTTTTGTGCTCACATTCTCTGATGGGTTAAATCTGCATGGCCCAAATAAATTCAAAGAGCAATCTTGAACGTGCAATTATAACCATTAATAAATATCTTGCTGTGAGGATTATTGCAGAAGCTCTAAAAAGAGCAATTTAACATTTTTTCCCCCCTCACAGTTTTTCGTAGACAGCATTCAAACACATGATAAAAACTCCTGTCAGTCTTTGGGTCAAAGTTCTTGAACCAACTATCAACTCCTGGACACTCCTGTTGTCCTGAATCTCAGAGCAGTCAGTATTACAGAGTCATAGAGTGAAGCATGTTGGAAGAGACCTCCAAGCTCATCCAGTCCAACCTAGCACCCAGCCCTGGCCAATCAACTAGACCATGACACTAAATGTCTCATCCAGTCTTCTCTTGAACACCTCTAGGGACGGTGACTCCACCACCTCCCTGGGCAGCCCATTCCAATGCCAGTCACTCTCTCTCTGAAGAACTTCCTCCTAACATCCAGCCTAGACCTTCCCCAGCATAACTTGAGACTGTGTCCCCTTGTTCTGTAGCTGGTTGCCTGGCAGAAGAGACTAACCCCCACCTGGCTACAGCCTCCTTTCAGGTAGTTGTAGACAGAAATGAGGTCAGCCCTAAGCCTCCTCTTCTCCAGGCTGCACACCCCCAGCTCCCTCAGCCTCTCCTCATAGGGTTTGTGTTCCAGGCCTCTCACCAGCTTTGTTGCCCTTTTCTGGACACCTTCCATCACCTGAAGTCCTCACTGTATGTCCTAGACTGTCATCTAGACAATCCTCTATTAATACAGACTGGGGAATAAGGTGATAGAAAGCAGCCCTATGGAAAAGGACCTGGGGGTGTTGAAGGATGAGAAGCTGGACATAAGCAGACAGTGTGAGCTTGCAGCCCAGAAGGCCAATGGAAGCCTGGGCTGCAACAAAAGCAGCATTGCCAGCAGATCTAGAGAGGGGATTATGCCACTTTGCTCTGCTGGGACTCCACCCGGAGTACTGAGTCCAGCTCTGAAGCCCCCAACACAGGAAGGACATGGACCTGATGAAGCAGGCCCAGGAGAGAGACACGGAAATGATCAGGGGGTTGGGACACCTCTGCTATGAGGACAGGTTGAGGGAGCTCCAGACAAGCCTAACAGCAACCTTGTAGTACCTGAAGGGGACCTACACGAAGGATAGAGACTGTATACAAAGGCTTGTGGTGGTAGAACAAAAGGCAACAGCTTCGAACTAAAGAGCAGATTTACATTGGATGTTAGGAACAATTTCTTTAACCTGAGGGCAGTGGAACAGTGAAACAGGTTGCCCAGGGAGGTGGCTGAGGATCCACCCCTGGAGATATTCAAGGTGAGGCTTGACAGGGCTTTGGGCAACCTGATCTAGTTGAGGATGTTCCAGCTGACTGCAGAGGGCGTTGGAGTAGATGACCTTTGGAGGTTCCTTCCAACCCAGACCATTCTATGTCCTTTAAAGGACTATTTTCACACTAAAAAGCCCCTCAAGATGGATTAACAACTAACCAATAAACTGGTCCAAGTTTTCATGGCAGTCCTACAAGATATAGCAGTGTGAGGACATATGAGGGCTATTGTGTATTCTTAGAGGACATCCTGTCACCTTCTATGCATAAAGAATGGCAACAGAAGTGTCCATATGGATTCACAACAGAAATGCTTCCTGTGCATTTGAAATAGCAACAAGAAACAGGATTCCCTCTCAGTACAGGCACATGAATGTCCTTCTGTAAGTGCATGGAAGTGCCAGAAGCTCTTGGTGTTCAGCATTTGGATGAGTGACTTAATTTTAGTTTCCAAGTGCAGCAGGTCTCTTCCTGATCACTGATAGTCAGAAACTCAGGAAAACGGGATCTGATTTACAGTCTTTTCCTATAAACAGAGAAAAGAGAGCAGCCCTGTGGAAAAGGAACAAAAAAGTTCTCCCTGGGCCAGCAATATGCCCTAGTGGTCAAGAAGGAAAATAGGATCTTGGGGTGCATTAAGAAGAGCATGTCCAGCACATTAAGAGAGGTTCACCTCCTTCTCTACTCTGCCCTAGGGAGGCCCCACCTGGAATACTGCATTCAGTTCTGGGCTCTCCAGTTCAAGAGGGAAAGGGATCTACTTGAGAGAGGATAGCTACAAGGATGCTGAAGAGACTGGAGCACTGCCTGATGAGGAAAGGCTGAAAGCCCTGGAGTTGTTTAGTCTGGAGAGGAGAAGACTGAGAAGGGATCTAATAAATGCCTATAAATATCTGAGGGCTGGAGGTCAGGAAGGAAGGAACAGGGACAGCCTCTGCTCACTTGTGCCCTGGGATAGGACAAGGGGTAAAGGATGGAAACTACAGCACAGCAAGTTCCAGCTTAATGTCAGGAAAAACTTTATTGTAAGGGTCACAGAGCACTGGAACAGACTGCCCAGAGAAGATGTGGAATCTCCTTCTCTGGAGACTTTCAAGAGCCATCTGAATGTGTTCCTGTGTGAGCTGAGCTAGAGTCCTGCTCTGGCAGGAGGGTTGGACTCGATGATCTGCAGAGGACACTTCCCACCCCTAACATCCTGTGATCCTATGAACAGCACAGTTGAGGTCAAAGGCTGAATCAGCAGCAGCTTTAACAGCAACAACCAGTCTTTCATTTCAAGATTCCCATGCCTAGCTCCCTAGAATAGCTTCAGGCAAATTCTATATGTAATATAAACAAGTTCTAGACCAACTAAGCCAAGTGTCAGAAATCCCAGAATGACAAAAAGTCTGAAAGGAAAGAAAGGAGTCATTTCTATTCCACTTTTCCTTCAAATGTACCCCAAAAAGCTAAAAGAGGAAAAACAAGATGGCTTGTACATAGAGCATCCTTACCTGAGTTTAATTCTTGACCACAGCTGCAAACATCAACATGAATGAGAGCGCAACAGCAGCTGCAGCTTAGATATTCAGGGCTGTATTTCAGGGGAAAGGTTTCTAGGGGTTGAACAAGCCTTTGTCCTGCATTAAAGAAAGTGTGCCCAGCAGGTTGAGAGAGGTGGTTCTGCCACTGTGCTCTGGTAAGATCTCAGCTAGAGTACTGCATCCAGCTCTGGAGCCCTCAGCACAGGAAGGACATGGACCTGATGCAGAGGGTCCAGAAGAGGGCCATAAAAAAGATCAGGAAGCTGGAGCACCTCTGCTGTGAGGGCAGGCTGAGGGAGTTGGGGTTATTCCACCTGGAGAAGAGAAGGCTCCAGGCAAGCTTAAGTAGCTGAAGGGGGCTCCAAGAAGGCTGCAGAGGGAGTTTGCAAAGGCTGCAGCGATAGGATGAGGTCAGTGGCTTGAAATGAGAGAAGAGCAAATTTAGATTGGATGTGAAGAACAAGTTTTTTGGCATGAGGGTGTTGGAGCACTAGGTTGTCCAGGGAGACAGTTGAGCCTTATCCCTGGAGATATTCAAAGTCAGGTTGGACAAGGCTCTAAGCAACCAGATCTAGTTGAGGATGTCCCTGCTGACTGCAGGAGGGGGGTGGAGTAGATGACCTTTGGAGGTCCCTTCCAAACCAAACCATTCTATGACTTTGGCAGTTCTCTGTCTCAGAACCTGCAGCATATCCTCCTGCCCCATGTGACTTTAAGACTGGACATTAGGAAGCATTTCTTTACTGAGAGGGTGGTCAAACCTGCAGCAGGCTTCCTAGAGCAGTGAATGATGCCCCACATCTGTCAAAGAGGCATATAGACAATGTCCTTAATAACTTTTGATCAGCCCTAAAGTGGTCAGGCAGTTGGGCTAGATGATTGCTGTATGTCCCTTCTGACTGAAATGATTCTGTTGTAATCTCTGCTGACATCGTTTCCTCTCTGAATCTGGATGGGGAGGGAAAAGGGAGTGAGTGTTCCAAAGGACACAGCTGCTCATTGAGGCTGTAAATTGCAGATTTCAAGTGAAGCACACACCAGAAAGTGCCAAGATGTTAAGGAAGTGCAGCTCAGGAATGAAGCATGTTAACAGCACTGCAGAGGCTCCTTACCCAGCACTTGCCTGCTTTGAAGGTGGTGCAAATCTAAGATCTCCAAAGGTCATCCAGTCCTCCCCTCTCTACAGTCAGCAGGGACATCCTCAACTAGATCAGGCCGCTCAGAGCCCCATTGAGTCTCAACTTGAATATCCTGTCCTGGCACAGCTCTCCTCTTGTCACAAGTTGCCTGGGAGAAGAACCTGACTGCCACCTTACTATTACTTTCCTTCAGGTAGTTGTAGAGTGTGATAAGGTCCTCCCTGAATCTCCTCCAGGCTGAACACCCCCAGCTCCCTCAGCCTCTCCTCATCAGATCTTTCCCTCAGCTCCTTCACCAGTTTCATTGCTCTCCTCTAGACCTGCTCCAGCACCTCAATAGCTTCCTTGAAGCAAGTGGCCCAGAAATGAGAAGGTTCCATGTCCTCCATACATTCCTGCAACCTGGGAGACCTCAACTTCCAAGATGTTCTTCCAGGAACCTTTCAATATTAATTGTATGAGTGAGAGGAAGGTTAAGAAATGAGAGAAAATGAAGTATGCTGTGGAAATTACACTTTCAACAGAGCAATACTGCTCCTCTTGTGGCAAAATGTAGACACAGAATCATAGAGTGGTCTGCATTAGAAGAGACCTCCAAAGGTGTTGTGGAGGCAGGAATTAATGTGTGGCCGAGTCAGGAATTTTATACAAAAATAGTTATTTTATTTTCCCAAAACCCCACCCCCAAAACTATATGTGCAAAGATTAATTTAGTTTAATTAGCAGATTGAGTTGCATGAGAATTATCTACAGGGATGCCATCAATAATCTGACTATTTTGGAAGTCAGAAGTTGGAAAAGGCTTTAGCTATTAATTAATAGCGGTTTCTTACTAATAAAGTTGAGCCCAAATAACTCACGGTCAGGCTGGCTTCCTGCTGAGGTTTGTCTCTCTCATTCCCTTTTCAGCAGTCGCAGGTGGATCATTAAGAGTCGTTAAGCTCTTACAAAGGTGGCAATGGGGAAGCAATCCTTTGAAGCTTTCTGTATTCACCTTAGGTGAGCGAGAGGCGGGGGAGTCTCAGGCAGACACGAACGTCCAGGCAGGGACGGACTTCAAGGCGGGAACCCCCAAAGGCGGGAAGCCCCCAATATTTATACCCTCGCTAGACAAAGGGCAGAGTTACCACACCTTAGGCAGGAAAGGCACAGCCAATCCCGGCTCGATCTCAGCGCGGGCACTGCACAGGGCACTCCTCGTGCGGGCAGGACCCCTTTGCTCACCCCCTTCACGCCCGCAGGGCAGGCGAAGGGGGGGAACCAGGCGGCTTTCCCCCTCCCATTCAAGCCACGGAGAGAGAGGAATTTAGGGGTACACAGGACTTCCAGGACAAAAGGTCATCTAGTCCAACCCTCTCTGCAGTCAGCAGAGGCATCCTCAACTAGCTCAGGTTGCCCAGAGCCCTGTGGAGCCTCACCATGAATATCTCTGGGGATGGGGCCTCAGCTACCTCTCCAGGCAATCTGTTCCAGTGCTCAACACCCTCATCGTAAAGAGGATGTTCCTAACATCCAATCTCATTCTCCTCTTCTCTCTGGCTGCTCACAAGCTGTAAATCTAGCATTTAGTTTTGAAAACCCTATGAGAATTTGCTTTCCCTTCCCTCCCCCCCACCCTCCTCAAGCCTTTCACTTCAGTGACTCTGCCATGTGGGCTTGGAAGCCGGATGCTGAGTTGCTGCCTCCGCTCTGCTCCCAGCTGCAAGCAGGAAGGTGCCATCATGGCAGAAGTACTGTTGCTGCCCTGTACAGGTTTCCATTTCTGCTAGAGACATAAGCTGTGTCTGCATGCAGGGAATCTCTGTGCTTCACAAGCCTGTTTTGTTCAGCAGCTACAGTTATGTGTGTTGAGCAGGAAGACCTGGTAAAAGCAGAACCTCCATCAGTGGAAGAAGAATGGTTCCTTAGTTAGGAACCATCACAGGCCCTTACACCTGTAAGCTAAGAAATGGAAATGAGGGGAGGAAAGTGAAACTTGTCATTCTAATGCATGGACTCCTGTTATTACATCATAAAACCACAGCATGGCCTGGGTTGGAAGGGACCTCTGAAGATCATCTAGTCCAACACCCTCTGCAGTCAGCAGAGAAATCCTCAACTAGATCAGAGTGCTCAAAGCCTTGTTGAGCCTGATCCTGAATAGATCCAGGGATGGGGCCCCAACCACCTGTTGCAGTGTTCCACCACCCTCATTGTAAAGAGTTCGTTCCTAGCTGTGAGGGACTGATGCAAAATCAATAATCAATCTGTATCAATTTTGATCTCCAGGCAATGATTGTTAATAACTATGGAAAGTGTTCATTAACATTAAAACTCACCAGAAAACTTATTCACAAGGTTCCAGAGAAGAGAGACAAAGCTGGTGAAAGGCCTGGAGCACAAACCCTATGAGGAGAGGCTGAGGGAGCTGGGGGTGTTTAGCCTGGAAAAGAGGAGGCTCAGGGCTGACCTCATTGCTGTCTACAACTCCCTGAAGGGAGGCTGTAGCCAGGTGGGGTTGGTCTCTTTTGCCAGGCAACCAGCAACAGAACAAGGGGACAGAGTCTCAAGTTGTTCCAGGGGAGGTCTAGGCTGGATGTTAGGAGGAAGTTGTTGCCAGAGAGAGTGATTGGCATTGGAATGGGCTGCCCAGGGAGGTGGTGGAGTCACCATCTCTGGAGGTGTTCAAGAGAAGCCTGGATGAGGCACTTAGTGCCATTGTCTAGTTGACTGCATAGGGCTGGGTGCTAGATTGGACTGGATGATCTTGGAGGTCTCTTCCAGCCTGCTTGATTCTATGATTCTATGAAAAATGCACAGGTTGGAAATTTATACAGGCAGGGCACAGGCAAAAGCAGAACACTTATTTCTTCAAGTGGTAAGCACAAATACTATACTAGAAGAGGCTTTTAAGCACTTACTTACAAAGTTATTGTTACCTGACTCACAGAGGCTGGACACAGTCCCAGACAGTGCCCAAATGCCTTCAGGCAACTCTGTCTTGTCAGCTGCTGAGACTTGATTATTCACAGTGCCATGGTCTAGTTGATTGCATAGGGCTGGGTGCTAGGTTGGACTGGATGATCTTGGAGGTTTCTTCCAACTTGGTTGAATCTATGACTCTACGATTCTATGATACTTGGTGGTTTGAGCTTGCTTGTCTAAGGCTGTCAGTGTGAATATCCTTCTTCTGTGAGAAGGCAGGGGCTTTCTAGGAGTGGTAAAGCAAGCTGGTTGTAGAGCTGGTGAAAATGAAATTTACAGTGGCAGATTTCATCCCTGGCCCTGATGGCAGAAGTGTTACCCCAGTCCACTCATCTGATGGCTCCACATGTTTTTTTGTGCAGCATAGTGCACAGGATGTTAGGGCTTGGAAGGGATCTTTAGAGATTTTAAACCACGATAAGCACTCATCTCCATTACCTAATCTGTGCAGGTATTAATACAAAATGCATAAAGTCAATGGCCAGTGCAAAGCTGCATATAGCAACCCAGGGAGGTTGTGAATGTTATTTCCTTAGAGAACGCCAGGTTGGATGAGACCTTGAGCAATGTGGTTTGTTAGAAAGTGTCCCTGCCCATGGCAGGGTGGTTGGAACTGGATCATAGGATCACAAGGTGTTAAGGGTTGGAAGGGACCTCTGGAGATCATCAAGTCCAACGCCCCTGCCAGAGCAGGGCCATACAATCTTGCTCAAGTCACAGAAGAACACATCCAGACAGGCCTTGAAAGTCTCCAGAGAAGGAGACTCCACATCCCTCTGAGAAGCCTGTTTCAGTGCTCTGTGACCCTTAAAGTAAAGAAGTTCTTCCTCATGTTGAGCCAGAACTTCCTGCGCTGTAGTTTCCATCCATTGCCCCTTGTCCTATCACAGGGCACAACTAAGACAAGGCATAGAAAAGGGGAATATTCACAACTGAGTTGTTCTATCTCCACGGCTGGGAGGTTTAATTCTGCTTTTTATTCATGGACTGTTTAAATGCAACAATATGGCACAGATGCCCTGTAGAACATAAGAACCCAGGAGAAAGGATTGACCTGGGCTTCAGCTGGTGTCTCCTGACGTCAAACTGACTACACCTGTTTAAAGCAGCTGAGGGAGCTGGTCTCTTGTGTGCAAAGCTAAGCTGTTTGCTTAAAGGGCAGCCTTGGTGAGGCTGAAGGACTCGGTTTAGGTTAAGAAAACGGATGGATCTGTACTGCTCATGTATTCTTTTTTGCCATGTCTGCATCTGCTTACTGATCTAATCGTGAGAAAGGGAGATTGTGATTCTCTGGTTCCAGGAAATGTGATGCCTGTCTACAAGGAGGACTGCAAGAAGGATCCAGGGGACCACAGACCTGTCAGCCTGACTGTAGTGCAGGGAAATTTAGGGAGAAGATTGCCTTGGGGACCATCACATAGTACATGCAGGACAACCAAGGGACCAGGTCCAGTCAAATTAGCTCTTGAATGGCAGGTCCTGCTTAATGGATCTCTTTCTATGACAAGATGACCAGAGGTGACCTGGCAGTGATGGGTTAGTAATTCATAGAATCATAGAATCAAGCAGGTTGGAAGAGACCTCCAAGATCATCCAGGCCAACCTAGCACCCAGCCCTAGCCAATCAACTAGACCATGGCACAAAGTACCTCATCCATTCCAATGCAAATCACTCACTCTCTGAAGAACTTCCTCCTAACATCCAGCCTAGACTTCCCATGGAACAACTTGAGACTCTGTCCCCTTGTTCTCTTGCTGGTTGCCTGGCAGAAGAGACCAACCCCCACTTGGCTACAGCCTCCCTTCAGGTAGTTGTAGACAGCAATGAGGTCACCCCTGAGCCTCTTCTTCTCCAGGCTGAACAACCCCAGCTCCCTCAGCCTCTTCTCATAGGGTTTGTGTTCCAGGCCTTTCACCAGCTTGGACTTGATGATCTCAAAGGTCTCCTCCAACCAAACCAGTTCTATGATTCTATGAAAGCAAAGCCTTCCCTGCTGTCACAAGTGGTACTGGCTTCCTATGGTGAACATTTCTTGGAGTTAGAAGCTTGCCAGGGTCACTGAGTCATAGGATCACAGGATATTAGGGGTTAGAAGAGGCCTCCGTAGATCATCGAGTCCAACCCACCTGCCAGAGCAAGACCCAAGTCCAAGTCCTTGAGTCCTCTGACTCTTTTGCATTGTCATAGAAATATAGAATCAACCAGGTTGGAAGAGATCTCCAAGATCATCCAGTCCAACCTGTATGTCAGAACAAGTAAATACACAACTGTGGCAGGGACACTGATACTTAGATGGCCTCAGTTCCCTAGAATAACTGCACCAAATCTACAGCTGGGCAATGGCAGCATAACTCTGCTCTGCTGTGTTCTCCTGTTTAAAGCTTCAGCCCTAAGGATTTGTTTATCATCTCTTCTGCCACATTTCAAATGAAAATGCAGCATGTTAAAATGCTAACTGGAATGACGTTTAATTTTAGAAGACACCTCCTTTCTGTGTGTAGGAAGATGGGCTTTGGTGTGCAGTGAAGCACGCAATAAAGCTCTTATCAAGCATTCCCATGCTCGTGTGAATTAGAAGCAGCACAGTTTCAAAATGAGCAGAGCTCATCCATGTTAAAACCAGTCTGTTCCCAAAGATTTTTAACAGGGGTTGTTGGGGTTGTTTGCATTCACAGAATCATCATTCAAGTTGGAAAAGACCCTTGGGATTGTCAAGTCCAACCATAATGATCCAAAGTCAAGAGAAGGGTGATGAAGCTGGTGAGAGGCCTGGAACACAGCCCTATGAAGAGATGCTGAGGGAGCTGGGGGTGTGCAGCCTGGAGAAGAGGAGGCTCGGGGCAGAGCTCATTGCTGTCTACAACTACCTGAAGGGAGGCTGTAGCCAGGTGGGTTTGGTTCCTTTTCCCAGGCAAGCAGCAACAGAACAAGGGGACACAGTCTCAAGTTGTGCTGGGGGAGGTCTAGGCTGGATATTAGGAGGAAGTTGTTGGCAGAGAGAGTGATTGGCATTGGAATGGGCTGCCCAGGGAGGTGGTGGAGTCACCATCCCTGGAGGTGTTCAGAAAAAGCCTGGATGAGGCACTTAGTGCCATGGTCTGGATGACTGGATAGGGCTGGGTGATAGGTTGGACAGGATGACCTTGGAGGTCTCTTCCAACCTGGTTGATTCTATGATTCTATGATCATTCCTACTCTACAAATTTCACCCCTAAACCATATCCCCAAGCACCACATCCAAATGACTTTTAAACACATTCAGGGTTGGTGTCTGAACCACATTCCTGGGCAGCCCATTCCAATGTTTGACTGTTATTCCTGTGAACACTTTTTTTCCTAATATCCAGTATAAACCTCCCCTTTTCCAGTTTGAGGCCATTCCCTCTTCTTCCATAATTAATTACACATGAGGGGAGAATGGCACCAGCCTCTTTACAGCATCCTTTCAGGTAGTTGTAGAGAGCCATGAAGTCATTGTCTCAAATGTCCACGTGAGTAGAATCACAGAATCATAGAATCATAGAATCAAGCAGGCTGGAAGAGACCTCCATGATCATCCAGTCCAACCTATCACCCAGCCCTGTCCAGTCAACTAGACCATGGCACTAAGTGCCTCATCCAGGCTGTTCTTCAACACCTCCAGGGACGGTGACTCCACCACCTCCCTGGGCAGCCCATTCCAATGCCAATCACTCTCTCTAACAACTTCCTCCTAACATCCAGCCTAGACCTCCCCCGGCACAACTTGAAACTGTGTCCCCTTGTTCTATTGCTGGTTGCCTGGCAAAAGAGACCAACCCCACCTGGCTACAGCCTCCCTTCAGGGAGTTGTAGACAGCAATGAGGTCAGCCCTGAGCCTCCTCTTCTGCAGGCTGCACACCGCCAGCTCCCTCAGCCTCTCCTCATAGGGTTTGTGTTCCAGGCCTCTCACCAGCTTTGTCTCCCTTCTCTGGACATGTTCCAGTATGTCAACAACTCTCTTGAATTGAAGGGCCCAGAACTGGACACAGTACTTAAGGTGTGGCCTGACCAGTGCTGAGTTGCAGGGGAAGAATAACTTCCCTTGTACTACTGGCCACACTCTTCCTGAGGGTTAATTTTGCTCTGAAGCCAATCAGTTTCTATCTGTTCAGAACCTGATTTTATGCCTCCTACCAAGCGTGTTGAATTTGCTGTGCTGTTTTGCAGTAAATGCCTGAAGGCTTTTATGGTGCCTGGAGCAATGCATAATAACAGGACTTGGACATCATGCCAGATGACTTTCTGGGGAAGGAAGGTGAAAGGAAGTCATTCAGAGGGAGGAGGACTTTTTGGATCTCTGAGAAGAGGGAGGGAAAGGGGTAGGAAGGAAAGAATGGTGCATGAAGCTCCCTTGTAGAGGAGCTGTGCAAGAGCTGGTGCAGAGGAGGATGAGTCACCTTCAGGCTTTGGTTTGGGTGGCAAGAGAGGCGCTTCCACCTCCCAAGCATCCCTTCCTTTTGCTTTGTCACTGCTTTTCTGTTCTCAGACTCTGCAGCGACCCTGGATTCTCTCTTTAGAGAGGGAGAGTGGCAGTCTCACACATGTGGGAAAAGCAGAGCAAAGGAAGCACAGCACCTGATGTAGGGATCTCAAAGTCATGCCTGTGTTCACTCAACTGGTAGAGGGCTGGGACAGGGACTGTGGCAAGGGCTGACTCTCCCATATGTGCACCCACAGAAGTGGGGGAGGAAGCACCAGCAAGTCAAAGCTTCTCCATCTCCTTACTGTAAACTTTGCTTGCTTTGCATTTCCTTCCACAGAGAGAAATTCCTGCACAGAGCCCTAAGCAGAGAGCTTTCAGACCCATGTGTTTTGGATACTGCTGTTGATACATGGAACTTGAGGCAGCAAAGGGGACTTTTCACCTGATTTGAACTGTCTATTACTTAGACATAAAGTCTGAGTTAATTGACTGGGCTCTTTGTTAGTAAAGCAATCTAGGCATTGTTAAAGGCTTATTCATGCCACCTTAGGGTAGATCTGACAGACAGGCATAGTGACTCACCTCCTAATAACACTGGTATGTCTCTACTGTGGCTGTGAGCTTGCTGAAGACATCTAACTTCCACGTGGGTAACCTTAGGTGAGCTGCCTCTTATCTCAGAAAATGATTTTTGGCTGCCATTTCTCACCTTCCTCTGCAAGAACTTCAAGTGAAATGTGTGTGGTGACTTGTAAAGAAATATGCTGCTCAGTAGGGAAGCAGAAGCTCTGAAATTAGCACTGGGAAGTGGCAGTGGCTCTACCCATGGACCTATGGCCATTTCATAAAGGAGCAATCATCAGACCTGGAGTGGCAGCCTCAAACATGTCAGGAGTAGGAAACTGCCAGTCAGCATTCAATCTATTTTCACCCACAGAAATTCAGTTACAGGCTGAGAGCTCAGCGGTTCCTCAAAAATCCACAGAAAACTTTCATTTATAGATGAGGAAAATTTTGTCCTGCCAGAGCCAAGCAGAGTGAGTGATCAAATGGCCAAAGCAGCATTAAAAAAACCCAACAGAGCAAGCACTGGAAAGCACACTTTCATAGGGCCACGAGGATGCTCAGAGGGCTGGAGCAGCTCTGCTGTGAGGACAGAGTGAAAGAATTGGGGCTGTTCGGTCTGCAGAAGAGGAGGCTCCCAGGTGACCTTCTTGTGGCCTTCCAGGATCTGAAGGGGGCCTATGAAAATGCTGAGGAGGGACTTTTTAGGCCACCAGGGAGTGACAGGACCAGGGGCAATGGAGCAAAGCTGGAGGTGAGTAGGTTCAGAGTGGATGTGAGGAGGAAGTTGTTGAGCATGAGAGTGGTGAGAGCCTGGCATGGGTTGCCCAGAGAGGTGGTTGAGGCCCCATGGCTGGAGGTGTTTAAGGCCAGGCTGGCTGAGGCTGTGTGCAGCCTGCTCTAGGGTAGGGTGTCCCTGGGCATGGCAGGGGGATTTGAACTAGATGATCCTTTTGGTCCCTTCCAACCCTGACTGATTCTATGATTCTATGATTTCAGAAATACCCATCTCATGACTACTTCAGAAGGAATAAAACATCTCTTTCTAATGGCATTCAGTGTTGCCTTCATGCATAGGTGAAATACTTCTCTTCAGACTGCTAACAGGGTCATAGAAACCTAGAATGGCTTAGATTGGAAGGGACCTGTGAGGTCACCTACTCCAACCCCCCTGCCATTAGTGATGTATCAGAAGAGAAGTGTTCACAAGGTCAAGAGAGATTCTCCTCCCTCTCTGCTCTGTCCTCGTGAGGCCACATCACAATCTTGTGTCCAGTTCTGAGCTCCTCAGCTCAAGAAGGACCTCAGGGAACTGTGTAAAAGCCACAAAGCTGCTGAAGGCAATGGAACATCTCCTTGCTGAGGACAGGCTGAGAGTGCTGGGACTTGAAGCTTGGAGCAGAGCAGCCTGAGAGGTGACCTCATTCCTCATTCACGTTGATAAAGATGTGCAGGGCAGTGTCAGGAGGACAGAGTCAGGTTCTGCTCAGGAATGTCCAGTGACAGGACAAGGGCCATTGTGTGCAAGTTGGACCAGAAGAGCTTCCACAAGTACGTAAGTGAAAGCTTTTTCCCTGTGATGGTGACAGAGCCCTGGAGCAGGCTGCCCAGAGAGGTTGTGGAGTCTTCTTCCCTGCAGACATTCAAAAGCTGCCTTGATGTGTTCCTATGCGACCTGCTCCAGATCTGCTCTGCTCTGGCAGAGTGGGTTGGACTGGATGACCTTTCCAGATCCCTTCCAATCCCTAACATTCTGTGATTCTGTGCCAGGCTCTGTGTGTAGGTTTAGATGCTGGAGTTCAAAACAGAGGACAAGGCTTATAGGAAACACCCTGATGATGCAGAGCCTTGATAAACTCTCACACTTAAAGGCTTTCCTGGATCATTTGCCTTGTAAAGGGCAGAGATGACTTTTGAGGTCTCTTCCATCCCCTAACATTCTGTGATTCTGTGATGTCTTCAGAAGCTGAAACTAAGTATGTAGAAACTTCTTTAAGGTCCTTATGCAGATTTATATCTAAGCCACTGGCAGACAATGTGGATTTTGCTAAGTGCACAGCACATTACAGTCCTCTAGTGGTAGGTAGACACAAATAAATAAATAAATAAGGATCTATCCACGTAACAATTCCTGAGATGATATTATTCCAGTCTTAATAAATTGCATAATGCTTTCTGTTTATGAATTTGTCCTGCTAGTTTGCTCACTTGAGGGAAGGGGAAATTCTGCAGAGGGCAGAGACGTCAGTCACAATTTTGTATCCATCATAGACTTGTGGAATAGTCTGGGTTTGAAGTGACTTCCAAAGTTCATCTAGTCCAACCTCCTCTTCAGTAAGCAGGGACAACCTCAATTAGATCAGGTTGCCTAGAAACCTGTCGAGCCTCACCATGAATATCTCCAGGGATGGGGGGACAATCCCTTCCCTGGGAACCTGTTGCAGTGTTCCACCACCCTCATGTGAAAAAAACCTGTTCCTAACATCCAATCTAAAGCTCCCCTTCTCTCATTTGAAGTCATTGTCCTTCATCCTATTACCACAGGCTTTTGTAAACAGTCTCTCCCCCTCCTTATTGAGAGCCTCCTTTAAGGTTGTAGAAGGTCATTTTTGTTTATCTGGTGCCTTCTGCTCTCCAGTCTGAACAACCCCAGCTCCCTCAGGCTGTCCTCATAGCAGAGCTGTTCCAGCCCCCCGGTCATTTTCATGGCCCTCCTCTGGACCTGCTCCATCAGGTCCATGTTATTCTTTTGTTGAGGGCTCCAGAGCTGGACAACATACTGCAACTGAGGTCTCACCAGAGCCGAGTACAGTGGCAGAGTCCCCTCACTCGGTCTGCTGTCAACACATGTTTTGATGCAGCCCACAATGAGAAAGTAAACTAAAGTAAAAGAGATAAAAGTATGTGATGCTGTCATGGTTTTTTTAAAGAGAGCCAACAGAGATTAAATTCTCAAATCAAAGTGGAGAGAAAATACAGAATTCTATTTGGAGAGAGAATACAGCGATAGACATTGCAAAGCAATTTCCAGGGCAAACCCCCTTGAAGTTTCCCCCATCCCCAAAAAACTAAATCTACACTCCCCAGTGCTCCAGTCCTCACACACCCCCCCCCCCCCCCCCCCCCCCAATGCCTCCACCATCCAAGAGGCCTACTGCTTACATGTTCCTGATAAATTGGCTCCTGCCACACACTCAGGGCAGGAGGAGGAGGAAAGGAGAACAAACTGACCTTGTTGTGAGTCTATAAAGAGATAGCAGAATTATGGGATTGAATAACAGTCTTCTAGTCCCCAGAAAATGTCTTTAACCCTATAGCCTCAACCTGGGACAGATGCATAGCCCTACCCTTGCTCAATATCAACAGCAATTTTCAGTGTCCAGAACAGATAGAGCGCAAGCCCACGCTGTGAGTCTGTATGTCACAGCCATGCCACGTCATATATGCCAAGGCTCGAGATGCACCACCACTTTTTCTGCCAGATCAGTGTGTGCCAGTGCATCTCAAAGCCTAGCCATCATCTGATTGGTATCACCTTCCACAGGTGTTAGCTGTCTAGCTAACCACAGATTGGTGGTTGGAAAGGTACTTAAAGATCACCTACTTTTAACTGCTCACACTACGGGCAGGGACAGCTTCCACTAGTTCAGGTTGCTCAATGCCTCATCCAACCTGGCATCAAACATCTCCAAGGAGGGGACATCCATGACCTCTCTGGGCAGCATGTTGCAGTGTTTCACTACTCGCACTGTAAAGAACTTCTTCCTAATCTCCAGTCTCAATCTGTCCTCCTCAAGCTTCAATCCATTCCTTCTCATCGTCTCACTCCAAGCCCTTGTAAAAAGTCCCTTCCTGGCTTCCTTGTAGCCTCCTTCATGTACTGGAAGGCTGCTATACGATCTCCCTGGAGCCTTCTTTTCTCCAGGCTGAACAGCCCCAACTCTTTCATGCTGCCTCAATAGGAGAGGTTCTCCAGCCCTCTGATCATCTTTGTGTCCATCCTCTGGACCTGCTCCAGAAGTTGGATGTTCCTCTTATGCTGGGGACACCAGAAGTGGATGCATTACTGGGCCCAGTAGCCCAGTTGCAGGGCATCCTGCCATTATTGCTGAGATAACTCTTGCCAACTTTTCAAACAGATTGTTTTTTGCAGCAGATGCATCTGCCTAATGTTCCCAAAGTACAGAAGAAGAGACTGTGATGTCTGAGGCATGAGTAAAGGCTCATGGCTTCATGCAAAATGAAAAGGTCTTCATCTAGTAAAAGAACTGGCATCAGTCTCTAGTTCACAACTGAGCCCTGGCATCTCAGGACCACAGGATCACAGGATGTCAGGGATTGGGGTTGGAAGTGACCCAAAGAGATTGAGTTTAACGTCCCTGCCAGAGCAGGACCATACAATCTAGCTCAGATCACAGAGGAACACACCCAGACAGGCCTTGAAAGACTCCAGAGAAGAGACTTCAAAGCCTCTCTGGGAAGACTGTTCCAGTGCTCTTGGACTCTTACAGTAAAGAAGTAAAGAAGTTCCCCCTTGTGTTGAGACAGAACCTCCTGTGCTGCAACTTATACCCATTGCTCCTTGTCCTATCCCAGGGAGCAAGTGACCAGAGCCTGTCCCCCTTCTCCTGACCCCCAGCCCTCAGATATTTATAAATATTTATCAAATCCCAACTCAGTCTTCTCCTCTCCAGACTAAACAGCCCCAGGTCCCTCAGCCTCTCCTCATCAGGCAGTGCTCCAGTCCCCTAATCATCCTCATAGCCCTCTCCAGCAGATCCCTGCCTCTTTTAAACTAAGAAGTCCAAAACTGAACACAGTATTCAAGATGAGGTCTCACCAGGGCAGAGTAGAGGGGAAGGAGAACCTCGCCTCATCTGCTGGACACACTGTTTCTAACACACCCCAGGATCCCATTGGCCTTCTTGGCCACAAGGGCACATTGCTGTGCCATGGTTAACTTGGTATCCACTAGGACCCCCTCCACAGGGCTGCTCTCCAGCAGATCACCTCCCAGTCTGTACTGGTGCAGTTTATTATTCCTCCCCAGGTGCAGGACTCTGCACTTGTCCTTGTTGAACCTCATTTGGTTCCTCTGTGCCCAGCTCTGCAGTCTGTCCAGGTCTCTCTGGATGGCTGCGCAGCCTTCCAAGTAGCTCACAGAGAATTAATGTTTGCCTGAGATCTACCTGGCATCTCTCATAAACTATTTAACTGATGTGTATGTGACCCAGAGGAATTGATTCCCCATTATTCTATTCATTTAAAATCAAAACTGCTCTATCCTCTTTATGACTAACTATGGGGGTGGAAACTTTCTTGCCTCCCCTCTGCTCCCAAGTGAATTCTCTGGCCAGATGACCAGCTCCTTAGAATATGACTGCAAGCACTCAGGCATCACTTTAGGCCCTTGACTTGTCACCTTTTCCTGTGGCAGCTGATGTCTGGCTAAATTGTTAGTCTTGGGGAACAGGGCTGGGCAGAAGAAGCTGTAAAATCCCAGAGTGAACCTGTTTGTAAGTGGGGTGCTGGAGAGGAGAGTGGTTATGGCACTGCACAAACTAGCCTGCTGACTACTTGTGCTGGCAATGTGCTTCCACTATCAGAGTCCTAAATGCATACCTTTGGATATACTTTTGCAAGGAGGAGCAAGAAACCTTGAAACCTGTGCTTCTGCCTTACCTACTTAGTATAGAGATGTGATTATCAGCCTAGGGCTCAGCTTGTCCTAATTTAAGTGCAAACATTCTTCAGTCTTAAGAAAGCCTGTGACTTGTGAAACTTTGGGGGTTTGTTCCTGTTTTGTAAAACCAGGTCTTTATTCTTCTAACTTCTTTCTTTAGATCATTAGTTTGGGCATTAGGAGAAGCCTGGAGCACAGCCCTATGAGGAGAGGCTGAGGGAGCCGGGGGTGTGCAGCCTGCAGAAGAGGAGGCTCAGGGCTGACCTCATTGCTGTCTACAGCTCCCTGAAGGGAGGCTGTAGCCAGGTGGAGGTTGGTCTCTTCTGCCAGGCAACCAGCAACAGAACAAGAGGACACAGTCTCAAGTTGTGCCAGGGGAGGTTTAGGCTGGATGTTAGGAGGAAGTTGTTGTCAGAGAGAGTGATTGGCATTGGAATGGGCTGCCCAGGGAGGTGGTGGAGTTGCTGTCCCTGGAGGTGTTGAGGAAAAGCCTGAATGAGGGATTTAGTGCCATGGTCTAGTTAATTGGCCAGGGCTGAGTGCTAGGTTGGACTGGATAATCTTGGAGATCTCTTCCAACCTGGTTGATTCTATGATTCTATGAAAGGCTTCCTTTTATGTTGGACATGAAGGGAGCAAGTTGCATGTCATCTATTTTTCAGAGTTAACAAACAAATGAGGCAGAGGTATGTGAGCTGCCTACTCAGAAACAGGCTTTCTTGCCAGTGTCAGTGGCTGTTTTGCATTTCATCTCCCATAACAGAGATCAGCACTTTCCTCTCAGGAGGGTGGTGTGTTGACTTCCAATAAGGAGTATATGCTATCATCAAGAGTGTTTTTCCTGTCCTGAAGAGGATTACTTACAAACTCCATGCAGTGGTTAAGAGCGGAAGGAAAGATGAAATATATTGCAGCTTCAAGTGCCAAAGTTGGATTGCTCTTCCACATCATGAGTCAGGATTTGGCCTGTAAATAAGACAAGACCTATGGATATAGGCTACAGGCTTGAGTACCAGTTCTGGGCTACTCAATTCAAGAGAGATGTTGAGGTACTGGAACGTGTCCAGAGAAGGGCAATGAAGCTGCTGAGAGACCTGGAGCACAGCCCTGTGAGGAGAGGCTGAGGGAGCTGGGGGTGTGCAGCCTGGAGAATAGGAGGCTCAGGGCTGACCTCATTGCTGTCTACAATGAAGGGAGGCTGTGGCCAGATGGGGCTGGTCTCTTCTGCCAGGCAACCAGCAACAGAACAAGGGGACATAGTCTCAAGTTGTGCTGCAGGAGGTCTAGGCTGGATGTTAGGAGGAAGTTGTTGTCAGAGCGAGTGATTGGCATTGGAATGGGCTGCCCAGGGAGGTGGTGGAGTCACCATCCCTGGAGGTGTTGAGGAAAAGCCTGGATGAGGCACTTAGTGCCATGGTCTAGTTGACTGGATAGGGCTGGTTGCTAGGCTGGACTGGATGATGTTGGAGGTCTCTTCCAACCTGCTTGATTCTATGATTCCATGATTCTTTGATTCTAAATTAACTTTCCCTTGTGTGTTTAGTATTGGAAGGGGATGGAGGTGTCCCATGGAGAGAGGAGAATTCTGGCTGTTTTGTTGTCACCTTTAGGAGGACTGGAATAGCCAGCAGCAAGAGTGCTTCTAATGATGCTTCCCATGAACATATTGTCTTTTATCTGTCGATCACCAAGCATATGTAAACAGCAATTAAGCTTCACCACACCTCGGGGAGTTGCAAAGGATTCACGTCACTCAGTTTTACCATGCAGCTCTGCAGCTGTTTGACTGCATATGCCTTTGCTAGTTACTGCCTGATTCACCACTAGCCTAAGGATTCTGCCGGGATGGACGTCCCAACCGCATCCTTTTTCTGCACCAAATTCAGGGGGAATAGTTTGTTGGTTCCCCCCCTCAAGTGATCATCCACACTATTCTCACAGCTATACAACTAAGCCCTCCCTGGCAAGGAAGTTGCCTCTTTTTGACTTAGAAGGCAGGGATGTTGCATCAGTAAAATTCCATGCCTCTGTGTCTTTTGTACTGAGTTAGATTAACTGAAGGCAAAGTTTCCTGTGCATAGATAAAGGACAGGCTATAAGAAAACTGAAAGGTGGAGGGATTTTTTGCTCTCCTAAAGATAGGGCAGTTTCAGAAAGATGCTTTCCAAACAGTAACTGCAGAGATCAGAACATTGTGTACTCCCTTTGGCTACACAATCTGCTGTTAGAAGCTGGAAAGTTGAATTGTTCATTTTCTGGCTCCTATAAATATCTGCTCTACTTGGCTTCCAGATCACTGGGAGCAGATTACCAGATCATTAAAGGAGGAAATAGGATTTTGCACTCTCGGTTGTTGTCATTGTACTTTGGTAGTCACTGTGTTGAGAATTGTATGCTGCAGAGCCTGCAGTCTGCCTGTCAAGTGTCAAATTTCAGGCCACACCTTGAGTACCGTGTCCAGTTCTGGCCTCCATTCAAGAGAAATGTTGAGATGCTGGAGTGTGTCCAGAGAAGGGTGACGAAGCCCTGTGAGGAGAGGCTGAAGGAGCTGGGGGTGTGCAGCCTGCAGAAGAGGAGGCTCAGGGGTGACCTCATTGCTCTCTACAACTCCCTGAAGGGAGGCTGTAGTCAGATGGGATTGGTCTCTTCTGCCAGGCAACCAGCAACAGAAGAAGGGAACACAGTCTCAAGTTGTGCCAGGGGAGGTCTAGGCTGGATGTTAGGAGGAAGTTGTTGCCAGAGAGAGTGATTGGCATTGGAATGGGCTGCCCAGGGAGGTGGTGGAGTCACCATCTCTGGAGGTGTTCAAGAGAAGACTGGATGAGGGATTTAGTGCCATGGTCTAGTTAATTGGCCAGGGCTGAGTGCTAGGTTGGAGTGGATGACCTTGGAGGTCTCTTCCAACCTGTTTGATTCTATGATTCTGTATTTATTATTGGCAATGATTTTGTGGCAAGCACCCATGCTATGTTCAGGAGGCATCCTTTAAAAGAGATCAAATATGCAATATTTTAAACCTCTGAGCTTGTCTGAGCTGTCACATATTGTACATAGCCAAGCTGCTTATTACCATGCCTCTAATCCACGTTTCTTTAATACCCTTTTTTCTTGCTACCAAAAGAAAAACCCAATTCACTTTGACATTCAGAGCTCCCATAACGTTATTTCAGCAATGATGTTGTTTTGGTTTGGGTTTTGGGGCTTTGGTTTTTTTTTTTCTATTGAGCTTTTGCTGGAACTGAAAGCCCAAATGGCTTTTGTGAATGGTCCCCACACATATGTCTTCAGGGTTCTGTTGACATCCACCAATGGACACTCATACCTGGAATGTCTAAATGCCATGTTATTGATGCCAGCTGTGCTAGTGAACATCTGCAGCAGTGCCACTGGGAATTCTCCAGGATCAGTGCAGGATTTAAAAGTGAAATATGCTTCATGGTATTTTTAATAACTTCCCATCTGTATCAACAATAAAAGAGTTTGTTCCAAACGAAATGCATTTGGGAAAATTCACTTCAGCTGATTTTTATTTTGGTTTACTTTATTTTTTCACCAGGATACAAACATTTGATGGGAAGGTTTGTGTCTGTAGCTCTGAGTCATCAGTATAAATAGCTCAACAGATGTTATGTCAAAGTTACCAGACAGGAGTAATAAAACATAGCTCCAACTACATGTAACAGACAGAATCATAGAATCAACTAGGTTGGAAGAGACCTCCAACATCATCCAGGCCAACCTAGCACTCAGCCCTGTCCAATTAACTAGATCATGGCACTAAATCCCTCATCCAGTCTTCTCTTGAACACCTCCAGAGATGGTGACTCCACCACCTCCCTGGGCAGCCCATTCCAATGCCAACCACTCTCTGCCAACAACTTCCTCCTAACATCCAGCCTAAACCTCCCCTGGCACAACTTGAGACTGTGTCCTCTTGTTCTGTTGCTTGTTGCCTGGCAGAAAAGACCAACCCCACCTGGCTACAGCCTCCTTTCAGGGAGTTGTAGACAGCAATGATGTCAGCCCTGAGCCTCCTCTTCTCCAGGCTGCACACCCCCAGCTCCCTCAGCCTCTCCTCACAGGGCTGTGCTCCAGGCCCCTCACCAGCTTCGTCACCCTTCTCTGGACTTGTTCCACTACCTCAGTTTAATTTCTTTCGTAGCTTTCACAATCTTGAAGCTATGTTTCATAGCTTCCCATCTCTGAGTTGCCCAGGGAGAAGCTGGAAGCCCCATCCCTGGAAATTTGAAAGGCCAGGCTGGATGTGGCTCTGCGCAACCTGATCTAGTGTAAGGTGTCCTTGCCCATGGCATGGGGATTGGAACTAGATAAAGGCTGGATGAGGCACTTAGTGCCATGGTTTAGTTGACTGGATAGGGCTGGGTGCTAGATTGGCCTGGATAATCTTGGAGGTCTCTTCCAACCTGGTTAATTCCTTCTAAAAAGACTAGATGATTCTTGAGGTCGCTTCTAGCCCTGACAATTCTGTGATTCGAAGTCATGGAAACACAGAAGTTGTCTGATGAGTGTTTCAACAAACAAAAACCTGCCAGCACATAGCATGTCAAATTGGAATGCTTTCAAAAGCTCATCTAGGGTGTTTTGCCCATCAGAAGTGCTTGTGACATACCTGGTGGTAGTATGTGGTGGTACAAGGTACAATGCCACCCTCTTTATTTCAGATTCAGAGCTTTGCTAATGAACTGTGTGTGTCCACTGGGGAAATAATAGAGCATATATACACCTGAGGTACAGAGACACCTCAGGTGACCAAGCAGAACCCCCCTCACCTGAAAACAAATTTCTGTTGGTGGGATTGTGCCAGGGTGTTGGTTCCACAGAGGTACCTCCACCTGGACTGCATCAGGTGCACTGCAATTACTGACGTGAGGTTCTGCTGTTTGGAGCTATGTTTTCACCTCATATAGTTGCTGGAGATCACAGAGTGGGAAAATTCATACTGTTGTCAAACTCTACAACAGTTCTGCCCATCTCTTTAAGTAGTAAATGCAACACCTGAAAGGATAGAGGCTGGACACGAGGAGGAGAATCCACCTGAATTTACCTTTCCTGAGTGGGTGGGTGGTCCTACCATTCTCTCCTCCCCCAGTTTGTGTTTTGGATGTATTTTGGGTGCACAAAACGGTGGCTAACAGCTTTTTGCGATGAGCTGAAGGAGTGCTCCAAACAGGCTGATTTCCAGGCATGTTTCCTCCCTTTTTGCTGTTTAAAAAGCTGTCCTGGCCAAACCTGCAGAAGTTCCCTCACTTTTTGCTGCTTAAAAAGCTGTCCTGAAGAAACCTGCAGAAGAAGTGCTGGCCCAGTTCCCACTTGGCCAGGCTCCCAAGCGTGACACGAAAGGTCAGAGGTTCACTCTTGTGGAATCCTGGTCCTCTTCCATATCCATTTTCCTCTTCTTTCCAGTACCTCTAATCTGATGAATCATGTGGGGAGGGGGAGGAGTATGTGATGTAACCTCTGCTCTGGGAAAGTCAAGAGACAACACCACAGTGCTTGCAGCTCACGGTGGTTTTATCTTGGGTACCACTGGGAGAGCGACTCGTTCTCAAGAGGCGTGAAGATCCACCACCTCTGCGTGGGACCCAGCAGGTGGTGTGCTCACCTCACTTGTGGAGAAGAAAGCTGAGCACAAGGTCTGCTTAATGGCTCTTGCAGCCTCTTGTTTGCATGCACCCTGAGTGCGAGGAGCAGTGGCTGTATGCTGAGAACTCCCTGGAAGAAAGGCGCCTGTGAAGCCAGCTGCAGTGCTGAGGTAAGTCAGCTCCTGCTTTCCTGGGTTCTCCCATCATTGCTGTGCTGGCTCAGGGGAAGCATGAGGGCATGTAACCATGTGAAATCCCTGCCAGATTGACTCTGAGCCAGTTGATAATCAGTGCCTAATCTCTCTGCTGGCAGACTCTGCCCAGATTACAAGGGCGTGTATCTCTGCGCAGGAGACCCGCGTGTGCCGAGGGTCTGCTGCTAGGTGTCCTCTAGAGAGACACACCGAACAAGGGCTTTGACTGCAGTGACTGACTGCAGCAGAGACACTTGTGGAAGCATTCTTCTGTCACTGACATGATGCTGTCTGTGCAGCTGCATGCCAGGATTTATCCAGGTTTGCTAAGGCAGAAGTAGAGTTGGTAAAGAGTGCCAGGCGTGCTCTTTGTAGTTCACAGAATCACAGAACTAACCAGGTTGGGTAAGACCTCTAAGATCATCCAGGCCAACCTAACACCTTCTAATTAACCAAACCATGGCATTAAATGCTTCATCCAGTCTCCTTTTAAACACCTCCAGGGATGGTGACTCCACCACCTCCCAGGGCAGCCCATTCCAATGCCGAGCACTCTATTCCTGAAGACCTTCCTCCTAACATCCAGCCTAAACTGCCCTGGCACAGTTTGACATTGTGTCCCCTTGTTCTGTCACTGGGTGCCTGGGAGAAGAAACCAAATTCCACCTGGCTACAACCTCCCTTCAGGTAGTTGTAGACAGCAATAAGGTCTGCCCTGCACCTCCTCTTCTGCACGCTGAACACCCCCAGCTCCCTCAGCCTCTCCTCACAGGGCTGTGCTCCTGCCACCTCACCAGCCTTGGTGCCCTTCTCTGCACCTCAACGTCTTTGTTAAACTGAGGGGCCCAGAACTGGACGCAGTACTTAAGGTGTGGTCTAACCAGTGCTGAGTGCAGGGGCAGAAGGACTTCCCTGGTCCTGCTGGCCACACTATCCCTGCTCCAGGCCATGATGCCATTGGCCTTCTTGGCCACCTGGGCATGTCACAACAGAATGACAAATGCTCCTAACTTAATGTTGTCTGCAAACTTACTGATGGAGGACTCAATCCCCTCATCCAGATCATCTAAAAAGATATTAAACAGGATTGGGACCAACACTGATCCCTGGGGGACACCACTAGTGACTGGCATAGGTCCACCAGAACTATGTCATCTGGCTATTAAGAAACTGTTTATATTCATAAAGCTCCTTAAAACACCTCCATACCACTCCGAGAAGCATTACATTAGGCTGCTCCTTGCCTCATAACTAATCAGCTGCTGTACTGCACGGGCTCAGTGGGCACAGGAAAGTAGGGAACGGGACCAAAGGAGGTGTAGGGACTCATATTCAGCAGCCTGTGAGAAGTCAAAGGAGGCAATGTGCTTTTCTCAGCACCAGGAGGAAATAAAAGTGAGGACGCTGGTCCTGTGTATTTGCTATCAGAAAGAACTAGTGCAGGTGACATCAGCTCTTGAAAGTAACTGCAGTGAAATATTTCCTAGGTGAACTTCCAAATGCCATTGAAGAGGTGTTCCTGAGAAAATAAGGGCAGGAAGCATCATATTATATATGAAAATACATGAATATGTATTAATATTATAGACATATGTATAGCTATGGATCTGGTTGGCTTTCAGCGTGCACTTGCAGCCCAGAAAGCCAACCAGAGCCTGGGCTGCATCAGGAGGAGTGTGGACAGCAGGTCGAGGGAGGTGATTCTCCCCCTCTACTCTGCTCTGATGAGACCCCACCTGGAGTACTGCATCCAGTTCTGGAGTCTCCATTACAAGAAGGATGTGGAGATGTTGGAGGATGTCCAGAGAAGGGCCACGAGGATGCTCAGAGGGCTGCAGCAGCTCTGCTGTGAGGACAGACTGAAAGAGTTGGGGCTGTTCAGTCTGGAGAAGAGGAGGCTCCCAGGTGACCTTCTTGTGGCATTCCAGGATCTGAAGGGGGCCTATAAAAAAGCTGGGAAGGGACTTTTTAGGCTGTCAGGGAGTGACAGGACTAGGGGGAATGGAGCAAAGCTGGAGGTGGGGAGATTTGGACTGGATGTGAAGAGGAAGCTGTTCAGCATGAGAATGGTGAGAGCCTGGCATGGGTTGCCCAGGGAGGTGGTTGAGGCCCCATGCCTGGATTTGTTTAAGGCCAGGCTGGCTGAGGCTGTGGGCAGCCTGCTGTAGGGTAGGGTGTCCCTGGGGATGGCAGGGGTGTTGGAACTAGATGATCCTTGTGGTCCCTTCCAACCCTGACTGATTCTATGAATATTCTACTTTAACATACTGTAGGATATATATGTGTGTATATATATCTATAAGTATATGGATATAGATATCTTCCAGGGTCCCTTCCAACCCCTAACAAGACAAACCAAGACAAAGTTAGAGTATAAACTGGGCTCCAGAAAGCCAAATGCCCATTACTTAGTTACCATCTCTGGAGTTCTGATTCAATCCCAAGTTGCTAGCTAGCATTGTGAATCTCCAAGAGTGCCTGCAGAAGGATGCAGCTGTGCTGCCTGGCATGTGTCCTTGTGTGAATGTTGTGCCCTCAGAGAAGTTATCACATGAACTGATTTCCTAATGTTGGCACACAGAGCCTCCTGGCCCTGGCATTTTGCATGCAGCTACTCAGAGTATTTTTAGAGGTGAAACTTCAACAAGCAATCAAAATCTGCAAACAGAAGTTAAACAGCTAATCATTACAGGGGGAGTATCTGCCCTCAGGTTTTAAAACACGGGTCCAGAGGAAGGCAACAAAGCTGGTGAAGGGCCTAGAAACTAAATATGATGAGGAGCAAGTGAGGAAGCTGGGAATGGTTAGTTTAAGTAAGAGGAGGCTGAGGGGAGACCTCACTGCTGTCTACAACTATGTGAAGGGAAGTTGTGGAGAGGCTGCTGCTGGTCTCTCCTCACAGGTAAATACAAGAACAAGAGGGAATGGCCTCAAGCTGCCAGGTTTAGGCCAGGCATTAGCAAACATTTTTCCCCAGCAAGAGTGGTCAGGCATTGGAATGAGCTGCTCAGGGAATTAGTTGAGTCACCCACTCAGGTGGTGCTTAGGGACATGGTTTCAGGTGAATCTTGTAGAGCAGAGCTGTAGGTTGGACTTGGTGATCCTGAGGTGATTTTCCAGTCTGTATGTTTCTGTGATTCTGTGACTCTAATCCTGGTCAAAATTTGAGTTTCTACAAAGACCAAATTGTTTTCTTTTCATGAGGGGTTGGACTCGGTGATCTCCTTGGGTCCCTTCCAACCCCTAACATCCTGTGATCTACAGTCCTGAGCCCTTGTCTAAGGAAGCTTCCTTCATTCAAGATTCAGTCAAAGCTAGGATAAATGAGGTTAGTCTGATCTTGGTGATGCTAATTGTAATTTCTTTCCAGCACTTGTGATGGCTTCAATTTGTCAAGAAGCTCAAGAATTCTGCAACTGGGTCCTTGAAAGTGGAGGTAGGTAGAGATGCTGTCTTTATTTACACATGAACAGCACGAGCATGAAGAACAAGCCTAGGAGGGACACGATCCTTACATGAGCCCACATTATTTTTACCAGGCAGATTTTCTGTTTTCCTTTGCCATGATCACAAACATCCCTTAAGTCTTGAAATAAATCTCAGGGGCACGCCAGCTGGTTTGCAGTAAAGAATGAAGGGATGGAGATTTCCCCTGTCCATAGCTGGGAAGTGTAGGCAGCTTTCTGACCAGATGGTGAAAGGTTTGCTTGGCATTGCCTGTTAAATGTGGAATATTAAAGAAAGTGATTTAAATAAAAATTGCATACTCATGTCTCATAGGAAAGCTTAGGAGACCAAGGAGATGACTCTTTAAGGTTTAAACATCTTATGATGCTGGTAAAACCTGTTATCAAATGAAATGTTGACAGAAAGCACTCCTCATGGTTTGAGATATGACATTTTGCAGTTAGGAGATTTCACATGTTCAACAGTTGGAGATTCTGCCTGTCCAGTTTGGTCTCACAGGGCTCTGTTGGATCCCTGGAGTTAAATGCAAGGAAAAGCCACCAAATGGCATGAAGGTGAAATGACAAACCTGCATGGTGACTGTGACAGGAGGAGGACATGGGGCTTGGTGCCATTGGTTGTAAAGATACATAGATGTGTTGCTCAGGGATGTGGTTCAGCACTGGACTTGGTTAAATTAGGTAATGGTTGGACTGGATGATCTTAAAGGTCTTTTCCAATCAAAAGGTTTTTATTACTCTATTTTTCAGGATTTGAGATCTCTACATTGAGATTCAAGATTTATAATTGTGATGGTTTGGGGGTTACCCCACCCCTCCCACACTTTTGTATTTGCCCCAGCTAATTCAGATGGACCCTGGGAATATAGATGAAGCAATTTATTTACAGCTAGCAGAATTTACAAGCAGCTATTTACAATATATACAGTTATATACAATTATATACAGAAATATACAAAGGATAAACAATACAAAAGCACAACTCCCCTCCCAGAAACCTGAGTCCCCAGGAGGGGCTCTCAAACCACCCCAACGCCTCCCCCCGGCCCTCTCAACCTTACCCCAGTTCTCAGGAAGAAAAGAGGTGCAGCCAAGAGGTTAGGGAGCAAGGTTAGTAGGAGCAGGGTTAATGAGATGTGACCAGGTCTAAGGCAAAAGCAAGAGTGAGAAACAAAATGGAGAAAAAGTCTTTCTTCTTCCCAGAGCTCTCAGCGAGACTGTGAGAGAAGTTGACATCAATTATTTTCATTTCACTGCCCGTTATCTAGTTCTGTTACCAAAACATTCCAGCTTGCTTCAAACTAGCACAATAATGGACTCAAATAGATGAAATCCAGAAATGGAGCACCCAAGAGCTCTTGATACAGCCCCTAACAGAAATAGTAAAGAACTGGAAGGTTTAGAAGGGGATGAGGGTTAACACAGACACATGGACAGGGATAAAAAACTTTAACACCCTGCTCTGCTCACCAGGGTAGAGAACTCTGCAAGGATCCCTAGGCTAGAACACTGAGAGGGGTGTGGGACTTAGGACTGGAAGGTCAGGAATCCTTCTGGAAGACTTTAACCATCCCAACACGTTGGAAAAAATAGTACAGCTAGCTGTAGGCAACCCAGGAGAGTTCTGGAGAGCCTTGATGGCAACTTCTTAAGACAAAAAATTAACAGCCCTATACAAGAGACCTGTTGGTTGCAAGTGGAGTCATCAAGGATATCAAAGTTAAAGGCAGACTGAGCTTCAGTGATCATGTTCTAGTGTGATTCACTGTCCTAAAGGGGTAAAAAGCCCATGAGAAGCATGGTCAGGACTCTAAATTTTAGGAAAGCAAAATTCCAGCCCTTCAAGGAGTTAGTAAACAGGATCCTGTGGGAAATAGCTCTCAGATTGAGCAGAGCAGAACTAGCAGATTTTTAAAGATGCTTTCTATAAAGGGCAAGAGATCTCAATCCCCAGGCGTAAGAAATCAGGCAAGGAAGGCAAGAGATGACCATGGCTGAGCTGTGACCTGCTACACAAGAAATGGAAAAATTGCTATGAGGGTGGTGGAACACAGCAACAGGTTGCCCAGGGAGGTGGTTGAGGCCCCATCCCTGGAGATACTCAAGCTGAGGCTCAAAAGGCCCATGGGCAGCCTGATCTAGTTGAGGATGTCCCTGCTGACTGCAGACAGGGTTGGACTAGATGACCTTTGGAGGTTCCTTCCAACCCAGACCATTCTATGGTTCTATGATACTGAGGGAGTTTAGCAGAGCAGTGACCACAACAGAAATCCGAGAGGAAAGGATGAAAGTGAGCTAGGATGTTTCTTGCAGATAGAATGTATCCTTCAACTCTGTGGGTCAAGGGTGAGGAGGGTAGTAGTAAGAGACGTTGGCATGACAGAAAAATCTGTTGAGCTTCCCTTTGCTTCAGGTCTGAAGAGCACTTTCAGCAAGAAGAAATACTTTGTCATTTTCCAGTGCTTTTACAACAACCCACCCTAGAAGCAGGTAAAAAAATAACAACAACAATAAAAAAGAGTGTTGAGAATTTCAGACATCCTGAGCATCGTGAGGCAGGCAAAAAATAGCACCAGAGATCTGAACAATGTCATTATTTAGCTATAAAGATTTACAGCCAGGAACTGTTTGGTTCCTTCTGCTGCATGTGTCTTGAACTACCACTTTCACAGAATCACAGAATTTCTTAGATTGGAAAAGCCCTTCAAGCTCATTGAGTCCAATCATCAGTTTCACACTGACAAGTCCTTGACTAAACCAAATCCCTCAGCACAACATCTAAGCACTAGGAATCGCTGTGGTTGGAAAGGACCACCAGGATCAGCCAGTCCAACCTTCATCCCAGCATCCTTCATCACTAGACCATAGCCTCAAGCTCCACATCCACCCTCCTTTTAAACACCTCCAGTGATGGCAACTCCACCACCAACCTGGACAGGCTGTTCCAGTGCCTGACCACCTGCTCAGCAAAGAACTTCCTCCCAACATCCAACCTAAACCTCCCCTGATGCAACTTGAGGCCATTTCATCTTATCCTATCATTAGTAATTTGGGAGAAGAGACCAGCTCCATCCTTACTACCACCTCCTTTTAGGTAGTTGTGGAGTGCAATAAGGTCCCCTCTCAGCCTCCTCTTCTCCAGACTAGATAACCCCAGCTCCCTCAGCTGCTTCTCCCAGATCATGTTTGCCAGACCTCTTCCCAGCCTCATCACCCTTCTCTGCCCCTGCTCCAGCACCTCAATGTCCCTCCTGTACTGTGGTGACCAAAACTGGACACAGTACTCGCGGTGTGGTCTCAGGAGTGCTGAGTACAGGGGCACGATCACCTCCCTGCTCCTGCTGCTCACACCATTTCTGATACAGGCAAGGATGTTGTTGGCCTTGTTGGCCACCTGGGCACACTGCTGGCTCATGTCCAGCCAGCTGTCCACCAACACCCCCAGGTGCTTTTCTGCCAGGCAGCTCTCCAGCCGCTCCTCTCCCAGCCTGTAGGGCTGCAGGGGGTTGTTGTGGCCATAGTGCATGACCTGGCACTTGGCTTTGTTAAACCTCATGCAATTGATCTTCCATCAATCATGCTTTCACCTGCATGGGGGGCAGTCCTTCAGCCTGTGTTGATGGCTCCAGCTCCTGAGTGGCAAGATCAACTCACTACTGTGTTGCAAAAGAGCAGTCTCCTGGTACTAGTGTCACAACCTGCATGTCATTCCTAAACCTTTCAGCCAGGATCTGACACATGGAGCTCTAGTGGAGGAGGAGGACTGTGGTACTTCACTGCACAGACACAGGAGACACCAATTTTCTTTTTTTTGCCAAGGAGCATGCTGCAGAGAGCATGCTGAAGGGAAGTGATTGAATATATCTGCCTGACAGAGCTCCCTGGAGATACAGAGAGGCTCGACAGGGCTCTGGACAACCTGATCTATTTGAGGATGCCCCTGCTGACTGCAGAGGGCATGGGACTAGATGACCTTTGGAGGTCCTTTCCAACCCAGACCATTCTATGACTCTATGATTCCATAATTCTATGATTCCATGATTCTTGATTCCATAATTCTATGCTTCCATGATTATATGATTCTACATCTACATGATTCTTGATTCTATGTTTCCATGGTTCTATGATTCTGTAGTTCCACGATTCTATGATTCCATGATTCTATGGTTCCATGATTCTACGGTTCCATGGTTCTATGACTTTATGATTCCATGATTCTATGGTTCCATGATTCTATGGTTCCATGATTCTATGATCCCATAGTTCTATGATTCTATGATTCCATGATGCTTGATTCTATGATTCCATGATTCTATGATTCCATGATTCTTGATTCCATGCATGATTCTATGGTTCTGCAGTATATGAGATGTGCCAGCTTTGGCTGCTTGTTTTGCATTGCAGATCCAAGGACAGCCCCGTGGCCCCTGCTGCACTCTCCACTTCTCTTTGCCTCCTACCTCCTTGTTGTGACACTGGGGCCCTTCTACACGTGCCAGTGGAAACCACTGAAGCTGTGATGCCTGCTGATTGCCTACAACCTCACCATATGACATTATCGAGCTACCTGTTTTATGATGTGAGGAGACAGGACTGGCTCCTAGGTAAGCAGCCAGGAAGTCTTTGAAAACCAGAGGCATTAGAACAGCTTTTGCTGACGGACTCAAATGAAAGAAGTAGAAGCCAAATTGAAATTTACTCTGCTCTGGTGAGAGCTCACCCAAAGTACTGTGGCCAGCTCTGGAGCCCTCAATACAGGAAGGATGTGCACCTGATGAATCAGGTCTAGAGGAGGGCCATGAAAATGATCAGGGGGTTGGAGCACCTCTGCTATGAGAACAGGCTGAGGGAGCTGGGGTTGTTCAGCCTGGAGAAGAGAAGGCTCCAGGAAGACCTAATGGTGGCCTTCCAGTATGAGAAAGAGGCTACAAGAAGTTTGGAGAGAGACTGTAAAGAGAGTGTTTGCAAAGGCCTGTAGTCATAGGACAAAAGGCAAGGGCTTCAAACTAGAGAACAGATTTAGATTGGATGTGAGGCACAAGTTCTTTAGTATGAGTGTGGTGGAACACTGCAACAGGCACCAGCTGTGACAGAGACCCACTGTGTTATCTGTGTTCTTGTTTTTATACATCTCAGTAAGCATCAGCAAGCCTAAGAGTGCAGTAGGCACCACCATTGTTTCCTTTTCACAGCCTATCAACTAATTCTTCTCATTAAAATATTCCAGCTAGCCTCAAACTAGCACATGAAGTCAAGGACCCCTTCACTCACACAGTACTTCCTAGTAGCAAAATTACAGACAGGTTTGCTAGAGCAGCCCTTTCAAAATTTGTGCTTAATGGGCTGATGTATCATAGAATCACAGAATCATAGAATCAAGCAGGTTGGAAGACACCTGATCTACAGATAAAAGACAATATGTTCATGGGAAGCATCATTAGAAGCACTCTTGCTGCTGGCTGTTCCAGTCCTCCTAAAGGTGACAACAAAACAGCCAGAATTCTCCTCTCTCCATGGGAAACCTCCATCCCCTTCCAATACTAAACACACAAGGGAAAGTTAATTTAGAATCAAAGAATCATGGAATCATAGAATCAAGCAGGTTGGAAGAGACCTCCAAGATCATCCAGTCCAACCTAGCAACCAGCCCTATCCAGTCAACTACAGCATGGCACTAAGTGCCTCAGTCAGGCTTTTCTTCAACACCTCCAGGGATGGTGACTCCACCACCTTCCTGGGCAGCCCATTCCAATGCCAATCACTCTCTCTGGCAACAACTTCCTCAGAACATCCAGCCTAGACCTCCCCTGGCACAGCTTGAGACTGTGTCCCCTTCTTCTGTTGCTGTTTGCCTGGCAGAAGAGACCAACCCCACCTGGCTACAGCCTCCCTTCAGGGAGATGTAGACAGCAATGAGGTCAGCCCTGAGCCTCCTCCTCTCCAGGTTAAACACCCCCCAGCTCCTTCAGCCTCTCCTCACAGGGCTGTGCTCCAGGCCCCTCACCAGCTTCCTTGCCCTTCTCTGGACACGTTCCAGTATCTCAACATCTCTGCTGAATTGAGGAACCCAGAACTGGACACAGTACTTAAGGTGTGGCCTGACCAGTGCTGAGTACAGGGGAAGAAAAACCTCCCTCATCCTACTGGCCACACTGTTCCTGATGCAGGCCAGGATGCCATTGGCCCTCTTGGCTACCTGGGCACACTGCTGGATCATCTTCAGCTACTCTCTACCAGTACCCCCAGGGCCCTTTCCTCCTGGCTGCTCTCCAGCCACTCTGACCCCAGCCTGTAGTGCTGCTTGGAGTTGTTGTGGCCAAAGTGCAGAACCCTGCACTTGGCCTTGTTCAATCTCATCCCATTGGCCTCTGCCCACCCATCCAGCCTGTCCAGGTCCCTCTGCAGGGCTCTCCTACCTTCCATAAGATCCACACCTGCTCCTAGCTTGGTGTCCTCTGCCAACTTACTGATGCTGGGCTCAATCCCCTTGTCCAGATCATCAGTAAAGACATTGAACAGGACTGGGCCCAGCATTGATCCTTGAGGAACTTCACTAGTGACAGCTGCCAACTGGATGTGGCAACATTCATCACCTCTCTCTGGGCCCAGCCTTCCAGCCAGTTCTTGACCCATATCATAGTGAATCTGTCCAAGCCACAAGCTGCCAGCTTTGCTAGGAGCTTGTGGCCACAAGAGGAGCAGTATTGCCCTGCTTAAAGTGTAATTCCCAAAGCATACTTCATTTTCTCCCATTTATTAACCTTCCTGGATGTGGAAGGGTGTGGGTGAGGCCCTGGGTGCAGGACAGGCTGGTTGAAGCTGGATGATCTCAAAGGTCCCCTCCAGCCCAAACTATCCCATGGCTTGTTTTAGTTTTTGTACTGTTTGTTCAGCAGTATAAATTACCTGGATATTCTGGCAGTGAGTCCTAGAGGAACACTCTTATTACCTGAGCATTACTATGCACATCTTTTTGGTTTGTTTTTTTTGGTAACAGATGCTGTTGAACAGAAAGTTGATCTCTTGTGTTTCTCTTCTTTTGTTTCAGTTTCTAGCAACATCAGTCTTGGGCAACTACAGCTACCTGTGCCAGGCAGTGGATTACAGACAAAGTGAACTAGGAATGATGGTACAGTTCTATGAGCGGCTTGCATGAGGCACTGCTCTTCCCAGGGGTATCCAGATTGGCTTGCTCATGAAAACAATTTGCACGCTTAAGAAGGCTTTTGCTCCGGTTTGCTGCTTGTAAAGCTGTTCCTCTAAACTGTCTGCTTCAACAGTTGTGCTGTGCTTTTAGTTCTCAGGCAACACAGCCATCTAAGTTCTCTCTGACCTCTGGTGTGATCCTTCAATCTGATGGCAAGTGTCTAGTATTGATATTGCAAGTGTTGAGGAGGGGCTGAGGGAACTGGGGGTGTGCAGCCTGCAGAAGAGGAGGCTCAGGGCTGACCTCATTGCTCTCTACAACTACTTGAAGGGAGGCTGTAGCCAGGTGGGGGTTGGTCTCTTCTGCCAGGCAACCAGCAACAGAAGAAGGGGACACAGTCTCAAGTTGTGGTGGGGGAGGTTTAGGCTGGATGTTAGGAGGAAGTTGTTGTCAGAGAGAGTGATTGGCATTGGAATGGGCTGCCCAGGGAGGTGGCTGAGTCGCTGTCACTGGGGGGGTTCAAGCAAAGCCTGGCTGAGGCACTTAGTGCCATGGTCTAGTTGACTGGATAGGGCTGGGTGCTAGGTTGGACTGGATGATCTTGGAGGTCTCTTCCAACCTGGCTGATTCTGTGATTCTAAGAAATAGATGTGACTCTTTCCACTGGCTATATAAATATTCTGGGTGATCACTACCAATGACAAAACTCATTTTTATATCCTCAGCTTTGCAATCTTACTCAACATTTCTTTTTGCAGGGGGATTTGGCTAAAATTATTCACTGCCTGGCCGTCACAGAGAGGTCTGGCTCTCACTGCCTTTCCAAACTGCTGCCTTCAGCTTTTTTTCCTTGTTTGAATTCAGAGCTGTTATGCTTTGCTTCCAGACGTAAGAAGGCTTTGAACGGAGTGTGTCCAGCAGATCAAGAGAGGTTCTCCTCCCCCTCTACTCTGCCTTGGTGAGATCTCATCTTGAATACTGTGTTCAGTTTTGGGCTCCCCAGTTGAAGAGGGACAGGGATCTGCTGGAAAGGGTCCAGCAGAGGGCTAGAAGGATGATGAGGGGACTGGAGCACTGCCTGACAAGGAGAGGCTGAGAGACTTGGGACTTTTTAGTCTGGAGAAGACTGAGAGAGGATTTGATAAATGTTTATAAATATCTCCGGGCTGGCCAGGAGAGGGGGGACAGGCTCTGCCCACTTGCTCTCTGGGATAGGACAAGGAGCAATGGGTATAAGCTGCAGCACAAGAGGTTCTGCCTCAACACAAGGGGGAACTTCTTTTGTGTAAGGGTCCCAGAGCACTGGAACAGGCTACCCAGAGAGGTTGTGGAGTCTCCTTCTCTGGAGCTTTTCAAGGCCTGTCTGGATGTGTTCCTCTGTATCTGTGTTAGATAGTATTGTCCTGCTGTGGCAGGGGGGTTGGACTCGATGATCTCCTTGGGTCCCTTCCAACCCCGAACATCCTGTGAGCCAGTGAGCCTGTGAGATGCAAGCATGGATATGATCTTTTTAGGTCTTCAGATAATTGCCATCAGGCTAGAAAGTTTCTGAGTAGCTCCCTCCTGCCACGCCAGAGTAAACAGCTCAGCTAGCAAAGTATCTAAGCGACCCTGAACGCCTTTCCTCTTCCCAGCTCTGCTAACCACAGCCGCAGCCATACAGGAGCCCCCCCCAGGGTTTCCCCCTTCCGCTGGCCGCTCCCGGGTGGGCAGCGCTCACGGCGCTCGCAGCTGAAACTCTCAGAGAGGAAAGGAGCGGTGGCTCTGAGGACTAACCGCGGTTCTTTGTGCTGCCCAGCAGATGGCAAGAGTGTGGTGGCGGTGGCGGTTCTTCTCCAAAGCCATCGAGCTGCTTGACTCGGTAAGCGGGGCTCAGCTCGGCTCCATCGCGGGACTGCGGCTGCGAGCAAATCGCTGCCTTGCCAGAAAGGGGCAGGGTGCCGAAAGCGAATGGGTTCGGTTGATCCTGTATTGATTGGGCTGATGCTTTTCAGTAAATGCTCTCTTCAAGTATTGTGGCTCCTCCCGTTTGTGGCAATGAGAATGGAGCCATCAAAGCAGCAGGCACAGCTTCAGCCTTCTATTTTTTGGCATGCAAGGGTACAGCACCACTGGATAGCATCACTGGACAAGTGCAGGGTCCTGCATTTGGGGAGGAATAACAGTAGGCACCGATACAGCTGGAAAGCACCAGCTGTGCTGGAATGCAGCACCACGGGGAAAGTCCTTGGAGTGCTGGTGGACAGCGAGTTCTGCATGGGCAGAGAGCCAATGGCATCCTGGGGTGCATCAGGGAAAGTGTGGCCAGCAGGGCTAGGGAGGTTCTTCTCCCTCTCTGCTCCACCCTGGTGAGATCACACCTGGAATACTGTGTCCAGTTTTAGGCTCTTCAGTTCAGGAAAGGCAGGGACCTGCTGGATAGAGTCCAGTGGAGAGCCACGAGGATGCCTTGGGGACTTGAGCATCTTCCCTACAAAGGGAGACTGAGAACCCTGAGGCTGTTTAGTCTGGAGAAGGCTGAGAGGGAATCTAATAAGTACATACACATATCTGAGGGGTGGGTGTCAAGAGGCTGGGGCAAATCTCTTTTTGGTGGTCAGCAGCAATAAGACATGGAGCAATGGATTTAAACTGGAACATAGAAGGTTTCAGCTCAATATGAGGAGAAACTTTTTTACAGTGAGTGTGACAGAGCCCTGGAACAGGCTGCCCAGAGAGGCTGTGGAGTCCTTTCTCTGCAGACTTTCAAAACCTGCCTGGATGCATTCCTGTGTGAACTACCCTAGGGGATCCTGCCTTGGCAGGGGGGGTTGGCCTGGATGATCTCTGGAGGTCCTTTAAGGTTCTGTGATTCTGTGATCATGCTGCTGGGTTTCCTCAGCAGCTCCTTTCCAGAAGAAAAACATTGCTGCTGCCCAGTTTGCCTGTCTCTGTTTCAGTGGCTGTACATACTCATTCAGGCCCCAGCACCTTCCTGTGAGTGGGCATTCCCTCCTAATCACTGTACTAGGGGAGAAGCTTTAACCTTGGCTATTGACAGATGGTCACCCAAAATCTTAGCTACAAGCTGATTAAGACTGTTAGCCAGGATCTGTGTTGCATGTGTAGCTGAGTAATAGTGGTTAGCTGATCTGTGAAGAACCTGCAGATGTACAAGTATGTGTCCTGCCACAAACTAACCCTGTTCACAGAAGCAGAGAATGTCAGGGGCTGGAAGGGACCTTGAAAGCTCATCCAGTCCAACTCCCCTGCCAGAGCAGGATCTCCTATACCAGATCACACAGGAACACATCCAGGTGGGTTTTGAATATCTCCAGAGATGAAGACTCCACAAGCTCCCTGGGCAGCCTGCTCCAGTGTTCTAACACCCTCACAGGGAAAAAAAATCCCCCTCATGTTTACATAAAATTTCCTATGCCTGTTGTAAGTTAAAGATTTGCATCCCAAGTGAAACCAGTACCAATTTACAGCTCCTCTTCAGGTCTTTTCCTATACCATACATGAACTAAGTAGCTGAACTAACAGTGGAATTCCACCTCCCTGTTTGGTCAGCAGGAATAAACTGGCATCCTAGCCTAAGACTTCACTGGTCTTTGGGGTATAAGCTGACAGCACATTGCCTTGAAAGTGAATTTGCCTATGAAGACCTCCTAGGCTTATTGCCAGTGGGTTGACCAATATGCTCTCTGCTTTCAGCAGCAGCAGCAGAAGCTTTGTGCTAGTTCTGTGTCCCTGAAAAGCAGGTTGACTTTTTCGTTATGTGTGTGTGCATGCTGAAATACAGTGACCTGGCATGTATTCATCTGCCAAAGCTACTCTCTTTACTTATGCCAACTCCAGAAGGGTTTGGGCATTCAACACAGCACTTTTTCTGTGGATTGTTGCCTGGCACCAGTAAACATCTAACCTATTTCCTGAAAAACACCAGTCCCATGCAGCTGCAAATATAAAAGTTGGGCTCCTCAGTATAAGAGGGACAGGGATCTGCTGGAGAGAGTCCAGTGGAGGGCTACGAGGATGATGAGGGGACTGGAGGGCATGGCTTATGAGGAGAGGCTGAGGAACCTGGGGCTGCTTAGTCTGGAGAAGAGAAGACTGAGAGGGGATTTGATAAATGTTTATAAGTATCTGAGGGCTGGTCAGGAGGGGGGTACAGGCTCTGCTCACTTGCTCCCTGGGATAGGACAAGGAGCAATGGGTGTAAGTTGCAGCAAAAGAAGTTCTGCCTCAACACAAGGGGGAACTTGACTGGAGAGCTGGGCACAGAGGAACCAGACGACATTGACCAAGGACAAGTGCAGAGTCCTGCATCCGGGGAGGAATAACAAACTGCACCAGTACAGGCTGGGAGGTGATCTGCTGGAAAGCAGCCCTGTGGAGAGGGACCTGGGGGTCCTGGTGGATACCAAGTTAACCATGGCACAGCAATGTGCCCTTATGGCCAAGAAGGCCAATGGCATCCTGGGGTGGATTAGGAAGAGCTGTGTCCACCAGATCAAGGGAGGTTCTCCTCCCCCTCTACTCTGCCCTGCTGAGACCTCATCTTGAATACTGTGTTCAGTTTTGGGCTCCCCAGTTGCAGAGGGACAGGGATCTGCTGGAGAGAGTCCAGCGGAGGCCTGCAAGGATGGTTAAGGGACTGGAGGTCATGGCTTATGAGGAGAGGCTGAGGGACCTGGGGCTGCTTAGTCTGGAGAAAATAAGACTGAGATGGGATTTGATAAATGTTTATAAGTATCTGAGGGCTGGCCAGGAGTGGGAGGACAGGCTCTGGTTACTTGCTCCCTGGGCTACGACAAGGAGCAATGGGTGTAAATTGCAGCAAAAGAGGTTCCACCTCAATACAAGGGGGAATTTCTTTACTGTAAGGGTCCCAGAGCACTGGAACAGGCTCCCCAGAGAGGTTGTGGGGTCTCTTTTCGTGGAGACTTTCAAGGCCTGTCTGGATGTGTTCCTCTGTGTTCTGTGTTAGATAGGATTGTCCTGCTGTGGCTGGGGGGTTGGACTCGATGATCTCCTTGGGTCCCTTCCAACCCCTAACATCCTGTGAAATCCTGTGAAAATAGTATGCAAGCTCAGTCAGAGCCTCAGGTGTGTCCTCTTTGGACTTTGAGAGCTGTATCCAAAGGGAAAGACAGTTGGGGCTCTGTGGAAGAAATTCCACCTTCCAGTTCTTCCCCAGTCCAGATAATACAGGATCTGCTGCTAGTGTTGAATTCCCCCATTTTTTTCCAACAGCAGAGAAAGTGGAATTGGGACATTGAGAGCCATCATGAATCACTTTTTAGTGTAAAATATTTTGCCTAAATTAATCGACTGACATTTTTCTTTTGTCTGGCTTCTTTCAGGTTTTCTTTATTATGTGCAAGAAACAAGAGCAGGTGACCTCTCTGCACATGTACCATCATGGCACTCTGCTGTTCAGCTGGTGGTCAGGGGTCAAATATGTGCCTGGAGGACAAGGTATTGCTTCTGTAGTAACTTGTGTTTCAGTTTTTCTTCTTCTGTGGAGGTAGCTTAAACAGTGCAGATGGGCTGGCAGGCAGGTATCATAGAATCATAGAATCAGTCAGGGTTGGAAGGGGCCACAAGGATCATCTAGTTCCAACCCCCCTGCCAAAGAGCAGGGACACCCTACCTAGGTAGGAAGCTCACCTACTTCCAAAGGTGTGAAAAAACATATGTGTGTGTTTCAGTTGATGCTATCTACTCAGCAGGGACACCCTACCTGTGGGAATGCAAAGTGAAGAAGGATAATAACAGGCGGATGCTGACCTTGGTTCCCACCAGCTGCTGGCTACCTTATCTCAGAAGGGATAGATAACAGACACCTTGTTAATGAGGAAAACAAGGCTTGGTTTATGCTGATGGAGTGGGTTGTCCTTGACTAATTATGCTAATGTATAGGCATGTGTTTTGTGCCCTGAGGGTATAGATTGAGAGCTGAAATGATCAATAAAGGTCTCTGGCATAATTCACATCGAATCATCTGGAGTCCATGTGGCATCACCTTGATCACATTGATCTGTGGGGCCTTGACCATGTTTCCTGCAGCAAGCTAATCAGGTTTCTGCAACACCTACCTGGGTAGGAAGCTCACCTACTTCCAAAGGTGTGGAAAAACATGTCTGTGTGTTTCAGTTTATGCCATCTGCTCAGCAGGGACACCCTACCTAGGTAGGAAGCTCACCTGCTTCCAAAGGTGTGAAAAAACATGGGTGTGTGTTTCAGCTGATACCATCTGCTCATCTCTTTGGGTTATTTAGACTGATATATAAGGAACATAATATGTGAACATAAGAAAAAGCTTTTTCATCATGAGGTGACAAAACACAGGAACAGGCTGCCCTGGGAGGTTGTGGAGTCTCCTTCTCCAGAGATGTTCAAAACCTGTAATATTTCAGGTGGGGCCTCACTAAGGCAAATTAGATGGGGAGGGGAGGAAAACCTCCCTTGAGCTGCTGGACACGCAGATCACATACTAGTCTTTTTTTTTTGTCCCCCTAAATTGAATACAACTAGAAACTGATGCTTATATTCATTTACAGGCAGTTAAATGCTGTTCAGGTTCTGTTCTTGTGATGTTTTAAAATTCCTAAATTCAAATTTCCCAAGTATAAAAGTTTAAAAGCTACAAAAGTGGTATTTATTTATTGATTGATTGCATTCTGCATTGCCATTGCCAAGCTAAATTCATCTCTCATGTAAAAGTAGTCTAACACCCCTGGGACTCTGCAGAGGATAAGCTGCTAGCCTGAACCTAGCAAATGGATGTACATTTTTGCGTGTTCTACACCAACTTGGATTTTAGTAGATATGCAAAATACATGCAAATAGTTCATCGTGACATAGGAATGTGTGGTTGGAAAGCTGTGACTAGGAAGGAGACCTGAGGGTATTGGTTGACGGTTGATTAAATACAAATCAGCAGTGTGCCCAGGTGGCAAATAAAGCCAACAGCATCCTGGATCAGATTAGAAACCCTGTGGGCAGCAGGGACAGGAGAAGATCATCCCCCTGTGCTCAGCACTGGTGAGGCCACACCTCAAGTGTTATGCTCAGTTCTGGGCCACTCACTACAGGAAGGACACTGAGGGGCTGGAGTGTGTCCAGAGAAGGACAACAAGGCTGGAGAAGGGCCTGGAGTACCTGGGCTGTGAGGAGCATCTGAGGGAGCTGGGGGTGTTCAGTCTGGAGAAAAGAAGATGCTGGGGAGACCTCATTGCTCTCTACAACTGCCTGAAGGGAGGTTGGAGTGAGGAGGAGGCAGCCTCTTCTCCTTGATGGCAGGCAAAAAGAGCAGAGAAGGTGGTTTCAAGTTGACCCAAGAGGGGTTCAGGCTAGATGGTAGGAAATATTTCTTCACAGAGAGGGTTCGCAAACCTTGGAATGGTCTGCCCAAGGCAGTGCTGGAGTCACCATCTCTGGAGGTGTTTAGGCAGCCTGTAGACCTGGTGCTTAGGGACATGATTTAGGATTGACCCTCAACTACTTTGAGGGTTATATTGGATGATCATGAAGATCTCTTCCAACAGGATGTTTTCTGTGATTCTGTGCTCATCAATCTGTGCTCATAAGCCAAACATTTCCTTTAACTACCAAATGGAACATGTCCAGAGAAGGGCAACGAAGCTGGTGAGAGGCCTGGAACACAGATCTGTGATGAGAGGATGAGGGAGCTGGGGGTGTGCAGCTTGCAGAAGAGGAGGCTCAGGGCAGACCTCATTGCTATCTACAACTACCTGAAGGGAGGCTGTAGCCAGGTGGGGGTTGGTCTCTTCTGCCAGGCAAGCAGCAACAGAACAAGGGGACACAGTCTCAAGCTGTGCTAGGGGAGGTCTAGGCTGGATGTTAGGAGGAAGTTGTTGCCACAGAGAGAGTGATTGGTATTGGAATGGGCTGCCCAAGGAGGTGGTGGAGTTGCCGTCCCTGGAGGTGTTCAAGCAAAGCCTGGATGAGGCACTTAGTGCCATGGTCTAGTTGACTGGCCAGTGCTGGGTGCTAGGTTGGCCTGGATGATATTGGAGGTCTCTTCCAGCCTGGTTGATTCTATGATTCTATGAACGTGTGTAACATAAAACAGTATTCTGCCATCCAGTATTCTGTCATTCCTTGTCCTCCTCCTCCTCCTCACACAAAGATTCATTTACATCACCACAATGACACATCATAAACATAAATCCATCCCTTTGAGCAGCTCTTGTGATTTTCACTGGAAGGTACAAAAAGCAAAGCAGAGCTTATTTGACACCTATGTGCTGGCTGCTATTTGACACCTATGTGCTGGCTGCTTTTCTTCAAGCTAAGTATTTCTCCATGCTACCTACTGTATAAATTGCTTTTGCACATTAGAATGCTACTTTTATTGGAGCTTTAAATAATAAACCTCAGTTTGGTAGAGCAGGGGGAAAAAATGATCCACCTTATATCTAATGCTGTATTCAAGTTGAGGTTTTCCCTTGAGACCCACCCAGTGTCAAAGGCTTAGTGCAAGTAAAACTGTTTTGTTATTTCCCTGCATGATTCACTTACAGCCCCATTCTGCTTAAACCATCAGTGCATTTGGCCCCCTGGTTTCATGGTAGTTCATATTTCTCTGTAACTAACTAAATGATCTGTGCTGAGAAAGAAATCTTAAGGAACTTAGCTCTTTCTTTCCCCCAATATGAATAGGTCTCAACCTCAGCTTATAATCAGAATCAGTTAGGGCTGGAAGGCACCACAAGGATCATCTAGTTCCAACCCCTTGCCATGCTCAGGGACACCCTACCCTAGAGCAGGCTGCCCACAGCCTCAGCCAGCCTGGCCTTAAACACCTCCAGCCATGGGCCCTCAACCACCTCCCTGGGCAACCCATTCCAGCCTCTCACCACGCTCATGCTCAACAACTTCCTCCTCACATCCAGTCCAAATCTCCCCACCTCCAGCTTTGCTCCATTCCCCCTAGTCCTGTCACTCCCTGAGAGCCTGACAAGTCCCTCCCCAGCGTTTTTGTAGGCTGCCTTCAGAAACTGGAAGGCCACAAGAAGGTCACCTGGGAGCCTCCTCTTCTGCAGACTGAACAGCTTCAATTCTTTCAGTCTCATAGCAGAGTTGCTCCAGCCCTCTGATCATGTCATGGCCCTTCTCTGGACACCCTCCAGCTTCTCCACATACCTTTTGTACTGCAGGCTCCAGAGCTTGATGCAGTACTCTTAGTGGGGTCTCATCAGAGCAGAGCAGAGGCAGAGAATCACCTTCCTTGCCCTGCTGGCCACACTTGTCCTGATGCAGCCCAGCATCTGGTTGTCCCTCTGGGCTATGAGTGCACACTGCTGGCTCATGCTGAGCTTCTGGTCCACCAGAACCCCAATTCCCTCTCCTCAGGGCTGCTCTCCAGCCACTCACTGCCCAGCCTGGATTTGTCCTTGGCATTGCCTCGACCCAGATGCAGGGCACTGCACTTGGTCTTGTTGAACCTCATGAGGTTGGCTTGTGCCCACCTCTCCAGCCTGTTCAGGTCCCTCTGGATGGATCCCTGCCCTCCAGCCTGTCTGCTGCACCTTGGTGTTGTCAGCAAACTTGCTGAGGGTGCACTCAGTGCTTCTGTCCATGGCACCCACGAAGATGTTGAACAAGACTGGACTCAGGATGGATCCCTGAGGGACTCCACTAGTCACTGGCTTCCACTTGGACATGGAGCCATTGAAAGCCACTCTTTGGGTGTGGCCATCAAGCTTGCCCTTGCATGAGCTTTTTCAGGTTGTAATTCACCATTTTAATGGCTTCATTAAGAATGTTATAGCAGAGCAGACATCACATTTTGGTTTTTGTCTGTTTGGCTGTTTCTTTTTCTTTTGATGCATTTGTAATTTGTGACCACTTAAAAAGTAGAACTGAGCAGGAATTTTGGATGAGATTACTCAATGTTTGTTTGGTTTTTTTGCAAAGCCATTCCTTTTTAAAATGCATACAATTGTAAACTTTTCATTTAGCTTTTTGTTGTTGGTTTTGTTTTAATCAGTCTATGCAGCTTACTTTGTGTTTGTGCATGGCACAGCTTATTGCAGTGGATTCTGGATTGTCTCTGGCCACGTAACTGGTAACTAAATACAGAATCATAGAGTGGTCTGGCTTGAGGGACACACACACCTCTAAAGGTCCTCTAGTCCAACCTCAATTGAAAACTGATTGCTTTTTCTCATTAGGTCTCATCAGTGACTTATCACGGCTGGGAAAATTTTCATGCACAGGTGGTCCTAACAATCCACTTGGAATTAAAGTGCTTTTGATCTCTATGACAGCATTAGACAAAGTCATATTTGAGCAGAGATTGGTTCTTAGTGAGGGCAGAAACTCTTGCCCAGTGTGATTCTGCATGAGGCAAGGTGAAGTGTTTGGTAGATTTCAGGGCATAGTTGTTTATGGGAAATTTCTGTGTGTGCTAGTTTGAAGCTAGCTAGAATGTTTTAGTGAGAAGGATTAGATCATAGGCTGTGGAAGGAAAACAATGGTGATGTCTACTTCACTCACAGGCTTGCTTAGAGATATAAGAACAAGAATCCAAACACAGATAAGGTACTTCTGCTTGGGAGCTCTGAGCTGCATTTCTGTCTCTAGCCTCTCTGCCGTCTCTCTGATTAATCCACTTTGCTTCCTAACACCCTGGCCAAACCAAACCCCCATTCTTCTTTGGGGCTGGGATAGGGTTGAGAGGGGTGGGAGAAGGTGGAAGGGCAGTTGGGAGCTCCTCCTGGGGACTCAGGTTTCTGGGAGGGCTGTTGTGTTTCTGTATTACCTTTTACCTTGTCTATTTCTGTCTATAACTGTATGTACTGTAAATATCTGCTTGTATATTGACCTGAGCTGTAAATATAAGCTTCATTCAAATTTCCAGAGCTGGCTGAGTCTAGTCTGCATGATTTCCATAGTGTGGGGGGGCGGGGAGCACCCAAACCATCACACTATGTGAGACCAGACTGTCCTGTCTTTGAAGAAGAGATCATAGAGTGATAGAATCATAGAATAATCTGGGTTGAAAAAAGGCTCTTCAAAGGTCATCCAGTCAAACCCCCTCTGCAGTCAGCAGGGGCATCCTCAACTAGATCAGGTCACCCAGAGCCCTGTCAAGCCTCACCTTGAATATCTCCAAGGATGGGGCCTCAAACTGTTCCCCTGGGCAACCTGTTCCAGTGTTTACTTACGTTCATGCTAAAGAACTTGTTCCTCACATCCAATCTAAATCTGCTCTCCTCTCATTTCAAACCATTGCCCTCATCCTGTCACTGCAGCCTTTGCAAACAGTCTCTCTGCAGCCTTCTTGTAGTCCCCTTTCAGCTACTGGCAGGCTACTCTTAGCTGTGCCTGGAGCTTTTTCTTCTCCAGGCTGAACCACCCCAGCTCCCTCTGCCTGCTCTTGTAGCAGAGCTGCTCCAGCTCCCTGATCATTTTCATGGCCGCTTCTGGATGGAGACTTGACTACTTTGCTGGGCAACCTGTTCCAGTGTTCCACTATCCTCATGAAAAAGAACTTGTATGAATTTGCCACCTGACAACTTGGAGTGAAAAAATTATCATCTAAATGACACATGCCACTGTAACTATTCATCCTACATATATGGCATCTGGTCTATTTCTGTCCCTCTTCTTCAGAGCCTGAGTGGCCTGATCTTGCACTTCTGAATGGATAAGAGCTCTTTGTCAGTGTGACTTCAATGGCCATGAGGCAAAAGGATTTTAGGTTGGATGTTGGGAGGAAGTTCTTTCCTGAGCAGGTGGTCAAGCACTGGAACAGGCTGCCCAGGGAGGTGGTGGAGTCGCCATCACTGGAGGTGCTTAAAAGGAGAGTGGATGTGGTGCTTGAGGCTATGGTCCGGTGATGAAGGATGCTGGGATGAAGGTTGGACTGGCTAATCCTGGTGGTCCTTTCCAACCATAGTGATTCCTAGTGCTTAGATGTTGTGCTGAGGGTTTTGGTTTAGTCAAGGACTTGTCAGTGTGAAACTGATGATTGGACTCAATGAGGTTGAAGAGCTTTCCAATCTAAGAAATTCTGTGATTCTGTGAAAATTGAAGGATTTTCAGTTGGGTGACAAGGAGGGATTAAGTTTGCCCAGCAACACCTTGCTTTGCATGTAGAAATAGATAGTGATTGGAATTATCATAGAATGACTTATTGGAAGGGATCTTAAAGATCATCTACTCCAACTTCCCCAACAGGGATGCACAGGGACAACTCTCAACTAGACTCAACTGCTCAAGACTTCATCCAACTTGGCCTTGAGTACCCCCAGGGAGGACACATCCACAGCCTCCCTGGGCAGGCTATTCCAGAGTCTCACCACCCTTGTACTGAGGAACTTCTTCCTAGGCTCCAGTCTAACCCTTCTCTCCCTCAGCTTCAAACTATTTCCCCTTGTCCTATTGCTAGACACGCTTAGGAAAAGTCCCTCTGCAGCCTTCCTGTAGGATCCCTTCAGCTCCTGGAAGGCAGCTATTTACAAAAGCCATTACAGAAACATGGATGCAAACAGAACTCCTTTGTGAGGGTATTTACACTAGCAGTGAAGATAAACTTGCATAGGTCTAGCTGAGTGTTGATCTGCTGCACGTGTTGATTCTTTGCTTCTTGAGATTGCTCTCACTTGTATTCACTCTCCTGTTTTAAATTGGGTTATCACAGTTGGTACTGTTCACTTGGGCACCCTGTTGTGACAAGAACAAAAACCTGAGACTTAGAGGTACATGCTCCTGGAATTTAAAAGAGAATAAAGGCACAGAATGAGATGTCCTGTTTAAGATCATGTCCCTAGAGTTAAACGTTACCTCACAGAAATGCACTGGAAGTCAAAAGGTCTGGAACTGATAAATTGCAAGTTTTGAGATGATTCATGCTGTCTGGCAGAGTTCAAAGGTTTGAAAGTGAATTGAAAATAGCCTGTCAAAGCTGGATGTATAAAAACATCTGGGCCAAGGGTTGGTTCCACCAAAATCGATGTCATTTCCTGCAGATTTCACTGGAAACATGATCACAGAATCATAGAATGTCAGGGACTGGAAGGGACCTCGTAAAGCTCATTCATTCCAATGCCCCACCACCACAGCAGGATCACCTATAGCAGATCACACAGGAACACATCCAGGCAGGTCTTGAATATCTCCAGAGAGGGAGACTCCACAAGCCCCCTAGGCAGCCTGTTCTTGTTTCTTTTCCCTTTGAACCCTAATAGGGCTTTCTGCCATCTGCTGCCTCTGTGACAGATGCTTGTATAACTGACAGATCAAGCTAAATATAAGATATCAACACCCCCATATGCTCCAAGCATTCCAAGTTCAGTATTCCTATTGTATGTGAGGTCTAAATTTAGTAACTTAAAATAAAAACATCTTTCACATTGAAGTACTCTTTAAATTGATGAGCATTCAGCACAAGGCCTCTGAAGCTTCACAATGGAGGGAAGGGACAACACCTCCTGTGTTACAATCACAGTATGTCAAGGGCTGGAAGGGACCTTGAAAGCTCATGCAGTCCAACTCCCCTGCCAGAGCAGGATCACCTCTAGCATCACGCAGGAACACATCCAGGCAGGTTTGAATATCTCCAGAGAGGGAGACTCCACAACTGCTCTGGGCAGCCTCTTCCAGGGTTCTGTCACTCTCACAGGGAAAAAAATCCTCCTCATGTTTCCATGAAACTTCCTATGCCTCAGCTTCCACCCACTGCCCCTTGGCCTGCCACTGGGCATCACCCAGCAGAGCCTGGCTCCATTCTCTTGGCACTCACCCTTTATATCGTTATCGAAATGAATGAGGTCACACTCAGGCTCCTCCTCTCCTAGCTAAATTGCCCCAGCTCAATCTCTCCTCCTAAGAGATATGTTCCGTTCCCTTCATCATCTTTGTGGCTCTGCACTGAACTCTCTCAAGCAGTTCTATTTCCTTCTTGAACTGAGGGGCCCAGAACTTGACACAGTACTCCAGATGTGGCCTTACCAGGGCAGAGTAGAAGAGGAAGAAAACCTCTCTCGACCTAGGATGGCACAGCTGTGTGAACAAAAATGCACAGCAGCTACTCAGCCTAGTCTGAGTGTGAGCGGAGGGTTAGTCAAGCTTAGCAAACAACTTTTAAGGAGACAGCTGTGTGCAAGTCTCCCCCCTATAAAATGTGAGTCATTACACACTGTTAGAGTGAGTTACATTCACAAGATATAAAGCATAATGCAAGTGGTCTTCTTAAACCAATAAGCCTTGTGTCTGGTAGTGCTCTGCATCTTTCCTGCTGTTTAGGTCAATGTAAATTATGGATGTTCTAGAATCATAGAATCAACCAGGTTGGAAGAGACCTCCAAGATCATCCAGGCCAACCTAGCATCCAGCCCTGTACAATCAACTAGACCATGGCACTAAGTGCCTCATCCAGGCTTTGCTTTAACACCTCCAGGGGCGACAACTCCATCACTTCCCTGGGCAGCCCATTCCAATGCCAATCACTCGCTCTGACAACAACTTCCTCAGAACATCCAGACTAGACCTCCCTCACCATAACTTGAGACTGTGTCCCCTTGTCCTGTTGCTGGTTGCCTGGTAGAAGAGAACAACCCCACCTGCCTACAGCCTCCCTTCAGGTAGTTGTAGACAGCAACGAGCTCTGCCCTGAGCCTCCTCTTCTCCAGGCTGCACACCCCCAGCTCCCTCAGCCTCTCCTCACAGGGCTGTGCTCCAGGCCCCTCACCAGCTTCATTGCTCTTCTGTGGGCCCATTCCAGTACCTCAACATCCCTCTTGAATTGAGGAGCCCAGAACAGGACACAGGGCTGATTTGGTCACATAGGCTGTGACCAAATCAAATAACTTGTGGCCTGATCAAATAACTTTTGAATTTACTAGCCCATTTACTTAGCATTTATTTTCTCTCTGAAGATAAATGAAAGAGATTCTCATTTTCATTAAACCAAAAAATACAGAAAAGTAAATCAATTACTACTTATAATGTGGGTTGGGTTTGTTTGTTTGGTTTTTTTTTTTTTTTTCTGTATTTCTTTTAATATCATCACTGTATTGACAGAAAGTTTCTAGAGGAACTAAGGCTTCAAACTGCAAAACAATGTAAAATGCAGGCATATATTGAGTATTAGTTATTATTTTCTTCTCATTTATTTAATTAATACTATTAGAAAATCTGGCAGTGGGAGGTGGCTTTTTTTAAAAAACAAACAAACAAACAAGAAAAAAAAAAGGGGAAAAAAGGCTTAGGAATTACTCTGAATAATTAATAAAACAAAAGCAGAACACAGTAGATTGCCTTACAGAATAAATAAAAATCTGTTTGCTCCAGATGTAAAACACCTCCAAGCCAAACACTAAAACAAAAGATCAGCTGAGGCTTTACATATATGTGTGTATATATATATATATATATATATATATATAAATAGACATAGTTATAGATATATATGAAACTGTGTGAATTTGCTGAATTCATTCATTAATAACTTCGGAGGATTTAGGGCTTGATAAACGGAGTGCTCCCATCCAGATGTTTACTGTGATCTGTCAATGGCCTTGTACTTAATCCTCCTGAACAGGAAATATGAGTCTTATCTCTGGGGTCTTCCTCAGGGACTGTGGCAGTCTCTCTCTCTCTCTCCGGCCTGAATCATCTCACCACAGGATCAAGCTGCTGGGGAATTAACTAAGTGAAGGAGGCACAGATTTGCCATTAACCCTTTTGGTTTCTTCTCAGGCTCTCACACCATCTGCCATGATGGGAATGTTATTTAGCATATGGAAAAGAAAAAGGTCATCCATGCCATCCCATGGGGCACATTTCTGGGGTGCCTGTCTCCACAAAACGTGTTAAAGCAGACACATTTAGATGCCATTTGTTCTCCTGGCCACCTGGGCACTCTGCTGGCTCATGTTCAGCTACTATCTACCAGTACCCCCAGGTCCCTTTCTGCCTGGCTGCTCTCCAGCCACTCTGTCTCCAGCCTGCTGGGCTGCTTGGGGTTGCTGTTTCTTCTTCTCTTCCTTAGTGACATGATTTAGTTGATGTGGTGATGTTAGGTTGTAGCCTGGACTTGATGATCTCAGAGGTCTATTCCAGCCTCAATAATTCTGTGACTTTGCAAAGCTTCTATGAGCCTCTCATATCTGCTAGATGATGAAGATGGGCATCTTAAAAGAACTGCATTCAGACAGCCCCTTGATGCTGCCTAACGAGGGGAGTGCCTTTTCCTAGCCACTTGTCCATCCCCAGGAGCAAGCCTGCAAGTGTAGCTGTGGGATAAGTCACTACTGGTGCTGTGTGGACCACATGGGAGCTAAAAGAGCAGTGTCCCAGTCAGAGGGCATGAGAGAAAGTGTTCTAAGTGGAGTGGTAATGGAAGCTGAAAGAAATGGTAAATTTTGGTGTGGATGTGCTGGAGTGCATGGGAGTGACTGCTTGTGACCCCATGTGTTCAGGCTTGAAAATACTCCTTTGCTAAATCACAAACACCTTCTTTGTGGGCAGATGTTTTCTTCCCCTTAACATCACCCTCCCAGATTTTATGACCTCTTTCTCGTCTCTGTGTACTCACATATCCAGATCCCATACCAGATTCTCAGCTGCAAAATGCTTACGTTCTACTCAAATGCTATAGACAGCAGCTGCATTTCCCTGCTCTATCACTGAATACTGTAGTTTTTCTTCATGAGACTTTCAGTGACATGAATGTGGGCAACTCTTATTTTTTTTCTTTCCTCTGCAGTTTAGCATAATCTCATCTGCCTGCAAATTTAGAGAGAGAGCACTGAAAAACAACATTTAAAAGGGCTAGAAACTTGGGTTTTAATCAAGGAATGATTTAAATTCAGTGTAATCTCTCCCAGGCAACTGAGAAGCATTGCTCCCTGTTGTTGATAAGAGAGAAATTCTGAAAGTGCCTCTAAGATTGAGAGGGATGATGTAGGAAGAGGGTGGAGAATGGATGTTTTGCTTGAGTTTCTTTTTGGTTGGGGATTTATTTTTATGCGAGGTACTTAGAAGAGGAGATCTCTGATGGTTAGCAGCCATATGTCCCTCTAGGGGACTGGGGTTTGTTCTCAGAGCCTATGGGGACTCATCTAATGCAATGACAAGTCACAGGGTGGTTGGAAGCAAAGGGTAAATGTAAACCTTGTGGGAAGAGGCCCCTGGAAAGGAGTTTTTGCTGATGGGGAGGAGGATGTGCCAGGGAAGGTCTAGGCTGGATGTTAAGAGGAAGTTGTTGTCAGAGAGAGTGATTGGCATTGGAATGGGCTGCCCAGGGAGGTGGTGGAGTCACTGTCCCTGGAGGTGTTGAAGAAAGAGTGGATAAGGCATTTAGTGCCATGGTCTAGTTGACTGGGTAGGACTGGGTGGTAGGTTGGCCTGGATGATCTTGGAGGTCTCTTCCAGCCTGGTTGATTATACAATTCTATGTGTATGTTCAAACACATGCAGAAACAGCAGGCTGAATGAAAAAAAGTGCAGGGGTGAAGGAGCATGCACAAATGCTGGCAAGTCACCTGTTTCATGTTGCATTACCAGTTGTATTTCCATTCAAATAAAAGCTCAGTTGAGTGTCTGTGGATGCCTGCGACCAGTCCTGTGGAAAGGAGGCACTGCGCAGACTGCAGAGGCGTTTGTTTTGACAGTCAGGTGCCACAGCTCCTGGAGTGAAAGTTATTAATTTTGACTAGCATTGCCTCCAGGAGAGCTGCATGAACTTGTGTAGGGACGTTTCCTCTTTGAAGAAAAAGAAGAGATTATTCCATAGGTAAGGTTTGGAAGGAGAATATATTTCATTAGAGGAGCTGACAAACCTAGAGTGAAGAATGATTTTCTAACGTGCAAGCCTTTCTCTTCTGGCTATAAACCCTGAGATGCATTGAAAACAGATCAGCCATTATTTACTTTGGTGCCCAGGTGTGGTGGGTTGACCTTATGGACCAGGTGTGTTCTGTATTTAATGCAGAGTTTGCGAATCATAAAAGGTATTGCACTATGATTTGTAGGTTTGAGCCTTTGTAGGTTTGTAGCCTGGAGAGGAGGAGGCTCAGAGCTGACCTCATTGCTGTCTACAACTATCTGAAGGGAGGCTGTAGCCAGGTGGGGTTGGTCTCTTCTGCCAGGCAACCAGCAATAAAACAAGGGGACATAGTCTCAAGCTGTGCCAGGGGAGGTCTAGGCTGGATGTCAGGAGGAAGTTGTTGTCAGAGAGAGTGATTGGCATTGGAATGGGCTGCCTAGGGAGGTAGTGGAGTCACCATCCTTGGAAGTGTTGAATCAAAGTCTGGATGAGGCACTTAGTGCCATGGTCTAGTTGACTGGCTAGGGCTGGATGCTCGGTTGGACTGGATGATCTTGGAGATCTCTTCTAACCTGGTTGATTCTATGATACATCAGCCCATTAAGCACAAATTTTGAAATGGCTGCTCTAGAAAACTTGATTGTAATTTTGCTACTGCAAAGTACTTGTGTGAGGAAAGGGGTCCTTGACTTCATGTGCTAGTTTGAGGATAGTTGGAATATTTTAGTTACAAGAATTAGATGATAGGCTGTGAAAAGGAAACAATGGTGGTGGCTACTGCACTCATAGGCTTGCTGAGATGTATAAAAACAAGAACATAGATAACACAGTGAGTCTCTGTCACTGCTTCTGTGTAACTATAGAATCATAGAATCATAGAATCAGTCAGAGTTGGAAGGAACCACAAGGATCATCTAGTTCCAACACCTCTGCCATCCCCAAGGACACCCTACCCTAGAGCAGGCTGCCCACAGCCTCAGCCAGCCTGGCCTTAAACACCTCCAGCCATGGGGCATCAACCACCTCCCTGGGCAACCCATGCCAGGCTCTCACCACTCTCATGCCCAACAACTTCCTGCTCATGACCACTCTGAACCTACCCACCTCCAGTTTTACTTCATTCCACCTAGTCTTATCACTCCCTGAGAGCCTAATAAGTCCCTCCTCAGCTTTTTTGTAGGCCCCCTTCAGATCCTGGAAGGCCACAAGAAGATCACTTGGGAGCCTGCTCTTCTCCAGACTGAACAGCCCCAACTCTTTCAGTCTGTCCTCATAGCAGAGCTGCTCCAGCCCTCTGAGCATCCTTGTGGCCCTTCTCTGGACACACTCCAGCATCTCCATATCCCTCTTGTCATAGTGGCTCCAGAACTGGATGCCGTACTCCAGGTGAGGTCTCAGCAGAGCAGAGGGGGAGAATCACCTCCCTTGACCTGCTGGTCACACTTCTCCCAATGCAGCCCAGGATCTGTTTGGCCTTCTGAGCTGCAAGTGCACAGTGCTGGCTCATGTTGAGCTTCTGGTCCACCAGCACCCCTAAGTCCCTCTCCTCGGGGCTGCTCTCCAGCCACTCACTGCCCAACCTGTATTTGTGCTTGGGATTGCCTTGACCCAGATGCAGGATGCTTTCTAATCCACCTGGCCAATCCTCCAAACTCACCTTGCATGTAAGGCAAACTCTAAGATAAGGTAGAGGGGTGGAAGGGTGGTTGGGAGCCCCTCGTGGGGACTCTGGTTTCTGGGAGGGCTACTATATTTCTGTACCACTTTTAACTTGTATATTCCTATATATAGCTGTATGTACTGTAAGTATCTACGTGTATATTGTGCTAAGCTGTAAATATAAATCTTTACTCCTTAATTTCCAACTCGACTGAATCTAGTCTAGGTAACTTTATAAGAGTGTGGGGGGTGGCTAACACCCAAACTGTCACACTTCACCAGGACAGTGGCAAAACAGGTCAGCAGTTCTGTGCTCAGTTGTAAGAAGTAAATTACAGGGCACATGCACATATGGGTAGATCATCACTTGCAGTGACCATTTAACATAATGATGATTTTTCTGTTTTGGGAGGGTTTTTCATATCTTTGGGCATATTTCATGCACAGAGGCTTTAAACTTAGTGAAACCCCACTAATCCCACTGAACCTGAATAACCTATTTGATGGAGCTATGAGCACTACCGTGAGGATTCAGAGAAAATGTCACTGTGGTGATGTCACTTGGATGGCCAAATAGTTTTCCCCCTTAATAATTTCTATACTGCTGTTAGGCATCCAGAAAACCCACAAGAGTGGAGTGCTGTGTACACGCAGAGGTTCTAATCCTGCAGCGTTTGTGTACATATTCAGTGTATTCCCCTGCAGACCTTGAAGAGGACAGATGAGTTCATAGTTTGATCATAGAAAACAAGATCTCAGCATTGATTGTACTACTGAACTGTAACTGAACTCGCTGTGTATACCTGCTTCAATTCCTTTTCCTCCAATAAAATGTGCATCTCCCCAAATTTATAAGCCGTTGCAGCAAGACTAAGAATGCACCAAAGGGAAAGGGACGGTTTGCAAAGGCTAACGTGAAGGTAGCCTGGCAGAAAATGCTGGCTTTGGAAGCACCTTTTGAAGCTGCACCAATTCCGTCACAAACTCGGGGCAGGGGGAGGAGAACAAAGCAAAACAAAAGCAAACACTCAAGCCCTTTCCTTTGTTCTCATTACAATGGGTAGGAGGGGGGACACACAACCCAAGAGGCGCCAGGAATCCCCGGGGCTTTTGATTATCATTTTCAATATAGGTGAGTGGGGGTTTACCGCCAGAGCTCTCCCTGCGCGCAATCCCTTTAAGCGAGTAATCCACGAGTGGGGCCTGCACCGTAATCCCCTGCTGCTGCGGCGGGGGAGTGTCCCGGGCCCGACAGGGTGGAAAACTGCCTCTGACCCCTTCCCGGACGGTGCCTCCGGGGACCCACCATCCCCTGCACCCGGCTTCCCCCTTCTAGGGACCTCCAGCAAGCCCCCGCCGAGAAGCTGTCCCTGCCCCGGTGCGGCGACACGGTGGCACCTGTGGGCATTAGTAGCGGCCGCCCCAGTAGCCTCTCCAGATGTGAGATCCGCCGACGGGAGCGTGTCCCTGCCCCAGTGCGGAGTTACCTCGGGGGGCGGAGCGGGGGAGGGATACGGTATCCCGATGCCCGGGAGAGGCTGCTGCTGGCGGCACAGGGGCACGGAGGAGAAGGGATCCTCGTTGACGTCAAGCGACCATAATATAACGATCGCTCGTTCATATCCGGGTCCCCGGGAGGCTTCCCCGGGCCGCGCTCGGCTGCGCGCCTTCGCGAAGTAAGGCGGTAGGCGGACGGGACAGGGCAGGGCAGAGGGCAGGGCGGCCGCTCGGAGGTGGCCGGAGGTGGTCGGCGGCGGCGGCAGAGGCAGCGGGGCGGCTAGCGCAGCATGCCCGCTGCCTCAGACACGCCTGCCTCTTGCCGCCGCTGCCCATGGAGATCGCGTTGGTGACTCTGGAGAACGGCGGCGCCACGGCCATCGTGGGCGGCGAGGATGCCGCGGCCGGCGGCAGCGGTGGCGGCGGTGGCGGCGGTGGCGGCAGCGGCGGCAGCACCGCCCGAGCCCGGCGGAGGAGCGACTTTCTCCACATCGCAGGCTCCGCCGCGCCACGGCTGAGCGACGGCATGGAGGGTGTCCCGTCGTCACCGCCGCCGTCTCCACCACCACCGGCGGATGAGGACCAGGACCGCGAGCAGCGCCCAGCGGCTCCCCAGGAAGGCGGCGAGAGGCGCGGCAGTGGCAGCGTGAGCAGCCTCAACGGCCAGGAAGCAGCGTGCGGAGTCCCCTCGCCGCCCCAACCGCCGCCCCGACAACCGGCGCCCCAACCGCCTCCCAAACCGCCACCCCGCGCCCCGCGCCCCGCCGCGGCCGTGGACATGGGCTCTGCGGAGGAAGGGGGGCATCGCCGGGGCATGGCCATGGCAGCAGCAGGCGAGGAGGAGGATGAGGCAGCGGCGGTGACGAACCGGGGCGCCCTGCACCACCAACGGGTGTTGATCAACATCTCGGGGCTCCGCTTCGAGACCCAGCTAGGGACCCTCAATCAGTTTCCTGACACGCTTCTGGGGGACCCAGACAAGCGCATGCGCTACTTCGACCCTCTCCGCAACGAGTACTTCTTCGACCGCAACCGGCCCAGCTTCGACGGCATCCTCTACTTCTACCAATCGGGGGGCAAGCTCCGCCGGCCGGTCAATGTCTCCATTGATGTGTTCACCGATGAGATCCGTTTCTACGAGTTGGGTGAGGAGGCCATGGAGCGCTTCCGGGAGGACGAGGGCTTCATCAAAGAGGAGGAGAAGCCTCTGCCCCGCAATGAGTTCCAACGCCAGGTCTGGCTCATCTTCGAGTATCCTGAGAGCTCCAGTTCAGCCCGGGCCATTGCCATTGTCTCTGTGCTGGTCATCCTCATCTCTATCATCACCTTCTGCCTGGAGACCCTGCCGGAATTCAGAGATGAGAGAGAGATGCCCATGCCCCTGCCCACACAGAGTGGAGCTTTGAATGGCACGACCGGGAGCTCCCCACCCATGAAGCCACCCAGCAGCCTTGCTGACCCATTCTTCATCATTGAGACCACCTGCGTGATCTGGTTCACCTTTGAGCTCCTTGTCCGCTTTTTTGCCTGCCCCAGCAAGCCCGAGTTCTCACGCAACATTATGAACATCATTGACATTGTGGCCATCATCCCCTACTTCATCACCCTGGGTACTGAGCTGGCCCATGAGCAACAGCAGCCTGGGGCTGGCAGTAGCAATGGGGGTGGGGGCCAGCAGCAAGCCATGTCCCTGGCAATCCTCAGAGTCATTCGCCTGGTCAGGGTCTTCAGGATTTTCAAGCTCTCCAGACACTCCAAGGGGCTGCAGATCTTGGGACAGACATTAAAAGCTAGCATGAGAGAGCTGGGCCTCCTTATCTTCTTCCTCTTCATTGGGGTGATCCTCTTCTCCAGTGCTGTTTACTTTGCTGAGGCAGATGACCCTGAGTCTCATTTCTCCAGCATCCCTGATGCTTTCTGGTGGGCAGTGGTAACCATGACTACTGTGGGCTATGGGGATATGCGACCTGTCACCGTAGGGGGCAAGATTGTGGGTTCATTGTGTGCCATTGCAGGTGTGCTCACCATTGCCCTGCCTGTCCCTGTCATTGTATCCAACTTCAACTACTTCTACCACCGAGAGACCGATCATGAAGAGCAAGCTATCCTCAAAGATGAACACAGCAGTGCTCAGGGTAGTACAGCTGGCGGAGATGCAAAGAGAAGATCCAGTAGAAACTCTCTGAACAAATCTGTTGTGCACTTGGAAAACAGCGAGGGGCTCAACAATGACACCAGCTCCCTAGAGAAAGCCAATATCAAAGCAAGAAGTAATGCAGACCTCAGAAGATCCCTCTATGCTCTTTGTCTGGACACCAACAGGGAAACAGACTTGTAAGGAGAGGAGAGAGAGTTCAGAGATGCAGAAGGGTTTGCTGGTGTCACAAACTAACTACTAGAATTATTATTTTGGTACCAATTTGTTTTGTTTTCTTTTTTAAAAGCCAGGCTATATTTTATAAATTGATCACCATACTGAGTAAGTTCTTCAGGAGTATGTGTTTTTTTTTTAATGTTCTTTTTCCATGACACAAAGGGTCACCTATTTTTAAAATAGACTAAGAATAAGCAATGCTCCGTGATGCAGGAGCTGGTAAACTGTGACAGCGCAAAACCCACTTTGTAGGAAACATCTTTTAGCAAACGGTTATTGGTTTTAAATGGGTTGTTTGTCACCAGTTCAGTTGCTCTAAGCTGGGGGGGGGTGGGGGATGTGTGTGTGGAGAATGAATGGATTTGGGGGTGGGGAGGGAGGGATGGGAGGAGGAGGTTGAGTTGTTTTTTTTTATATATATATAAATATAGACTGTAGTTTCAAAATGAAGTTATTCTGATATATATTTTATATCTGTATTTATGGTTGGAAGGGGGATGTCTTATTCCTGTGAAATACGACATCATTAAAGCACTTAGGAACATTTAGCTCAGCACTTTTCAGACTTTTCCACTTGTGATCAGTAATGATCCGGTTATCTCATCTGTGAAGTGAATTTGGTGCTTTGAATCCTCTAGCAGAAAAAAAACCCAAACAACAAACAACCCAAACACTTTTGTTGTCATCAATATATTAGTTTCCTGTGAGCCTTACATTATTAAATATTGTAGATATTATTCTTTACCAATAGTTTTATTAATTCCTATTTCTGAATTTCTAAGGAGTCTGATCCTGATCTTACTACCTTCACTCAAAAAGAAATGTGTGTGCAGCTTTTTCTTCTTTTTTTAAAAATTTCCTTCCCAATTTTACAGTTCAGCTATGTGAAGCTTTTGATTTATTTTACCTTTTTTCCCCCTCCAGTTTTGCATTTTTATACCTTTGTTATCTTTTTGAGACAGAAAGGAAAACAAAAACTAGTATCTGCTGTTGCTGGTTTCGATCCAAGTGCACAACAGATCAAAAACATGAAAGAGTGGATAGCTACAAGAAGAAAGTAGAATATATGAGTGCAATATCTGCACAACTATTTTCACTGTACCCTCCAGATTACTTTGACCATGTGTGTTGGGTCACCTTTACGTATCCATACCATTTCTTCACTGGTTTTAATTATCATAGACTGGAAACAGACGGCACTCGAGGAGCCTAATGTGGCACGCCGTGCTACTTAACTAACCATTGCGTGGCTTATAGCTTGGACTCAGACAGGAAAGCACAAAACACCCTGGTTTTCTTTTATTTCCAAATAAACCCTCCTTCAGTGCTTTGGATTTTACAGTTAAGATGCCGTTGAGAGATGAACGACACAATTCCTTTGTCGTGATAATGCGACGCTGGACGGCTTACTAGTGAAGGCTGACACAAAGTGGCTTCTTCAACTCAAAAGAGCTGTGTTACCAATTTTTTCTTGCCAAGGACAGCCCTGTTTTGCCCTCAAGTTGCTGGTTTATTGCTGAAGGATGTTTCATGCCTTTACCATGTTCGGCGGCGCAGCAAGACTAGCAGAAGGAGAAGTCTTGATTGTCAGCGCTCAAGGTTTGTTCCTAACAAATTCTCTAATACAGTGAAGTGCTTGGCCAGATTTCTAACACATTTTCTAATACCATTATAATTTATACAAAGCAGAACTTTGAATTCTCTCATCTGGACTCAAGTTCTGCTTACCCGTGCCTTACTGTGCTGTTTAAAGATAATGGCTATATGCATGATGTTTTTTCCTTAGTAAAACCAGGCATGGTAAGTGTCAGGCGAGCAGCATTGTACATGTTTGGTATAAAAAATTGCCACACAAGGCTCAGGGGTGGAGGGGGAAGGAGGTTGAGTCTGATAATAGCGAACAAGATCTTTGAGATTAGATGTTGGTTTCTTGGTTGATTTGCTTGTGAATTTAGGTAGGAAATGGTGCTGTAATATGCTGAGAAACTCTGTGACAACCCTGACAGACAAAAGCGCCCAGCCCGGCTGCTCTCCAGACTCAGACAGATCTCCTGTTTGCTTTTACAGGAGTTTTTACATCAAGGTGAAGTGCAGAATTAGCCCTTTGGTGAGGCTGAACCTAAAATGAAACCAAGAAGTGGTGTAATTTGCCTATTGCACATGCTGAGATCTAGATCATTGATGGACCCACAGTGAAGCTTTTTCCCTCAGGCAAGTTGTTTGATTTACTTCAGTGTTTAAATACATCTAACTCCCAGCATAAATGCCAATTCAGTGAGTCTTTCAGGGTCAAATTTTATTTGTTTCTTCCTCTAACTGCTACCTCCAGCTTCCTGACTGTTTTTGTTTTCCATAATTCACTCTTCCAATTGCTCACTGTGCTGAATTAGGCTGTGGGCTCCTGAGAGTGGGGGCAATGTGTATATGAATCCCTTGTTTAGTAGAGGAACCCTACTTATAGCCAGGGCTTATGTGTATTGATCTCAATTACCTAACCGTAACCATTGCAATTAGTGGAGTAACACTGATGTAAAACTGCTGTTGGTGAAAACAGATCAGAGCTATAGGGAGTGAGTTGAGCCAATTTTGAAAGCCTGTTGCTGGTAGAATGCCTTGTCTTCATCCTTCCTATTCCCTGTTCTTCCTCCCACTGTGTGCCCTTTAGTTGCTTGACATGAACTAGGTCTGTCCTTGTGCAAACACACGTGTGAGTACTGCCTTCTCTTCCCGGAGCTGCTTGAGCTCACTAATCTGGCAGAAAATGCAACATAGCAGCAGCCACAACAACAAAGTAAAGTTTTTTTTAATGTCAAATTAGTGCATTCCAACTCACTAAGCAAGTAAGTGCCAGAGCCAGTGTAAGGAAGGGATGGAGAATGTCAACAGTGGGGGGAAGTGAGGAAGTAGTGAGGAGTGAAATCCTTACCCTTCAGTGGCGGCGAACAGTTAGATGATCACAACTGCTTGTTGCACTCGACTTGGTGTTTGCAGAAGGGCTGGGTCTTGCCAGGTGTATCTAAAGGAGGCCTACAAAAAGGCTGGGGAGGGACTTTTTAGGCTGTAAGGTAGTGATAGTGACTAGGGGGAATGGAGCAAAGCTGGAGGTGGGGAGATTCAGACTGAACGTGAGGAGGAAGTTGTTGAGCATGAGAGTGGTGAGAGGCTGGCATGGGTTGCCCAGGGAGGTGGTTGAGGCCCCATGGCTGGAGGTGTTTAAGGCCAGGCGCCTTTATCTTTCATCTGGAATCCACTTGGTAAAGCTTGCCTCTGGATTCTAGCATATGAGAGCAGAATTTATCCCATCCAAGGTCAAGCTCTGTGAGAGCAGAATACCCTGATTTCTGCACAGGGTTTGGTGCAAGCTTGTCAAATCACTCCTTGACCTTTGATTTGCACATGCTACATTTTTCCATAATAAAACAACATAACTTTCCACTAAAACCAGTTATTCTTAAAATAATGGTTAAAAATATTTGCCTGACCTGGCTTTCTAAATGGTCGTCAAGAGCGGTTCAGGTAAACCAGGCTTTGACACCTTCTTTACAAGGATGCATAATTTCTGTTGGCTTATAAGGTAGTAAAGAATTTGCCTTCTAATGAGAGAGGTTACTGCCAGACACTGAGCAATACAACCAGAAACATGCTTAGATCCCAGTTGGGCAAAGCACTTAGTGTGAACTCAGCTTTAAGCACATGCTCGAGTAAAGCATCAGATAGTTTAGGTGCACTGATCTTTAAGTTTCTTAATAATGACTTGCACACCCTGCTGAAACCTCAGAGCTGTCAATTCCCATTGGACTTTGGTGTGATTGTTTAGGTCCGTGGGACAATTTGTGAGCCTGAAACTAAGTGGTATGGCAGGACACTGTGATCAGAACACGATTTTTGCTACAGGAGGAGCACCTATTCCTGCATCAGTCTTCTGGACATGTTGAGTTGGAAAGTGAGTACTAAGGCTGTGTGCATGAAGAGTTGCAACTCGGGCCTGGATGAGAGTGTTAATTGTGCTTTCCAGCAGTGAGAGTCTGCTTTTGCTGCAATTGGTTTTGGTGTCAAGAAGCTTCATTGAGTTCAGTGGGCAGCATGTATTTGTGCCTGGGATACAAACAATGCAGATCATAGGATCAATCAGGTTGGAAGAGACCTCCAAGATCGAGACCTCATACCTTGCCCATGCAAGTTTCTGCTGCTAAAGAACAGGAGAGAAAGAGAACTAAGTTACTCTTGACAGAGCTTCTGTAAATGTGATATAGGAAGAGGGTTTGGACTATGTACAGCAGTTCTATGCTTATTAAAAGAAGGAAGTATTTCCAAATCATTATTGATCTTATGTTAGCTGACCTGGAATGAAAAGCAAGCTGAATAAAACCTCTTTGGAATATGGAAAGCCACAAAAATATCAGAGCTTAACGAAGAACAAATCATTGCAAGTATATATATAAAAAGAAGAAACAACTAAACAAACAATCCCAACCCAACATTTCCCCTCCCCCCCCCCCAACTCTTTTGGCTAGAAGCTCCCTCACAGCTGATTTCTCACAGGTCTGTATGCTGTAGTTGTCAGTGGCTTGTCATTTTGTGGGGGACAATATGTCCTGAAAATGCATTGCCCTTCCATTCCATCCATCTTGAGGCATGCTGAAATGAATGTTCTTTTGGGTCAGTGGTAATGCAAGTTTACCTTGCTTAGCCTGGCCCTCAGGGGAACTCTACATTCTCATTCTAAAAAATGATAAGCCAGTAACTAGCAGTTATATAACACCATTCATCTGCTGCTGCTTTGTGAACAATAGCACAACGCTCTTCAATTTACAAACAACTTAAAGCAAAGGCTATGCAAAGCTGTGAAGCCTTTCAAAGTGGGAGAAGGCTGAGAGAGGCACAAAAAAAAAAAGAGTGGGCTTGGCTGGTCTAGGATACCTAAAATATGAGGTCTCAGGGATAGAGGAAAATGTGGAAGGAGATTCACCCTGTGGTATTCTTTGTGGTCTTGTGGTCTCTTGTGTGGCTCTTGATGTCTGTGCAGGCAAGGGCTGTGTGCCAGCATCTGCGCACCATGACCCATCTGGTGGGGTCAGCGAACACAGAATGAGAATTAATGCTGCTTTGAGCAGCATGAGCAAATCCCTGTTTTGTGTGCTCTTTTGAAGAAAAAAATGGACTCTGTAAGGAGAAAATGCCATTGGAATGGGCTGCCCAGGGAGGTGGTGGAGTTGCCATCCCTGGAGGTGGTCAGGAAAAGAGTGGATGAGGCACTTAGTGCCATGGTCTAGTTGATTGGACAGAGCTGGGTGCTAGGTTGGACTGGAAGATCTTGGAGGTCTCTTCCAACCTGGTTGATTCTATGATTCTGTGAAAATGACACTTCTGGCTGTTTCTTGGCGTCTTGTGCTGCAGAGATCACTGTTCTGGTGGTGGTGGTGCTGAGGGCTTTTGGTTCACATATATTGAGCACTATTCTGAAGTTGCTTCCCTTCAGGTGCTGCCATTCACTTCACTTTAGATAGCGCAAAAGATCTGCACTTTCAAGTCTCACAGAAGGTATCTATGTACAGAAAAAGCCTTCCTCTTCTGAAAGGTGTCAGCAAAGCTAGCCGGGAGGTAAAACAGGGACATCACTTAGCATCATGTGGCAGTGTCATTTAATGATATTGAGGAAGGCAGCTATCTAGCTGAGGTTTGTTGGTGAGGTGTCATAAAGAGTTGTGAAACTTGACAAGAGCCTGCAGGCAGATTGCTGCCATGCTTAGGGAATAATTAAAAGAAGGCTTTAAAGACCTGATCAAGTCTTTGGCCTTGCTACTAGGCCACTGATGAGATCAATATGTTATACAGCAGTTAGTGTATGGAGAAACCTCACTAATCACATCAAGTGATTTAGGTTGGAAGGGACCTTGAAGATCATCTAGTTCCAGCCACCCTGCCATGGCCAGAGACATCTTCCATTAGACCAGCCCAAGACTTCATTCAACCTGGACTTGAACACCTCCAGAGTGTAGCCTGTTCCAATGTCTCCCTCACTGTAAAGCTGATGTTGGTGAGGTTGATCCTGTTTTAAGACAGAGGGGCAGCAAGGATGCTGTGAGGTAAAGCTTTAACAGCATCTACCTGCCTTCGGTATAGCTTTAGCCTGTCATTGTGTGAGCCTCAGTTTCAATTGCCTCCGTCAACAGGCTAACTTAACTATAAATACTTTACAAAATGAGATAAAAAAGGTCTTTGTAATAATACAACCTACACAACCCCCAAATGTTTGTTCCAAAATTCATTCTGTCAAAGCTTATATTATATTCAGCACCACAAGGTGTTGTCTTTTTTAAGAACATGCCCTTGTCGTGGAGGTCTCTTCCAACCTGGTTGATTCTGTGATTCTATGTTTTTATATTGGTTTGATTGGCTATTTTTGTCACTTCCTTGCCGTGTGCATCAACTGCTCCCTAGTTCTCATTGCTAAAATTCTGTTGCTTTAATTTGGGATCTAAGGGTGCTGATAGTCTTCAGTGAACCTGGATCGTGGCTGACTGACATCATAGTGTCAACCTGTAGTAGGTATAAACCAGAAATTCTCCACCAACACCTTGTGAGTCCTTTGGCCAGAAAACCCCCAACATTTGTATGATGAAATATTGTGAAAGCTCTGGGTTTAATGTAATTAACATTGTATGAAGTAAGAAGAAGATTTATCTTAATTGGAAGAGGAGGAAATGGAATTAGAAGTTGCGAAGATACATAATTTGTTTAAAGAGACAGAACATCATTCACATGAAATTAATATATAGAGAATATAATATAATAGAACAGAATAGAATCAAGCAGGTTGGAAGAGATCTCCAAGATCATCCACTCCAACCTATCACTCAGCCCTATGCAGTCAACTAGACCATGGCACTAAGTGCCTCATCCAGGCTTTTCTTGAGCACCTCCAGGGACGGTGACTCCACCACATATATTATTATATATACTCTATTACTTCTGTAATAGAGTGAAATAGTGTCCTTATGTCCTTATTTGCTGTTTTTTCTGATTCCCAGCTATCCGTCCTATATTCTTACCAGGCCTGAAAAATACAGACCCAGGCCTTGAAGATGTCTCTTTTACTTGGAAGCATTTTTTTCCTTCTCTCAATAATACCAGCAGGTGAAATAAAAGCTCATTTCTCTCCTCATAAGTATTGCAAGTAAGCATGCTTACATAGTATCACAGTATCACAGTATCATCAGGGTTGGAAGAGACCTCACAGATCATCAAGTCCAACCCTTTACCACAGAGCTCAAGTATAATTAGCAAAGCTTAGTTGAAATCACTTCTGCATTGAACGTAGGACCTACAGCTCCAAGTCATCATCACACTATCAGCACTGCCTTTGTTTTGTTCCCCATTGTTGTGTGTGTATCATAGAATCACAGAATAGTCTGGGTTGGAAGAGGCCTCCAAGGTCATCTATTCCAGCCTCCGCTGCTGTCAGCAGGACCATCCTCAACTAGATCAGGTTGGCCAGAGCCTTGCCAAGGCTAGAATATCACTCACCTAGAATATCTCCAGAGATGTGGCCTCAGCCACCTCTACGGAAACCTGTTCTGGTGTTCCACTACCCTCACGTTGCAGAACTTGTTCCTAACATCCAATCTAAATCCACTCTTCTCTAGTTTGAAGCCACTGCCCCTCATCCTATCACTATGCACCTTGATTTGTGCTTGTACCAGCTTGTGTGCTGCTTTCCATTGACCTAGCAGTTCAGCTGCCCTCTGTAAGATAATCCCACATCTTTTCACCAATGTGAATGATGAGTGGTAATGGTGTTTAAACTGGAAAAAGGGAGATTTAGACTGGATGTTAGGAAGAAGTTCTTTTCAGTGAGGGTGGTGAGACACTGGCACAGATTGCCCAGGGAGGTTGTGGCTGCTTCCTCCCTGGAAGTGTCCAAGACCAGGTTGGATGAGACCTTTAGCAACCTATTCTAGTGGGAAGTGTCTCTGCCTATGTTTGGGGGCCAGAACTGGATGATCTTTGAGGTCCCTTCTAACATAAACCATTCTATGATTTTATGATCTCTTCTGCTACTGGAATGCAGCACTAAGGACCCCCTCAGAGCCTTCTGTCCTCCAAGATGAACATCACCAACTCCCTCATCCTGTCCTCATAGCAGAGGTGCTCCAGCCCTTGGATCACCTTCATGGCCCTCCTTTGGATTCACTCCAACAGCTCTGTGTCCTTCTTATACTGGGGACACCAGAACTGGAAACAGCATTCAAGGAGCAGAAAAATGGGGAAGAGTAGAACTCACGAGAGCATGGAGATGTAATAAACACTAATTTTCAGGGCTGCAGTTTGTATGAAGATACTGGAGGAGAAGTTGCCATTTACATGTAGCAGATTGGTGGCAGAGCTACCTAAGGGTTTCTGGTGTGTGCAGGGAGCAGAAATTGGTAAAGTTCAGATTCTTTCCTTTGTATGGTTAACACTTCAGTGGTGGTGCCCCAACACTTAGTAATTCCCCCAGAAAATCTCACAAATCCACACCAGGGTTTTCTTTGCTTCCTCCATAGTTAGATTCTGCCATGCTTAATTTTCTCAAGCACATTCAACAATTTTCAAACCCCTTTCACCTCCTCATCCTTTCCCTCTTCTCTGTTTAACTGCAAGTAGAAACACATGTGGCTGGAGGTTGCAGCTGGAAATTGTTTGAATTAATTAAGCAGTGCAGCATTATACATCCCCCCCCCATATTGTTTAAAAGGATTGAAAATCTGAGGGGATGTAAATTGAGTGAAGACTTGAATGTGAATTTGCATGGCAAATTTTATGAGCATTTTAGTTCAAATTGCTGTAATTTTTTAAGTCAGTGCTGCATAAGAGGCTTATTTAAAGCAAAGTTCACTTGAAAATGCTTCTCCTTCTATTATTGTTATTAGTAATAGTAGTAGTATTAATGTTAGTGTTATTACAATATTAATTCTTAGAACATTTTAATGAAGAAATACATAGGCTTTAGCCTGCTGGCAAATTCTTGCCATGCAAGGGAATGATGCAAAGGAACAGTCAGTCTGGATGGTGACAAAGATTATTCTGGGAAGGAATAGAATCATAGAATCAAGCAGGTTGGAAGAGACCTCCAACATCATCCAGGCCAACCTAGCACCCAGCCCTAGCCAGTCAACTAGACCATGGCACTAAGTGCCTCATCCAGTCTTCTCTTGAACACCTCCAGGGACGATGACTCCACCACCTCCCTGGGCAGCCCATTCCAATGCCAATCACTCTCTCTGGCAACAACTTCCTCCTAACCTCCAGCCTAGACCTCCCCCAGCACAACTTGAGACTGCATCCCCTTGTTCTATTGGTGATTGCCTGGCAGAGGAGACTAACCCTCACCTGGCTACAGCCTCCCTTCAGGTAGTTGTAGACAGCAATGAGATCAGCCCTGAGCCTTCTCTTCTGCAGGCTGCACACCCCCAGCTCCCTCAGCTTTTCCTCACAGGGCTGTGCTCCAGGCCCCTCACCAGCTTTGTTGCCCTTCTCTGGACACCTTCCAGTACCTCAACATCTCTCTTGAATTGAGGAGTCCAGAACTGGACACAGTACTGGACACAAGACTCTCTAGCTACAGTCTAGCCACTGTGCTTTGAAGGACACAGTTCAAGAAAAGACTGAATGAGTGCCATGGTCTAGATGACTGGACAGGGCTGGGTGCTAGGTTGGACTGGATAATCCTGGATGTCTCTTCCAGCCTGGTTGACTCTATGATTTTATGATTCCTCCAGACAAAGAAGAAACAAAGGAAAGAGCAGGAATCTATAGCTGAGATATCAGGGCACTTGCCTAAGAAAGCAGATGACAGCTGCCAGAGTTGTTTCAGGATTTCAGTTGCTAGGCAAAATACCTACCCAATATCTCTTAAGAGCTGAAGGGATCCTACAGGATGGCTAGAGAGGGCTTTTCCCAAGGGTATCTAGCAATAGGACAAGGGAAAATGGTTTGAAGCTGAGAGAAAGTAGGTTTGGACTAGATCTTACAAGAAGTTCTTCAGTACAAGGGTGATGAGACTCTGGAATAGCCTGCCCAGAGAGGTTGTGGATGCCTCTTCCCTTGGGGCATTCCAGGCCAGGTTGGCTGAAGCCTTGACAGCCAAGTCTAGTTGAAAGTTGTCCGTGCCCATGGTGGGGAGTTTGGAGTAGATGAACTCTGAGGTCTCTTTCAACCTCAGCCATTCTATGATTGTCTTATGATCTTGTTTTGAAACTCTGCTGGATGCTTGGAAAGAAGGGACACAGACTCCTCAGGAGAGTGCGCTAAAGTGTAGGTCCAAAGCTGGCAGTGGCATTTGGAGTGAGACAATGATTGGACTCGATGACCTTAACTGCCTCTCCAGCCAAAACCATTCTATGATCTGCCAGCAGGCCTGGTGGAGGAAGTTCCAGGAAGCAGCAAAATTTTGATCACAATCCCATCACCCACTTCTGTTGCAAACTAACTGCCCCATTTCGTTGGGATAAGCTAATAACGTTAGTGGCTCTAATGCCAGCAGGTTAGAGATGCTCCAAACCTCCCTGCAGGTTAAAATTCTGTAGCCAAGGCATTTAAATCAGCATTTCTTTGGACCTGAGAAAAGCACCAATTCTTCAGTGGTCCTTTCTATCTCTTACGATACGTGAAGGAGAAAGGAGCACCAAAGGGAGTGCATAGCTTGCTCACACAGAGTGTTTGCAACAGATTAACTTGTGCAGTAAGGGTTAGTATCAATACTGCACAACGGAAAAAATAAGTCCAGTTCTGAGATCCTCAATTCAAGAGAGATGTTGAGGTGCTGGAAGGTGTCCAGAGAAGGGCGACAAAGCTGGTGAGGGGCCTGGAATGCAGCCCTGTGAGGAGAGGCTGAGGGAGCTGGGGGTGTTTATCCTGGAGAAGAGGAGGCTCGGGGCTGACCTCATTGCTGTCTACAACTCCCTGAAAGGAGGCTGTAACCAGGTGGGGTCAGTCTCTTCTCCCAGACAACCAGCAACAGAAAAAGGGGACACAATCTTGAGTTGTGTCAGGGGGGTCTAGGCTGGATGTTAGGAGGAAGTTGTTGCCAGAGAGAGTGATTGGCATTGGAATGGGCTGCCCAGGGAGGTGGTGGAGTCACAGTCCCTGGAGGTCTTGAAGCAAAGCCTGGTTGAGGCACTTAGTGCCATGGTCTAGTTGACTGGATAGGGCTGGGTGCTAGGTTGGCCTGGATGATGTTGGAGGTCTCTTCCAACCTGCCTGATTCTATGATTCTATGATTATTAGAAGATAAATAATTTTCTAACTTGGTCTGATAGCAGAGTTCATGTGACTGCATAACAGTGTTCACTGGTGGAGTTTTTGGAGGGTAATTCTTCCTCCGCCCCCTTCCCCATATTTCATATGTCTTCATGACATTATGAATTGAAACCACCTTAAACTTTAAACTAGAGAAGAGCAGATGTAGTTTCTATGTTAGGAACAAGTTCTTTACCATGAAGGTAGTGGAACACTGGAAGAGGTTGCTTAGAGAAGTGGTTGAGGCCCCATCCCTGGAAGTATTTAAAATGAGTCTTGACAGGGCTCTGAGCAGCCTGATCTTGTTGAGGATGCCTCTGCTTACTGCAGAGGGGGTTGGACTAGATGTCCTTTGGAGGTCACTTCCACCCCAGAGCATTCTGTGATTGTATGATTAAGCAGGTGCTGGAAGAGTACCAGGGGATGTAAAAGTATTTCTGTTACGCATACTGATAATGGAGCAGAGGCTATGTATCATAGAGTTTTTGGATCATGAGAGAGAACTATCTCTAGAAGGTTTGGAAACTATACATTTAAAAATGGAATTTGAATCATTTCTTGCTAGTGGAAAGTGGAGTAGGTTCTGTTCTTAGTAAGCTGGATATTCCACTGAGGAGGAGGTAGGAATTCTCATAGACGTCCTGACTGCATCTGTATTAGACAATCTGCCCAAGACCATTCTCTGGCACTGAGGCCAACTGGCATGCAGCACATCCTGTATTCATAGTCACAATCTCTCCCTCTAAAAAGCAGGTGGCTGGAGGCAGCCTGCCTCATGGGCTCAGTTCCTAGCCTGTGCTGATTTCCAGATTGTGAATATAGGAAGTATTTTGGAGTGAGCTCTGGTGCAGACTTAAAAGTGTGACCAGGAGACTTTAATGGTAAAGTTGATTGTGGTTAATTGCCTGGGAATGTTCCCTCAAACTGTTTAACTGACTAGTGTAGATACTGATCACTTTCACACGTAGAGCTGAGAAGTATGCCCTGCTTGGATGCTTGTAGAATGGTCTGGGTTGGGAAGGACCTCCAAAGGTCCAACCCCCTCTACAGTAAGCAGGGGCATCCTCCAATAGATCAGGTTGCCCAGAGCTCTGTCGACCCTCACCATCCCCTCCAGGGATGCAGGACCATAAAATCATAGAATCAACCAGTTGGAAGAGACCTCCAAGATCATCCAGTCCAACCTAGCACCCAGCCCTGTCCAATCAACTAGACCATAGCATTAAGTGCCTCATGCAGTCTTCTCTTGAACACCTCCAGGGATGGCAACTCCACCACCTCCCTGGGCAGTCCATTCCAATGTCAATCACTCTCTTTGTGAAGAACTTCCTCCCAACCTTCAGCCTGGACCTCCCCAGCACAACTTGAGACTGCATCCCCTTGCTCTGTAGCTGTTTGCCTGGCAAAAGAGACCAACCCTCACCTGGCTACAGCCTCCCTTCAGGGAGTTATACACAGCAATGAGATCACCCCTGAGCCTCCGCTTCACAGGATGTTATGGATTGTAAGGGACTCAAAGAGATCATCAACTCCAATCTCCCTGACAGAGCAGGACTACACAATCTAGCTCAAGTCACAGAGGAATGCATCCAGATGGGCCTTGAAAGTCTCCAGAGAAGGGAATGCCCTCAAGCAATTTCTTGGAGTATCTCAAAAGCTTTACATGTTCCCCTTATTGCTAACTTCTTCTTTAAACAGCAATTATTCTCTGTTCACTGTGCATAATTATTTCTGAAGAAATATATTCTCATCCAGTTCTGCTTCCCCCCTGAGCTCATGCATATGTAGCTGTACCACACAACCCCCTGACTTTTCAAAGTGCAGAGAAGTGGTGAATGTGACCGTGAGAGTGGGATGCTTGTTGGTTGGAGTTTTGGTTGACTGATTTTCCTGTTTGCACAGCTCTTGTGTAGGCTACACTCTGTGTTTCAGTCACTGCACCTTGTAATTCTCCTTAGGAGCACTGTTGAAGCCCTGGTGGCACTGTTCTTGCTTATCTAGCAGGCTGCAGTAGGAAAACAGTTGGAAATGAAAAACAAACAATTAAAACAAAACAAATAACAACCACCAGGCTCACAGGCTCACAGGATGTCAGGGGTTGGAAGGGACCCAAGCAGATCATCGAGTCCAACCCCACAGCCACAGCAGGACAATCCTATCTAACACAGATCACAGAGGAACACATCCAGACAGGCCTTCAAAGTCTCCATGAAAAGAGACCCCACAACCTCTCTGGGGAGCCTGTTCCAGTGCTCTGGGACCCTCACAGTAAAGAAATTCCCCCTTGTGTTGAGGCAGAACCTCTTTTGCTGCAACTTACACCCATTGCTCCTTGTCCTAGCCCAGGGAGCAAAGTGAGCAGAGCCTGTCTCCCCCTCTCCTGGCCAGCCCTCAGATACTTATAAACATTTATCAAATCCCATCTCAGTCTTATTTTCTCCAGACTAAGCAGCCCCAGGTCCCTCAGCCTCTCCTCATAAGCCATGACCTCCAGTCCCCACATCATCCTCATAGCCCTCCGCTGGACTCTCTCCAGCAGATCCCTGTCCCTTTTTAACTGGGGAGCCCAAAACTGAACACAGTATTCAAGATGAGGACTCAGCAGGGCAGAGTAGAGGGGAAGGAGAACCTCCCTTGATCTGGTGGACACACTCTTCCTAACACACCCCAGGATGCCATTGGCCTTCTTGGCCACAAGGGCACATTGCTGTGCCATGGTTAACTTGGTATCCACCAGGACCCCCAGATCCCTCTCCACAGGGCTGCTTTCCAGCAGATCAACTCCCAGCCTGTACTGGTGCAGTTTATTATTCCTCCCCGGATGCAGGACTCTGCACTTGTCCTTGTTGAACTTCATCTGTTCCTCTGTGCCCATCTCTCAGTCATTCCAGGTCTCTCTAGATGGCCACACATCCTTCAGCCATCCAGAACCAAAACCCAACACCAAAAAGAAGTTTAAAAACAGAAGGAGGTGGGAAGGGATGGCACTTAGTGCCATGATCTAGTTGAATGGATAGGTTTGGCTGATGAGATTGGACTGGATAATCTTGGAGATCTCTTCCAACCTGGTTGATTCTATGAAATGCAGATGAGATCTGCAGAGATCTCAATGAGGCCAGCCTCCTTCCCACAGTAATGGCAACCACACCTAAATGATAGTCTCTAGATGTTTGCATTGCCTGTAGCTGACACAGATGAGGCCCTTCTAGGCTATTCCATGGTCTCAAGCCACTGTGGCTTGAGTTTTCTTCCCTTTGCATATGTGCTAAAAGGATAGAATGATAGAAGCACTGGCAGGCTGCTATTAGATCTCCCCAGAGCCTCCTCTTTTCCAGGCTCAACAACCCCAGCTCCCTCAGCCTGTCCTCTAGCAGAGTTGCTCCAACCCCCTGATCATTTTTGTAGCCCTCCTCTGGCCTACTCCATCAGGTCCACATCCTTCCTGTGTTCAGGACTCCAGAGCTGGATGCAGCACTCCAGCTGAAGTTTCCCTAGAGCAGAACAAGGTGTCAGAATCTCCCCTCTCCATCTCTGACCATGCTGCTTTTGATGCAGTCCATGATGTGATTTGCCTTCTGAGCTGCAAGCTCACACTGTCTGCTCATGTGCAGCTCCTCATCCATCAGCGCTCCGAAGTCTTTTTCCACTGGGCTGATTTCTATCTCCTCATCCCCCAGTCTATATTGATAGTGAGGATTGTTCCAGCCCAGGTGCAGAGCCCTGCACTTGTTCTTGTTGAACCTCATAAGATTCACCTGGGCACACCTCTCCAGCTTGTTCAGGCCCCTTTGGATGCCATCCTGGCCCTCTGGCACATCAACAGCACCACTCAGCTTGGTTTCATCTGCACACTTGCTGAAGGTGCCTTGATCCCACTCTCTTTATCAGTGATAAAAATATTAACCAACACAGGTCCCAGTATGGACCCCTGAGGGACACCAATTGTCACTTTGGTCCTAAGCTAATTAGAAGCTGAAAGGGAAATAACTACAGGTCAAAAAACAGTGTGCACTTTCTGAGCATTGTTAGCTTGAAAATGGCTTTGACTCATCTAAATCCATTTAGCTGGCCTGGAAAAAAAAGGGAATGTATGCAAGTAAGGACTAGTCTGAAAGCATCATCCAGCTTCCCTTAAAAGCCATTGGAATTTTGGATGTACTATTGGAAGCAAAACTATGACAAGCATCTCTAACTGTGCGACTGCTTCTATTCCTGTACAAACCATGGACCAGCATGACCAGGAATTAGAGACCACCACTAGGATTGCTCCATAGCTTCAAGGTGAATCATTTGCTCTGCTGTGGTCTTCAGCTGCTAGAATATTAATCATAAAACCATAGAGTCAAGCAGGTTGGAAGAGACCTCCAAGGTCTTCTAGTCCAACTTATCAGTCAGTACAATCCAATCAACTAGACCATGGCACTAAGTGCCTTACCCACTCTTTTCTTCAACACCTCCAGGGATGGCGACTCCACCACCTTCCTGGGCAGCCCATTCCAATACCAATCACTCTCTCTGCCAGCAACTTCCTCCTAACATCCAGCCTAGACCTCCCCAAGCACAACTTGAGACTGTGTCCCCTTGTTCTGTTGCTGGTTGCCTGGGAGAAGAGACCAACCCCACCTGGCTACGGCCTCCCTTCAGGTAGACAGCAATGAGGTCAGCCCTGAGCCTCCTCTTCTCCAGTCTAGCACTCCAGCTCCCCCAGCCTCTCTTCACAGGGCTGTGTTCCAGGCCCCTCACCAGCTTCCTTGCCCTTCTCTGGACACCTTCCAGTATCTCAAAATCACTCTTGAATTGAGGAGCCCAGAACTGGACACAGCACTCAAGGTGTGGCCTGACCAGTGCTGAGTACAGGGGCAGAATAACCTCCCTTGTCCTACTGGCCACACTGTTCCTGGTCCAGGCCAGGATCCCATTGGCTCTCTTGCCCACCTGGGCACACTGCTGGCTCATCTTCAACTACTATCTACCAGCACCCCCAGGTCCCTTTCTGCCTGGCTGCTCTCCAGCCACTCTGTCCCCAGCCTGTATTGCTGCTTGGGCTTGTTATGACCGCAGTGTAGAACCCTGCACTTGGCCTTGTTAAATCTCATCCCATTGGCCTCCCTTCATTCATTAGTTAAGATCAGTCAAACTGAGAGGTAAAAGTGCATGCCCAGAAGTAAACTTCCACTTGAAAATTCTTTTCTGATGCTTTAATTAATGAATCTTGATGGTTTCAGTAATTTAAGATGTTAATGTTGGCAACCACTCCAACATGTAAGTGAGAAGTGACCCCTCTGAAGGGACTACTAAGTGCAGGTGAACCTATCAATGGGTTATCAACTTTAACTTCTGTGTACAAAAGCCTTTCATAATCTGACACTGAACAGAGTGACTGTTTTTTTCCTTGTCTCACTGACAGAAGTGGTCATCCTTCAGTAGGAGTGGCAGGACAACATTACTGACTGCTGAAGGCCGGTTTGATGATAGCAAATGTTCTGCACAAGAGAATTTCATGGCTGACAAATTTTTGCTATGGAGATGGTTTCCTCTAGCAGGTTAGTAAGCAGATGAGATAGTGTGGAAGTCATGTTTTAGGTAACTATAGCAAAGACCAGCAGAATTCGGGGTCTGGAATGCTGAGGTACATGGCATGGAAAGTCTGGTGACACTTCTTATGTCAAGGCATTTCTCTTTAATGTCTATTTTAACAACAAAGAAGGTTCAAAGCTTTGTTTATTAATTATTCAGTATCTGGATACAAGATAAATACTCAAAATCCCCATGTGAAAGACATTTAGATTTGCAAGAAAGCAAAAGTATAACCCAAAAGCCAAACATACCTTGGAGGTAAGTGAACAAAATTGCCTCTGGGGCTAATAAGGAGAAGTGACCTGTCTGTTAATCTTTGTAAAGTCCAGAGAAGCTGCAAGTCTAGAGGAGGGCCACAAAGATGATCCAAAAACTGGAGTACCTCTGCTATGATGACAGGTTGAGGGAGCTGGGAGTGTTCATCCTGCAGACGAGAAGACTCCTATGAGCAGAGGCTGAGGGAGCTGGGATTGTTTAGCCTGGAGAAGAGGAAGCTCAGGGCTGACCTCATTGCTGTCTACAACTACCTGAACGGAGGCTGTAGCCAGGTGGGGTTGGTCTCTTCTCCCAGACAACCAGCAACAGAAGAAGAGGACACAGTCTCATGTTGTGCTGGGGGAAGTCTAGGCTGGATGTTAGGAGGAAGTTGTTGTCAGAGAGAGTGATTGGCATTGGAATGGACTGCCCAGGGAGGTGGTGGGGTCACCATCCATGGAGGTGATATATATATATATATATATTTATATATATTTTTATATATATATGTTTATAAATATATTTAAATAAATAAGTATTACAACTATTTCAGAAGCACTCTCTGCTGTCTCTATGATTATGGATTAGTCCCAGTGATGTCAACTTTTGTTCCATTCCAGGAATCCTATTCCAATAGACTTGAGGGCTGCATGGAGATGGTGGAGTCGCTGTCCCTGGAGGTGTTCAAGCAAAGCCTGGATAAGGCACTTAGTGCCATGGTCTAGTTGATGGGACAGGGCTGGGTGCTAGGTTGGACTGGATGAGCTTGGAGGTCTATTCCAACCTGGTTGATTCTATGATTCTATGATTCAGTCATATCCTTTGTTTCCTTTGGGTCTTGACAGACCAAATTAAATAGAGCTCTCTCTTCTAGTGCTAGCTGGTATGTGCTGTGAGGAGAAGGCAGCATGGAAACAATATTCCTTGTTTCTCAAACTCAGCTTTGCAAAATGACAGGCTGGCAAGTCCTGGTGATGCTGAGATGTGTGTGAAGGGCCTAAATTTGGAGGAGAAAATAATCAGAGACTGATGACTGAAAAAAAAATCCAAACCAAACCAAACCAAAACAGTTTGCTTAAGACAAAATGCTTCTTTCCAGGAAGCTCTTCCACAGTCAGCAGCAGCGTTATTTGGCTGGCTGGTTTGAATTCCAGGACTGCAAAGCAAGCATAGCTCTTAAGGCTCTGTTTAGGATATTTTTATTCTTTTGGTTTTGGGATTTGTTTTTGGGTTTTTTTTTTTTGTTTATTTGTTAAGGGTTTTTTTGTTTGTGTATTTTTGTTTGTTTGGTAAGGGTTTGTTGATGTTGTTTTTTGAGGTGGGTTTTTTTTTTTGGTCTGCTGTTGTATAACAAACCCAAACACAAAGCAGTCAGGCTTAAATAAGAATCTCACTAGTTTGAAACTAGCTAGAATGTTTTAGTGAGAAGAATTAGATGATAAGCTGTGAAAAGGAAACAATGGTGATGGCTACTGCACTCATAGGCTTGCTGAGATGTATAAGGACAAGAAGACAAACATAGAGGAGACTGTCTCTGGGGCTGTGTGATGGTTTGGGCTCTTACCCGCCCCCCCCACACTTGTAGGTACCCAGCTAACTCAGACGGACCCTGGGAATATAGATGAAGCAATTTATTTACAGCTAGCAGAATTTACAAGCAGCTATTTACAATATATACAGTTATATACAATTATATACAGAAATATACAAAGGATAAACAATACAGAAGCACAACTCCCCTCCCAGAAACCTGAGTCCCCAGGAGGGGCTCTCAAACCACCCCAACACCTCCCCCGGCCCTCTCAACCTTACCCCAGTTCTCAGGAAGAAGAGAGGTGCGGCCAAGAGGTTAGGGAGCAAGGTTAGTGGGAGCAAGGTTAATGAGATGTGACCAGGTCTGAAAGCAAAGGCAGAAGAAACAAAATGGAGAAAGTTTACTTCTTCTTCCCAGAGTTCTCAGTGTGACTGTGAGAGAAGGAGACACAATTGTTTTTCATTTCACTGCCTGTTATCTAGTTCTTTTACCAAAACATTCCAGCTTGCTTCAAACTAGCACAGGCTGCATGAACTTCTCTTTCTTAACCTAACTTGCTGCTTGACTAATCTATCTGCTTCCTAACCCCCCCTGGCCAACCCTCCACACTCACCTTGGGCATAAGGCAAAATCTGGGGTAAGGGAGAGGGGTAGAAAGAAGGTGGAAGAGTGATTGGGAACCTCTTCTGGAGACTCTGGTTTCTGGGAGGGCTGCTGTGTTTCTGTATTACCTTTTTAACTTGTATATTTCTGTATATCATGGAATCATAGAAACAACCAGGTTGGAAGAGACCTCCAAGATCATCCAGGCCAACCTAGCACCCAGCCCTATCCAGTCAACTAAACTATGGCACTAAGTGCCTCATCCAGTCTTCTCTTGAATACCTCCAGGTGTGGTGACTCCACCACCTCCCTGGGCAGCCCATTCCAATACCAATCACTCTCTCTGCCAACAACTTCCTCCTAACATCCAACCTAGACCTCCCCAAGCACAACTTGAGACTGTGTCCCCTGGTTCTGTTGTTGGTTGCCTGGGAGAAGAGACCAACCCCACCTGGCTACAGCCTCCCTTCAGGTAGTTGTAGGCAGCAATGAGGTCAGCCCTGAGCCTCCTCTTCTCCAGGCTGCGCACCCCCAGCTCCCTCAGCCTCTCCTCATAGCTGTATATATTGTAAATATCTGCTTTTCTATTGTGCTAAGCTGTAAAAATAGCTTCAATCTTCAATTTCCAGATTGACTGGGGCTAGTCTGGGTGATTTTCCTAAGTGTGGGGGGACAGGGAACACCCAAACTGTCACACTTAACACCATCCACTTCTCACCCCTAAAAGCCCCACAATTTCCTTGTCTGATTTTCCTGCCACAGATGTGAACTCCTGCTGTAAAGTTTCCTCCTGCTCCTTGCAGAGTGCTCAGAGGCAGGAACCAATGTGACATGCTTTGAATATGTTTTCCTTTTTAGAAGGGGCTTACTTTGTGGATTTTATTTACTTTTTTTTTTCGGTTGTTGAGTTTTTGGGTTTTTTTTGGCCCAAGGCTAATGTACATCTGATGTCAGGCTTCCCAGATGAGAATGGTTAGACTGCTGTTGACATTTGAAGAAATATGTGCGAGTGGAAAAAATATCCTGGGAGTGCTGCCAATGGCTGATTCTGTATTGTTTTAGTCTCTGTTAAATAAGAAACATGATCCAGGTAACCTTTACTGAAAAGAAGCCTACCTCATGAAGTGCCTCTACTCAGGGGTATGCCACACATGCCTTCTCAATTTAAGGAAAGGACAGGAATGAATTCTGCTAGGCTGTAACACATTCAGGGAATGTTCAATTCCCATTTCTGCCCAGCTGATAAACAGCCAATTAACATAGGATCACAGAGTCATAGAATTATAGAATCAGTCAGGGTTGGAAGGGACGCAAGGATCATCTAGTTCCAACCCCCCCGACATGCCCAGGGACACCTACCCTAGAGCAGGCTGCCCACAGCCTCAGCCAGCCTGGCCTTAAACGTCTCTTCCAACCTTGGTGATACTGTGATACTGTGATACCTCCAGCCATGGGACCTCAACCACCTCCCTGGGCAACCCATGCCAGGCTCTCACCACTCTCATGCTCAGCAACTTCCTCCTCAAGTCCAGTCTGAACCTACCCATCTCCAGCTTTGCTCCATTCCCCCTAGTCCTGTCACTCCATGAGAGCCTAGAAAGTCCCTGCCCAGCTTTTTTTGTAGCCCCCTTCAGATCCTGGAAAGCCACAAGAAGGTCACCTGGGAGCCTCCTCTTCTCCAGACTCAACAGCCCCAACTCTTTCAGTGTCATAGCAGAGCTGCTCCAGCCCTCTGATCATGTCATGGCCCTTCTCTGGGCACACTCCAGCATCTCTACATCCCTCTTGTAATAGTGGCTCCAGAACTGGATGCTGTACTCCAGGTTGGGTCTCAGCAGAGCAGAGTAGAAGGGGAGAGTCTTCTCCTGATGCAGCCCAGGATCTGTTTGGCCCTCTGGGCTGCAAGTGCACACTGCTGGCTCATATTGAGCTTCCTATTCACCAGCATCCCCAAATCCCTTTCCTCAGGGCTGCTCTCCAGCCTCTCACTGCCCAGCCTGGATTTGTACATCTTTCCCAAGGGGAGAAATGACTACTCAACAACAACAACAACAACAAAAATCCTGGAAATAAAAGAATTTTCCAAGGTGAAACTGTGAGGATAAGAATGAAAGTGGTTCAGACAAATCTCTTGCCTGATCCGTGGCTGTTGCTTGCAGTTTGGTGCTGACTCGTCTGAGACGAAGGAGCGTAGAGCTGAGCTGCTCTGCAGCGAATCAAGTCTGCAGCTTTCCATTCCGCAGCACGGTGGTGGAATCTGGAGGGGTGAACGCAGCTGATTTAACAACGGTGCTGTGAATGTCAGTAATGCTTTGTTGGCCATGCAGAATGTTCCTTTTAACTGCAAAGGGCTGAGAGGAGGCGTTCCCAAGGCACAGGTTAAACGCTGCTCTCCCTTGAAGAGAAGCAGAGTACCCTAAGCGAGCAGGAGGCTGTACAGGGGTTAAAGCAGTACAGGATGTGCTCAAAGGGTGCAGCATCAGCGCTCACTAAGAACAGATGGGCTATGTATATCCAGGGCTACAGCCGGCCCCCGCTGAGTTGTTGGCTCTGTTGGGTTTGAATCTCAGTAGGAGGCTGGAGCTGGTGCTTTTCTCTGAGGGAAAACAGTGCTCAGCGAGTGGCAGGGCCTGCAGCTCCAGCTGAGCTCAGCGCTGAGCCCAGGCTGCTAGCACCCAGCGTCTTGCCCCTGTAAGAAGCACAACCTGCTGATGTGCTCTGTGGGTCAGTACTCAAGAGGAGCAGCAGCTCACTTTCTGCTTCGGTGAGCACATCACAGTCCCTCTGCTCTGCCCATTATGAATGAATTGCTTCTTGTTTGTCTGGCCTGTCCCCCATTTACATTTTCACATAAACATGAGGAGGAATTTTTTCCCTGTGAGGGTGACACAACACTGGAACAGGCTGCCCAGGGGGGTTGTGGAGTCTCCTACTCTGGAGATATTCAGAACTTGCCTGGACACATTCCTGTGTGATCAGGCAAAGGTAATCCTGCTCTGGCAGAGGGGTTGGACAGGATGAGCTTTCGAGGTCCCTTTCAGCCTCTTACATTCTGTGATTCTGTGATCATTCTCCTAATGCTATCTCTCTTCTGCACAGTCAGCAGAGTCACAGAATCATGGAACATGAGGGGTTGGAAGGGATCTCAAAAGATCATCCAGTCCAACCCCCTTGCCAGGATTACCTAAGGCAGGTCACAGAAAGGTATCCAGGCAGGTTTGGAATATCTCCAGAGAAGCAGACTCCAAAACCTCTCTGGGCAGCCTGTTACAGTGTTTTGTCACCCTCACAGTGAAAAAGATCTTCCTTACATTCACAAGGAGGCCTGGAACACAAACCCTATGAGGAGAGACTGAGGGAGCTGGGGGTGTGCAGCCTGGAGGAGGCTCAGGGCTGACCTCATTGCTGTCTACAACAACCTGAAGGGAGGCTGTAGCCAGGTGGGGTTGGTCTCTTCTCCCAGGCAACCACCAATAGAACAAGGGGACACAATCTCAAGTTGTGCCAGGGGAGGTCTAGGCTGGATGTTAGGAGGAAGTTGTTGTCAGAGAGAGTGATTGGCATTGGAATGGGCTGCCCAGGGAGGTGGTGGAGTCACTGTCCCTGGAGGTGTTCAAGAAAAGCCTGGCTGAGGCACTTAGTGCCATGGTCTAGTTGACTGGATAGGGCTGGGTGCTAGGTTGGACTGGATGATGTTGGAGGTCTCTTCCAACCTGCTTGATTCTATGATTCTGTGATCACCAGCTCTCTTCTGTGTACTTTACATTCCCATTCTGACATGGCCAAGTGGCTGTGGCTGTGCCTGGTGCTGCATACCAGCCTGTGTGCTCTGGAGTGTGTATGTTGGCTTTGGCAGGGCTCCCTGGGCCAGCTCATGTTGTGGATGGCTTCCCCCACAACAGGGATACTGTATCTTAGTAGTGGCTTTAGCAGGAAGTTCAAATGCAGATATTTTCTGACGTTATGGTTCAGATTGGATGTTAAGAGGAATTTATTCACTGAGACAATGGTCAAACACTGCAGCAGGCTTCCTAGAGAAGTGGATGATGCCCTGCATCTGCTAGTGTTTAGAAGGCATTTTGGCAATGTCCTTAATAGAATCACAGAATCACAGAATCAGAGAATCAGTCAGAGTTGGAAGGGACCACAAGGACCATCTAGTTCCAACCCCCCCGACATCCCCAGGGACACCCTACCCTAGAGCAGGCTGGACACAGCCTCAGCCAGCCTGGCCTTAAACACCTCCAGCCATGGGGCCTCAACCACCTCTCCGGGCAACCCATGTCAGGCTCTCACCACTCTCATGCTCAACAACTTCCTCCTCATGTCCACTCTGATTCTCCCCACCTCCAGCTTTGCTCCATTCCCCCTAGTCACTATCACTACCTTACAGCCTAAAAAGTCCCTCTCCACCTTTTTTTGTAGCCCCCTTCAGATCCTGGAAGGCCACAAGAAGGTCACCTGGGAGCCTCCTCTTCTCCAGACTCAACAGCCCCAACTCTTTCAGTCTGTCCTCATAGCAGAGCTGCTGCAGCCCTCTGATCATGTCATGGCCCTTCTCTGGACACGCTCCAGCATCTCCACATCCCTCTTGTCATAGTAGCTCCAGAGCTGGATGCAGTGTTTTAAATTTTGGTCAGCCCTAAAGTGGTCAGGCAGTTGGACTGGATGATCATTGTAGATTCTTTCCAATATTTATTTTCTGGTTTTTCTCCTTACCAAATATGTGGGTTTTCTTGGAGGCAGGGAGTAAATCAGAACTGGTTCACTGATCTGTGTGGAAATTAGAAGACATTTGATGCACTGCCCTTGTTAAGCAAGGCTGCAGCATTTTGTCATCAGTGCAGTGATGGATTACTTGTGAAACCTGGGAGAGAGCCTCACCAGGCTGAACATTATTTCCAGCTTCATACTATCCAAATCATGCTGTATCTATAACAAGACAACAATCAAAAGGAAGAACCTGGGGGGAAGAACCAGGGAGGTGGTGGAGTTGCCGTCCCTGGGGGTGATGAAGAAAAGCCTGGATGAGCACTTAGTGCCATGGTCTAGTTGATTGGCTAGGGCTGGGTGCTAGGTTGGACTGGATGATCTTGGAGGTCTCTTCCAACCTGCTTGATTCTATGATTCTATGATTTCAGAACAGAAGTGCATCTGGGGCATTGCCACAACATATGCATGTGCTGAAAATCATCTTTCATTGTCTATTGCAGAATTTTGGTCTCATTTGGTGGAGGTTTCTTTGGGGAAAATGCAGTTCATGTAGCAGGGACATTATGTGGTTCTTGAGACTTTACTATCAGGAGGGCCTTGAAGATGGTCAGAGGGCTGGAGAGCCTCCCCTATGGAGACAGACTGAGAGAGTTGGGTCTGTTCAGTCTGGAGAAAAGAAGGCTCTGGGGAGATCTTAGAGCAGCCTTCCAGGACCTGAAGGGACCTTACAAGAAAGCTGGGAAGGGTTGTAGTGATGGGACAAGAGGGAATGGATTGAAGCTGCAGTAGAGTGCATTTAGACTTGAGAAGAAATTCTTTCCAGTGAGAGTGGTGAGACACTGGAACAGGTTGCCCAAGGAAGCCAGGAATGGACTCCTGGAGGTGTTCCAGGCCAGGCTGGATGAGACCTTGAGCAAACTGGTCTAATGGATGGTGTCCTGCTGCACGGGGGTTGGACCTAGATGATCTTTAAGGTCTCTTTCAACCTAAACCAAGCTCTAGATGCTGTTTAAGATCCCTTCCAACCTAAACCAGTCTATGCATTTACAGCAGTTTTCCTGCTATAGAGAAAGACCAGGCAGTGAAGATGGCTTTAGATTTTTTTCTAAAGCTGGAAGGCTTCATCTACATGGGAACAGTTCAGGGGGTGGTGATCAATGGTGCCAGGTCCAGCTGGAGAGCTGTGACTAGTGGTGTCCCCCAGGGATCAGTACTGGATCCAGTCCCATTCAACATCTTCATCAGGGCACAGACAGAGTCTGCTCAGCAAGTTTGCTGATGACACCAAGCTGGGAGGCTTGGCTGATACAGCTGAAAGCTGTGTGGCCATCCAGAGAGACCTGGAATGACTGAGAGCTGGGCACAGAGGAACAGATGAAGTTCAACAAGGACAAGTGCAGAGTCCTGCGTCTGGGGAGGAATAGTAAACTGCATCAGTACAGGCTGGGAGGTGATCTGCTGGAAAGCAGCCCTGTGGAGAGGGACCTGGGGGTCCTGGTGGATACCAAGTTAACTATGACACAGCAATGTGCCCTTGTGGCCAAGAAGGCCAATGGCATCCTGGGGTGTGTTAGGAGGAGTGTGTCCAGCAGATCAAGGGAGATTCTCCTCCCCCTCTACTCTGCCCTGCTGAGACCTCATCTTGAATACTGTGTTCAGTTTTGGGCTCCCCAGTCGAAGAGGGACAGGGATCTGCTGGAAAGGGTCCAGCGGAGGGCTATGAGGATGGTTAAGGGACTGGAGGGCATGGGTTATGAGGAGAGGCTGAGGGACCTGGGGCTGCTTAGTCTGGAGAAGACTGAGAGGGGATTTGATAAATGTTTATAAGCATCTGAGGGCTAGGAAGGAGGTGGGGGGACAGGCTCTGCTCACTGCTCCCTGGGCTAGGACAAGGAGCAATGGGTGTAAGTTGCAGCACAAGAGGTTCCACCTCAACACAAGGGGGAACTTCTTTACTGTAAGGGTCCCAGACACTGGAACAGGCTTCCCAGAGAGGTTGTGGAGTCTCCTTCTCTGGAGACTTTGAAGGCCTGTCTGGATGTGTTCCTCTGTGATCTGTGTTAGATAGTATTGTCCTGCTCTGGCAGGGGGGGTTGGACTCGACGATCTGCTTGGGTCCCTTCCAACCCCTGACATCCTGTGAGCCTGTGAACACTCTGGAAGATCATAAAGCTAGGTCTGAAGTATAATGACTTGAAATGGAGCATACTCCTCTGTGAAAAAATCATATCCTGCATAAAGGTTGACCTGACTCATGTGTAACTTAGTCCACTTCAGAATACTCACACAGATTTAATCTTCATTGTTTTAAAGGGGGATGACTGTGCAAGAACTATTTAGAACATGCATGGATTTTGCCTAAGTAAGCAAACACTGTTTTGAAAAGCCATCTTAGAAGTCAGAGAAGACACTGGAGGTTATTGGAAAACCAGACCTGCCATCTCTAGGATCTCTTACACATGATTCCAACAACTGCTTCAGGTGCTGAACAATATTTATTGAGGTAGGTTGGACTGGATGACCTTGGAGGTCTTTTCTATCCTGGTTGATTCTATGATTCTAAGTGTAATGTGGACAATACAATGATGAATTAGGAACCTCGTGAGACAAAGGCAGTTGTAATTGAATGGGATTAAATCATTGTTAGATTAAGCACCTAGATCAGAACGTGCTTGACTGAAACATGAATCCTTTACAGCTAAACCCAATGTTGCTCTGCTTATAAGGTTGACACCTGTATTTATGGACTCTAAGTACAAAAGCAGATTTAAGCCCTGACAATTTGGAGAAGGTGAAAATCAGATTCTTTATATACAGCCAGGTGCTAAATTCCTTTTGTTGCCTGTGGGTGTTGAAGGCAATTGCTAGCACCTGAGATGTACAGATGGAACCGAGAATGACCTGTGCTCCTTGGTATGCAGATATATCATTGCTCTTATCACATTTCTTGGCTACGGAATGAAAGATAACATCGTCCTATAAGGTATTATCCTAGTGTGATGTTTTGTTTCTGATTCTTCCCCCTCTACTCTGCTCTGGTGAGACCCCACCTGGAGTACAGCATCCAGGTCTGAAGCCCCTATTACAAAAGGGATGTGGAGATGCTGGAGGGTGTCCAGAGAAGGGCCATGAGTATGCTCAGAGGACTGGAGCATCTCTGCTGTGAGGACAGACTGAAAGAGTTGGGGCTGTTCAGTCTGGAGAAGAGGAGGCTCCCAGTTGACCTTCTTATGGCCTTCCAGGATCTGAAGGGGGCCTACAAAAAAGCTGAGGAGGGACTTTTTAGGCTCTCAGGGAGTGACAGGACTAAGGGGAATGGAGCAAAGCTGGAGGTGGGGACATTCAGACTGAATGTGAGGAGAAAGTTGTTGAGCATGAGAGTGGTGAGAGCCTGGCATGGGTTGCCCAAGGAGGTGGTTGAGGCCCCATGGCTGGAGGTGTTTAAGGCCAGGCTGGATGAGACTGTGGGCAGCCTGCTCTAGGGTAGGGTGTCCCTGGGCATGGCAGGGGTGTTGGAACTAGATGATCCTTGTGGTCCCTTCCAACCCTGACTGATTCTATGTTTCTATGGTTCCATGATGCTATCACCCAGCCCTGTCCAATCAACCAGACCATGGCACTAAGTGCCCCATCCAGTCTTTTCTTGAACACCTCCAGGGATGGTGACTCCACCACCTCCCTGGGCAGCCCATTCCAATGCCAATCACTGTCTCTGCCAATATCTTCCTCCTAACATCCAGCCTAGACCTCCCCTGGCACACTTTGAGACTGTGTCCCCTCATTCTCTTGCTGGTTGCCTGGCAGAAGAGCCCAACCCCACCTGGCTGCAGCCTCCCTTCAGGTACTTGTAGACAGCAAACAACCCTATGTTGAGCTGCAACTTCCTATGCTGTAGTTTACACCTGTTACCCCTTGTCCCGTTACAATTCCATTTCTATGGTCTCTGGAGAGGCATTGTAGGAAGCTGAGGTTCACTGTCAGTAGATAATGCTTAAGCTGGAAAAAATGGAGTTGTGGGAAGCAGAGTAATTTGAGGCAAATGTGACTTTTGGACTTAAGAAAACTGAGGGTTTTGAACTGAACTCATCTTGAAAGCCCTCACAGACAACATTGATGCTAAGTATTTTAAACAATAGCTGGGATAACAACTTATTCCCTGATTGTTTTGTTGTCTGCAGTTTATAATTGTAGTTTTTAATAGATATTCCTGTCATTTTCTGGCTCCCTTGGAATCCATCTGCATTTTTGGCACAGAGTCATCTCTACCCTTTAGAAGGTAAATGATCCAATATTTCCAGCAACTTTTAATGCGAGAGTTTATCAAGGTTCTGGATCACTAGGATGTTTCCTATAAGCCTCATCCTCTGTTTTGAGCTCCAGCATCTAAAGCTGCATGCAGGGCTTGGCACAGAATCACAGAATGTTAGGATTTGGAAGACAACTGGAAAGAGAATCCAGTCCAACCCCCTCTGCCAGAGCAGGAGCATCTAGAGCAGGTCACACAGGAATGCATCCAGGTGGATTTTGAAGGGGACTCCACAACTTCTCCGGACAGCCTACTCCAGGGGTCTGGCAGGTCACAGTGAAAAAGTTTCTCCTTCTGTTCCCATGGAACCTCCTCTGCTCCAGCTTGCCTCCCTTGCCTCTTGTACTGTCACTGAATATCCCTGAGCAGAGCCTGGCTCTGTCCTCCTGACACTGCCCTGCACATCTTGATCAACATGAATGAGGGCAGCCCTCAGGCTCCTCTGCTTCAAGCCCCATCTCCCTCAGCCTGTCCTCATCAGGGAGGTGATCCATTGCCTTCAGCAGCTTTCTGGCTGTTTCTGAGATGGTCAAGTGATATAGTAAAAACAAAACTGTATTTCTTATCTGTGGGTGTATGGAACTCTCCTAAAAGACTCTTTCATCTTTTGCTCTTTTCAGTTTGTGAATGGCCTGGTTCTTTGTACAGCTAGCAAAGCTGCTAGCAAGCCTGCCTTATCAAGCTGGCTTACCAGTTTTGACAGCCTCAGTGAGGCTCAGAGACAACACCTCCTACAGGCTCCAGCAACACCTGCTGAAGTTAGATTCTGTCAGACTCAACATTGCCTTGCCAGCCTGCACTTGCCGTTGCAGATAGGCAGCTAGTAGCTGAAGGACCAGCAACCTGACCTGATATCAAGGGAGCTGGTATAGCTTCAGCAAACCCTGTGTTTTTCTGATGTGACTGTGCTCCTCATCTATGCTCCTAGTTGACAGGGGGAAAGCCTGTCCTCACAAAGCTTGTGTAAGAGAGGAAAAGTGATGCCTCAGAATGACTCCTCTCATACTGCTGAACACAGCAAGGCTGATCTAATTAAACTGCATACATAGAAATGAAAGAGCTGAACTAACCCTTACTGGGGCAGTCAAAGTGTGCAGCTTAAGTACTTGTCAGTGCCTGTCTTAGAACACAGCCTCAGTCCTGATGCAGTTGGAGACACTTGATGCATTGCTTCACAGGGGTAAGAGCTGAGCCTGTTTGCTCTCTATGTAGTAGTGATCTTACTTAAAATACAGTGAGACTGAGAACTAATTAATAGATGGGTAGGATAAGTATAGAAGTTGCATAAATCAGTTAATAGTAGTCAGTCTGAAACTTGTTGTTGGAAGTCAGTCGCTTCTTCCACATAGTAAGCGTTCAGTTTTGAGGGCACTTTACAAGAAGGACACTGCATTGCTGGAGTGGGTCTGGAGAAGGGCAGTGAAGCAGGTGAAGGGCCTCAGAACAAGTCTTATGAGGGGTGTGCAAGGGAGCTGGAGTCATTCAGTGCAGAGAAGAGAAGGATGAGGGGACACCTCATTGCTTTCCACAACTATCTGAAAGGAGGATGTAGTGAGATTGGAGCCAGCCTCTTCTGCATAGTATCAGGTGATAGTACAAGAGCAAATGGCTTCAAGTTGCACCAGGGGAGGTTTAGATTGGATATTAGGGAAAAAAAGTTGTAAAGCACTGGAGCAGGCTGCCCAGGGAAATGATTGAGTCACCATCTATGGAGGTATGAGGAAGCATAAATGTAGTGTGTAGTGCTGTGGTTTCGTTGAGGGCTTGGTAGTGCTGGGTTAACAGCTGGACTTGATCTTAAAGCTCTTGTCCAGCTTAAATGAGTGTGATTTTATGATTCTTGGGAAAAACACAACTATGGACCTCTATTTCTAGGACAGAAACATTTTAAGATGGAGAAATCCATTCCCTCTCATTCTGTCTCTATAAGCCCTTGTAAAAAGTCCCTTCCTGGCTTTGTCGTAGCCCTCCTTCAGGTACTGCTCTCCCCAGAGCCTTCTTTTCTCCAGGCTGAACAGCCTCAGCTCTCTCAGCCTGTCCTCATAGGAGAGGTCTTCCAGCTTTCTTATCATCTTCATGGCCCTTCTCTGGACCTACTCCAGCAGTTCCATGTCCTTATGCTGGGGACCCTAGAACTGGAGGAGTGCTCAAGGTGGGGTCTCATCAAAGCAGAGTAGAAGAACAGAAACACCTCCCTCATCCTGCTGGTAACACTTCTATTGATGCAGCCCAGCACACAGCTGCCTTCTGGGCTGCAAATGCACATTGCCAGCTCCTGTAGAGTTTTTCATCAACTGACACTCTCAAGTCCTTTTCCACAAGACTGCTCTTGAGCCACTCACCCATCCTGTACTTCTCTTTTGTGATCTTCTGCTTTATGTTTAATTGTGCTCACTGTTAGCTTTTGAAGTCACTCTGAGTGACACCATTCCTTGCATTGTTTTACTTAGCAATATGATTAGGCTGGTCCAGAATAAAATTGTACCATTGCCATCCAGGATATGTGGAGAGTGATTTGCCATTGGAATGGGCTGCCCAGGGAGGTGGTGAAGTTGCCATCTTTGGAGGTGTTCAAAAAAAGGGTGGCTGAAGCACTTAGTGCCGTGGTCTAGTTGATTGGACAGGGCTGGGTGCTAGGTTGGACTGGATGAGCTTGGAAGTCTCTTCCAACCTGGTTGATTCCATGATTCTATTCTTTGAGACTTCAATGCCCTCGTGGCCCATCAGACACATAAAGCAGGTATCACAAAGGTGTTTCGAGATGAGCCTGCTCAGTCTTGTAGGAACTGCAAGTTAAATGTCTGTTGGAGGTAGTAAAGGCAAGTGAAAAAGACCTATAAGATCACCAAGTCCAACCATAACCCAGTTACCATGACCACAAAGCTATATCTTGAAGCACCACATCTACACATTTCTTGAACACCTCCAGGGATGGCCACTCCACCACCTCCCTAGGCAGCCTATTCTAACCCCTCACCACTCTCTCAGTAAATACTTTTTTTCCTAATATCCAGCCTAAACCTCTGCCGGTACAACAAATTCATTTCCTCTCATCCAGTCTCTAGTTACTTGGAAGAAGAAACCAACACCAGCCTCACTGCAACCTCAGGCAGCTGTAGAGAATTGTATTTTCTGAACACCCTACATCCTTGAAAGAAAACAGTTCACTGAGAAGGTCCTTTGCTTTGCTCTACACTAGTTGACTACAAGTGAGCACCGTGGACTGCATCCCTGCATCTTCCTTTCCTTGTGTTTGGATGAGTGAGAGTGTGATGGTTTGGGAGTTACCCGGCCACCCCCACACCCAGACTAGACTCAGCCAGGTGAAAGTTAAGGAATGAAGCTGTATTTAACCTTAGCACAATATACAAGCAGATATACACAATTATATACAGATATACACAAGTTAAAGGTAATACAGAAACACAATACCCCTCCCAGAAAGCAATCCGAGTCCCCAGGAGGGCTCCCGACCCAATCCCCTCTTCCCCCTCCCTCCTTCCCTCCCTTCAGAAATAACCAGATCAACCCACGTATATCTCACAGGCTCACAGGATGTCAGGAATTGGAAGGGACCCAAAGAGATCATTGAGTCCAAACCCCCTGCCAGAGCAGGACCATACAATCTAGCTTAGGTCACACAGGAACACATCCAGACAGGCCTTGAAAGTCTTCAGAGAAGGAGACACCACAACCTCTCTGGGCAGCCTGTTCCAGTGCTCTGTGTCCCTTATAGTCAAGATGTTTCCCCTTTTGTTGAGGTGGAACCTCCAGTGCTGCAGCTCACATAGAATCACAGAATCACAGAATTTCTTAGATTGGAAAAGCCCTTCAAGCTCATTGAGTCCAATCATCAGTTTCACACTGACAAGTCCTTGACTAAACCAAATCCCTCAGCACAACATCTAAGCACTAGGAATTGCTATGGTTAGAAAGGATCACCAGGATCATCCAGTCCAACCTTCATTCTAGCAGCCTGCATCACCAGACCATAGCCTCAAGCACCACATCCACTCTCTGATCATGTCACTGATCCTGCAGCTAATACTATGGCAGAGTTTGGATTTGTCAAGTCAAGTTTTCTTCATGTTGTGATCAGTTCAATCTCTTTGGCCTAGAACCTTATTCCATTCATTCACCTGATATGAACTGGACCAACTTATCTGAAGACCAGTACTGAAACATCTCTATAGTGTGGTAAAGAACACAAGTGCTATGAGGAGAGGCTGAGGGATCATCCAGTCCAACCTTCATCCTAGCATCCTTCATCACCAGACCATAGCCTCAAGCACCACATCCACTCTCCTTTTAAACACCTCCAGGGATGGCAACTCCACTACCTCCTGTGGAGCCTGTTCCAGTGCCCGCTCAGTAAAGAACTTCCTCCCAACATCCAACTTAAACCTACCCTGATGCAGCTTGAGGCCACGTGATGTCTCACATTTAACTGTGCACCTGAGGGATGACAAAGGGCTCAGGTCCAGCCAGCATGGGTTTAGGAAGGGCAGATCCTGCCTCTCCAACCTGATCTCCTTCTATGATCAGGTGACCCTCTAGGTGGATGTGGGGAGGCCTGTGGATGTGGTCTATCTGGACTTCAGCAAGGCCTTTGACACTGTCCCCCACAGCAAACTGCTGGCTAAGCTGTCAGCCCACGGCTTGGATGGCAACACTCTGTGCTGGGTTAGGAACTGGCTGGAGGGCCGGACCCAGAGAGTGGTGGTGAATGGTGCCACATCCAGCTGGTGGCCAGTCACTAGTGGTGTCCCTCAGGAATCAGTGCTGGGCCCCATCCTCTTTAACATCTTCATAGATGATCGGGTTGAGGGCATGGAGTCAGTCATCAGCAAGTTTGCAGATGACACTAAGCTGGGGGCAGATGTGGCTGGGTTGGAGGGCAGAAGGGCTCTGCAGCGGGACCTTGACCACCTGCACAGATGGGCAGAGTCCAAGGGGATGGCATTCAATAGCTCCAAGTGCAGGGTGCTGCACTTTGGCCACAACAACCCCATGCAGAGATACAGGCTGGGGTCGGAGTGGCTGGAGAGTAGCCAGACAGAGAGGGATCTGGGGGTGCTGATTGATACCCACCTGAACATGAGCCAGCAGTGTGCCCAGGTGTCCAAGGGAGCCAATGGCATCCTGGCCTGCATCAGGAATGGTGTGGTCAGCAGGAGCAGGGAGGTCATTCTGCCCCTGTACTCTGCACTGGTTAGACCTCACCTTGAGTACTGTGTTCAGTTCTGGGCCCTCCAGTTTAGGAGAGACATTGAGATGCTTGAGCATGTCCAGAGAAGGGCTGGTGAGAGGCCTTGAGCACAAGCCCTACAAGGAGAGGCTGAGGGAGCTGGGATTGTTTAGCCTGGAGAAGTGGAGGCTCAGGGGTGACCTTATTGCTGTCTACAACTACCTGAGGGGTGGTTGTGGCCAGGAGGAGGTTGCTCTCTTCTCTCAGGTGGCCAGCGCCAGAACGAGAGGACACAGCCTCAAGCTACGTCAGGGGAGATTTAGGCTGGAGGTGAGGAGAAAGTTCTTCACTGAGAGAGTCATTGGACACTGGAATGGACTGCCCGGGGAGGTGGTGGAGTCGCCGTCCCTGGGGCTGTTCAAGGCAAGGTTGGACGTGGCACTTGGTGCCATGGTCTGGCCTTGAGCTCTGTGGTAAAGGATTGGACTTGATAATCTGTGAGGTCTCTTCCAACCTTGTTGATACTGTGATACTGTGATTATAAACCTGGAGATCTGAGGTGAGATGTCAAAAAGATGACAAGGGGATTAGAGGAGAAAGGGTTAGGTGGATTAGAGAGTTAAGACACAAACAGCCACAGAGACCAGACCACCAGAAAGAAGGCACAGCCTAAAGTGAGAGCTGAGGAGTGTGTGAGAAGTGAGTGTCTTATCTATATTTTGACTAGCTGTGTTTCTAACAGAAGAATGTGTGATAGAGGATACATGTTGTTTTCTTTCTTCTCCCAGCTAAGGATTTCATTTCTCTCAGTAAAATATTCCAATCAGTTTCAAACCAGCACAGAGAGGAAGTGCAGGGACTCAGTACCAACCTCATGCAAATGGAAGGCTCCTCTTTTACAAGTGGTTTCCTGGCTGCTCTGAGCAATTGCTTTCCTGGCTTCTTGTGCCTCTCAGATAAGGCATAGATGAAAAACTAAGCTATTGTAAGAACCCCACTTCATTTGTGCAGTCATCATAGAAGAGCTGCAGCCAAATACAGGCTCAGGAGAAGAGACTTCAGCTCAGGATAGACATTACTCAAGGACTGCTGATAGGAGCTTGACAAGCAAAACTTGTTAGTCTGTAGTACCTTGGAGCCTGTCTACTGAACAGAAAGCTCACAGCTGCTCACAGCAGGGCACTGCTGCATTAACAAGATTTTTTTTCCCCTCTGGCTAGGCCAATTCCCCTTAGCTTTTCTTTTTTGGTTGGTTGGTTCTTTTTTTTTTTGTAATCATCTCTCAAGATGCAGTAGCATTTGTTGTCCTGAGGTGCTGACCCCAGTGGAAGAGATTCTAGTGGAAGCTTCCACCCGAGTTTGCACACACTTCATTTCAGGTCACTAACCACATCCTCCTCAGGCTTTCCTCAGGCTCTTGCATTGATTGTTCTCCAGCTGGAGGAGCTGTCTGAAAGAAATGACATGACTGGTGTGTTGAGGTCACATTTCTAGATTGGGAGTTGACTGAGGGAAGCTTCTGCCCTTTGGATTCAGGGAAGACCTGACATTTGAATGTGACGTGGATGTACAAGCCTTCAGTCTTCCTTCTCCCTTATGCACATCTACCGCCCTCCAGGCGTGCAGTTATGTTGGAAATGGACAAAAAGGGAGAGCAGAGGATGTGATGGGTGACTTGAGCTGGCATCTGGATGCTGAACAACAAAGTTTCTCTGCTGGGTGAGGCTACTTTGCCAACAAAAGACCCAGTGGCTGTTCTCTGAAATCCACATGGAAGGCTTGAGTTGAGGTGACAAGATTAGAGGTTTGCCCCCAGGCAAATTTGGAGAAGGAACCAGAGAAATAGAAAATGCTTTCTGTTTTTCCACTGGTACCTGTATAACCAGATTTGACAGAATGGAAAAGCAGGAGTCCAAGGGATCTAAAAGCAGGAGATGAAGGGCTAGTTCCATCATAAGATCTCGTGGTACTTTTTTTCTGGGAGAGCTGTAATAACACAATGGAGTGAAAAGGTTCCTTCTGCCAATCTTACTCCAGAAGCTCCAGAGCTCCTACCTACCATCTCAGCAGTAAAAACAGATTACTTTGTCTAGGTAAACACTAAGGTCATAGAATCATAGAATCAGTAAGGTTGGGAGAGACCTCCAAGATCATCCAGTCCAACCTAGCACCCAGCCCTAGCCAGTCAACTAGACCATGGCACTAAGTGCCTCAGCCAGGCTTTGCTTCAACACCTCCAGGGATGGTGACTCCACCACCTCCCTAGGCAGCCCATTCCAATGCCAATCACTCTCTCTGCCAACAACTTCCTCCTAACATCCAGCCTAGACCTCCCCTGGCACAACTTGAGACTATGTCCCCTTGTTCTGTTGCTGGTTGCCTGGCAGAAGAGACCAACCCCCACGTGGCTACAGCCTCCCTTCAGGACAGCAATGAGGTCAGCCCTGAGCCTCCTCTTCTCCAGGCTGCACACCCCCAGCTCCCTCAGCTAAACCCTCATAGGGTTTGTGTTCCAGGCCTCTCACCAGCTTTGTCACCCTTCTCTGGTCCTCAGAGAGCAAATTGCTCCAGTACCTCTGTGAGAGGAATATTGTTGTACTTCATGGACTTCTCATCCCTGAGTTAGGCTTTGGGTTTTTTTTTCCCTTTTCCCCACATAAATGATTTCTTTTGGCAAAATGCAGATATTCTGTGAATGAGGCTTCTTTGACTTCTTCAAATAAATGTCCCTTCAGTTAGTTGTAGAGAGCAGTGAGATCTCCCCTCAGCCTCCTCTGTTTCACACTAACCACCCCCAGCTCCCCCAGTTGCTCCTCATCATATTTATTCTCCAGGCCCTTCCCCAGCTCCATCACCCTCCTCTGCACTCGACCCAGAACCTCCACATCCCTCTTGTGTTGAGGTGACCAAAACTGAGCACAAAACTCGAGGTGTGGCCTCACCAGAACAGAATCCAAGGGGATAATCACCTCCCTACTCCTGCTGGACACAGCATTTCTAATACAAGATGAAGGTGCCAATCACTTTTTGGTGGTGCCCAGTGATAGGACAGGTACAGTGGATACAAGCTGGAACACAAGAGGTTCCACCTCAACACGAGAAGGCACTGCTTTATGGTGAGGGTAACAGAGCACTGGACTAGGCTGCCCAGAGAGGTTGTGCAGTCTCCTCTGAAGATTTTCAAACCCCGCCTGGGTGTTTTCCTGTGTGACCTGCCCTGGGTGATCCTGCTTTGGCAGAGGGGTTGGTATGGATGATCTCTGGAGGTCCCTTCCAACTCCTAACATTCCATGATTCAGTGATGTCACCAAGAGCATAAACCAGGAAGAAGTGCAGCCCTTACAAACACCGAGGACAGGCTGCAGCAGTCAGAGCAGTTCTGAGTAAATCAGTAAGCAATGCTGTGTCTGTCTCTGTTTTCAACAGCGACCTGGAGCTCAGGCAGCAGCGCTGCTCTCCAGATGGCTTTCCACAGCATCGTCTTCTGACACACGCCACCGAGCCACGAGATGGAGACAGAAATTCCAGTGTGGGGAGGGTGTGAGTCATGAGATGGTGAGTGAAAGAAACAGCAGGATAAAAATAACAGAGCCACAGTATGATGCAGAATATTAATCTCTTACCCTGTGTTATCCCAGCTTGTATTACATACACTACTCTGTTATACTGTAGATGCTCCACTGCTCAAAGCAGATCTCTCTGTGCTGCTCTGAAAGATTATGGCTCAGGCTGACAGATTGCAGAGGAATTCTAATACTTGGGCCTTTAAGTTGGCTGAAAATTCTTGATCAAGACTTTCCTGCAATAGAAAACATATAATCACAGACTAGCAAAATACCATTTCTGCAACATTCAATCTTTTTTCTCTGCTTTAGATGAGAACACCAAGTGAGTAAATGTATTTATTTCAGATAAATCATGTTTCCTCTGTTCACCCTAATTTCTGGGATGTGGGAGAACTTAGGTTCCTAACTACTTCACTGTGTGTCACTTCTGGGTTTAAAGAAAGACTGAAAATTGCCTGAAAACTCTTAGTCAAGAAATTCTTTCAGCAGAGAATACAGAACCACAGAGCATCAAAATGCCACTTCTGCAACATTCACATTTCCACTAGCTTATATGAAAACATCAATCTGGATTTAAAGAGAGGCTGAAAATACTTAGTCAAGAAATTCCTGCAGCAGATAATACAGAACCACAGAGCATCAAAATGCCACTTCTGCAGGATTCATATTTCCACTGTTCTATGTGAAAACATCAATCTGGATTTAAATACATTTTAAAGTCCCCCTCTTTTTCCAATCCTCCTTTTGTATTTTTTTCTTCTTTCAGGGGGAGGAAAGGAAAGGGAAAATGAAAGGAAAAGGAAAAGGGAAGAAAAAGGAATAGGAATAGGAATAGGGAAGAGAAAAGAGAAGAGAAGAGAAGAGAAGAGAAGAGAAGAGAAGAGAAGAGAAGAGAAGAGAAGAGAAGAGAAGAGAAGAGAAGAGAAGAGAAGAGAGAAGATAAAAAAAAAAGAGAAAAAAAAAGATAAGAAAAAGAGAAGAAGAAAAGAAAAGAAGAAAAGGGAAAGGGGAGGAGAGGAGAGGAGAAAGGGAAAGGGGAGGAGAGGAGAGATGAGAGGAGAGGAAAGGGAAAGGGAAAAGGAAAGGGAAAGGGAAAGGGAAAGGGAAAGGGAAAGGGAAAGGGAAAGGGAAAGGGAAAGGGAAAGGGAAAGGGAAAGGGAAAGGGAAAGGGAAAGGGAAAGGGAAAGGGAAAGGGAAAGGGAAAGGGAAAGGGAAAGGGAAAGGGAAAGGGAAAGGGAAAGGGAAAGGGAAAGGGAAAGGGAAAGGGAAAGGGAAGGGAGGAGAGGAGAGGAGAGGAGAGGAGAGGAGAGGAGAGGAGAGGAGAGGAGAGGAGAGGAGAGGAGAGGAGAGGAGAGGAGAGGAGAGGAGAGGAGAGGAGAGGAGAGGAGAGGAGAGGAGAGGAGAGGAGAGGAGAGGAGAGGAGAGGAGAGGAGAGGAGAGGAGAGGAGAGGAGAGGAGAGGAGAGGAGAGGAGAGGAGAGGAGAGGAGAGGAGAGGAGAGGAGAGGAGAGGAGAGGAGAGGAGAGGGAAAAGAAAAAGAGGATAAAAGTACTGTGAAAATCTGTCAGAAAAATTCAACTTTGATCCTAACTAACATGACTCAGTAGAAAAAGTAAAATCAGAAGGAAAGCCAGGCATTTTATTTTGAAATGTTAATTCCTACTTTTCTCCTGCAATCTGTCAGTCTGTCCTGGCTGAGCTTCATTCTGTGATTACTCACATCAAAATCAGGACCCCTTCGAGGAGGCTTCTGTTTTCTGCTCAGTTAGTTGGAAGTATTTGGGTAAAGCATCTCACCCAGCCTCCTTGATGTCACAGGATGTTAAGGCTTGGAAGGGACACAAGGAGATCATTGAGTCCAATGCCCCCCACCAGAGCAGGACAGCATTGTCTACCACAGATCACAGAGGAACACATCCAGGCAGGCCTTGAAAGTCTCCAGAGAAGGAGACTCCACAACCTCTCTGGGGAGCCTGTTCCAGTGCTCTGTGACCCTTGCAGTAAAGAAGCTCCCCCTTGTATTGAGGTGAAACCTCTTTTGCTGCAATTTACACCCATTGCTCCTATAATCACTGGACAAACCTTCAGAAAGCTTTTTGGAGGTTTGGAAGCCCTATTACCATGTTATTTCTCAATCTGGACAGGAATCTGGACATCATAAAGCCAGCAGGAGGTTTTCCTTTAACTTCAAAGGGTTGCCAGATCTGAAACTGGGTCTTCACTGCAGATTAACACCATACAAACTGTGCATTTGTTATCTGGGATCATGGAGAAATGTTTATTTCATGCACATTCGGTTCAAACTTATTTGAATATATTAAAACTTTGCTTGTTTTTCATGTAAGTCCTCTTCAGGCTTTGTCAGGACCACAGAAAACTTTACCAAAATTGGGGAATATATAAGCCAATTGCTGGGCAACCTTCTCTGAGAGGCATTGAGATGCTTGGTCTGGGCCCCGTGGCATAGAATTCAGGATGTAATGACCAATTTTGTAGGACTTCCCTTCCTCTGCCCTTTCTGGGCTGTCTGATGGAGTGAAGCATTTGCACACAGACTGGAAAATAGATGCTATTTAATCAGGATAGACTTAAGATTACTTGCTTTAAGACAGGCATGTGTGTAAAGTAGTGTGGTTTAGGCATGCAGTTGTGACCAGAATACTTTTTGCTCCCTATCAGAGCCCGTTGAAATCAATTTCTTTTAATCCCACTAAAAGTTGAAACTGCTTGGAAAATTGACTGTATTTTCTTCTCCCCCCTCTTTTGTCTTACAGAGGCTACCTGGGAATATCTTTTCTCTTTTCCAATTACTATGCTTAAGTAATCTTTTGTTTTGTTTTCCTTTGGGTTTTGCATTTGTATTTCCATCTATTTAGCTTATTCTCTTATATCCAGCCTTTTTATTTGCCAATACATAAAGAACAACACAATGAAACAAACTCCCTCAAAAAAAACCCCAAACCAAACAACCAAATAAACCAAACCAAACCCATTTGTTTTTGAAGTTCTACAAAAATAGAAGTAATTGTAACCATGATTTGATGTCCTTGGAACACATTTTATTTACTATTCAATAGCCACTGTCTTTATTAGGACACTGTTTGAACGTAACTTTTAGCTCAGTCTCCTGGGAGAGGATATTTATGGTCCATATTTTTGGAGAGGGAGATTTTAAGTAGAAAAAGCTTAGGTATTTAGGCCTCAGCTCAGCTCCTGAAGTCATAGAATCATAGAATGGTTTAGGTTGGAAGGGATCTCAAAGTGCATATGGCAGGGACACCTCCCACTAGAGCAGGTTGCTCAAGCACTCATCCAACCTGGCCTGGAACACCTCCAGGGAGGGAGCAGCCACAACCTCCCTGGGCAATCTGTCCCAGTGTCTCACCACCCTCACTGGAAAGAACTTCTTCCTAACATCTAGTTTGAATCTCCCCTCTGCTAGTTTAAACCCATTACCCTTCATCCTGTCATTACAAGACCTTGTCAATAGTCCCTCTCCAGGCCTCCTGTAGGTCCCCTTCAGATACTGGAAGGCTACTCCAAAGTCTCCTCAAAGCCTTCTCTACTGCAGGCTGAAGAGCCCCAACTCTCATAGTTTGTCCTCATAGCAGAGCTGCTGCAGCCCTCTGAGCATCTTGGTGGCCTCCTCTGAACTCTCTCCATCAGTTCCATGTCCTTCTTGTGCTGGTTGCTCCAGAACTGCACACAGTACTCCAGGGGGGGTCTCACAAGAGCAAAGTCAGGGGAAATCTTTCTGTTGCAAACAGTCATTTGACTAGTTGAAGCTGACAATGACCAGCTTGAAGGAGAAGTTACACAGCATCACAGAATCACCAAGGCTGGAAAAGACCTCCAAGATCATCAAGCCCAGCCTCTAACCTAACACCATGACATCATCTAAACCATGCCACCCAGTGCTACATTCAACCTTTCCTTAAAGACCTCTGGGATAGTGACTCCACCACCTCCCTGGGCAGTCCATTCCAGTGCCTAATTCCCCTTTCCATAGGAAAGTGCTTCCTAATATCCAACCTAAACCTCCCCTGGTGTAGCTTCAGACCATGCCCTCTGTGTCCTGTCATGATTTGCCTGGGAGAAAAGCCTGTCTCCTACCTGACTACAACTTCTCTTTTAGGTAGTTGTAGAGAGTGATAAGCTCCCCTCTTAAGCCTCTTCAGTGTCCTTATTAGAAGCAGAAGCTTGGGCCTCAGGTTCTCTGTATTACTGCAGAGGAACTGACCTATTTTTCAGGAGAGTAGAAAATCTGCCATAAAAAAAAATCACATTTGCAATGCTTTAAGAGTGGAAACAACACTGGGTTTTGGTTTATTTTTCCTAGGATATCTGATGATATAAACAAATTGATGAAGATGACATTTCCAGCAGGAAAACCACTGATGGTGCTCGGTGCTGCTCAGTATTAACAGCCTTGGAAGGAAAGGGAATTAATGGTGCACCTTTCACTTGCTTTTAAGACCTGCTTCTGTACCCAGTGTGAAGCCTAATGATTTGCTGGTATTTACTATAGCTTTTTTTGCACTAAAGAAGTCTGATTCCTTTTCTCCTGTAGATGCTGACCTTCAGGAAGGACCTTGCTACAAAGACTGCAACCAAATCCACTTACGCTTTATTCTGAAGTCATTCTGGGTTAGAAGCTGCTGATAAAAAAAGAAGGAATAAATTTCTTCTGGATAAATAACTGTGATGTCCCTGTCAAGCATACAGTGAGTTGTGCCTCTTCCTTCAAATTGTTGCAAATCCATTCTGCTTGGAGGTTTCTTTCATAGAAGAAATTGCTCAGCATCACAAAAGGAGAGCACACAGCTTTGAAGCTGCTCCCAGGCACAAGAAGACTTCGCTACTGGAGATTTTGTTTGGAAATAAATGAATTCCTGTCATAAATTAGGCATCTGCCTTACATATCAGTATTTCTCATCATTCTGGAAGAAGATTCAAGTATTTATCCTTCCCCCCCTCCTTCTTTTATTGCCATTGATTTTGTTTATTTTGTATTCCAGAGAAGTTGCATCTCTGAAGTTTGTACTTCTATTTTTTGGCTTAATGCTGTGCATGCAGGTCTAGAATGCATCTGAAAATTAGTCTTAATTGTCTATGTGGCTCTGACCTTTTTCTCTTTGTTTCTCTTGCTCTCTCCAAAATGTGCATTACCTGTGTTCTTTATGTCTTTCTCCCAGCTGTAGCTCAATAAAATGTTGTCTCCATTTTGCAGAACCATATCATGTGCATGACAGTTATAACAGTTTGGGGGTTGATGTAATAAGAAGAAGACTAATAGTGGTAATTGTAAATGGGTTCATCTATCTATCTATCTGTCTGTCTGTCTCACTTCTAGTTTAAGTTTCCCAGAGACTTAAATATAGTTAATAGAACCAATAATGATTTATAGGATGTCATTCCCCCTTCCCCCTCCCACCCTTTTTTTTTTTTTCAAAGAAAAGGAATTAGATGTAGAGAGGAGAAGGTAAAACACACCCAAATAGATAGTCTCACTTTGATTTGGAAGTGAAAAGACAAAACTTTAACAATAAATAAAAGGTATTTGAGGTGGGGGAGTTACAAAAAGATATAGAGAAGGGAGAACAAGATACAACATATCTATATCTATATACAACCAGATTGATGGCAATGGGTTTCTGTCCTCCCTCATGGACCGGTGGCCACATGGTAAAACAAAGAGCAGCAGGAACAGGAGGGTGATGCTGGCAGGCAGGGAGATAAGGCAAGAGAGCACAAAACAGGACTTCCCTCTGTTTTTATAGGGGGCTAGAGAAGAAGTGGAAGTGGGCTGACCACTACACCTGGAGTAAAGCTCAGACCCACCCCTGGGGAGTCAGGAGGACCTGGGGTCAGGGTTAAGGTTGCTCCCCCAGGAGAGTTAATCCTTTACAATATATATATATATAAACATTGAACTGACATCTGTCGCAGACAGAAAATCTTCTGCTCTAGGAGTTGAGATGGTGAAAAATATTATCAGCTTAGTTAGCTCAACTCAGGAGTAATTCTTTGTATAAGGGGATTAGGGCTTGAAAAGTAGATTTTCCTGTTCCCTGATAGTAACCCTTTGAATTGATAGTTAACTGTTTCGTCAGACTACTCTGACTGTGGCTCCGTGTAGCTCAGGGATCAATAAATGGCTGCACTATGTCCTTTGTCCCAGAATATGCAAGTGTCTAAGGGGTGCTAGCTCAGTGTTTTGAGTTCTCCCAGCCATTGTATGGTTAGGCAGGAATACAGCCCAGGAGGTCTCATGAGTTTCAATAAGGCAAAGTGTAAGGTGAGGCAATCCTAGATATCAGTACAGGCTGGGGGAGAATGAGATTGAGAGCAGCCCTGCAGAAAAGGACTTGGGGTACTCTGGGGGACGAGAAGCTGGAAAGGAGAGAGCAGTATGAGCTTGCAGCCCAGAAGGCCAATTGCATCCTGGGCTGTATCAAAGGAAGTGTGGCCAGAGGGTGGAGAGAAGTGATTCTGCCACTTTGCTCTGGTGAGACCTCACCTGGAGTGCTGCATCCAGCTCTGGGACCCCAACACAAGAGAAACCTGGACCTATGGGATTGGGTCCAAAGAAAGGCCACCAAGATGACCAGAGGGCTGGAGCACCTCTCTTATGAAGACAGGCTGAAAGAATTTGGGCTGTTCAGCCTGGAGAAGAGAAGGCTCTGGGAAGACATTGGAACAACATTTCAATAGCTGGAAGAGACCGGCAGGAAGGCTGGGGAGGGACTGGTTAGAAGGGCTTGTAGTGCTAGGACAAGGGGCAATGGCTTGAAACTGGAGCAGGATAGATTTAGGTTGGACATCAGGAGAAACTTCTTTACAATGAGAATGGTAAAATACTGGAAGAGGCTGCCCAGGGATCTGGTTTTGACCCCATTCCTGGAGACACTGATGATCAGACTTGGTGTATCACTGGGCAGGCTGATCTAGTTGGAGATGTCCCTGCTAACTGCAGGGGAATTGGACAAGATGACCTTTGAAGGTGCCTTCCAACCCAGTGCAATCTGTGAATCTGCCAGTGACCTGAAGTAGCAAAGGCTTGGATTATGTTGAATGGTCTAGCAGGAGTTTCTCTGTGAGCTGGCATATTAGACGAGGTCAAGCACATGGATCTCACTGGAAGTTAACAAATACTAACTTGAGTACAGAACCTAAAATTCATGTGAGAATCCACATCTTGCCAAACTTATTCACTGGCCCTACCTACATCTGAGGCAGAGGACAGGCAAAACCCAGTATCTTCTAATGAAGGGCTGCTTGGTGAATGAGCCTTGTTAGTACCAAGTCAGAAAGTTCTAGCAATGGAGGAGGCTCTTTTGCTCCACCATTTGAACAGAATCCTCTGGGACCTGGTGTCAAGGTCCAGAGAACAGAGATTAACAATAGAGGAGCCCCATCTGGACACCCACAAGTCCATGGGACCAGATGGGATCCATCCCAGGGTGCTGAGAGAGCTGGCAGCTGAGCTGGCCAAGCTGCTCTCCATCATTTTCCAGCAGTCCTGGCTCACCGGAGAGGTCCCAGGAGACTGGAAAATGGCCAACGTGGTCCCCATCCACAAGAAGGGTCGGATGGAGGAACCTGGGAACTATAGACCTGTCAGCCTGACCTCAGTGCCAGGGAAACTGATGGAGCAGGTTATCTTGGGGGTGATAAGAGCGCACCTAAGGGATGGCAAAGGGCTCAGGCCCAGCCAGCATGGGTTTAGGAAGGGCAGATCCTGCCTCTCCAAACTGATCTCCTTCTATGATCAGGTGACCCGCTTGGTGGATGTGGGGAGGCCTGTGGATGTGGTCTATCTGGACTTCAGCAAGGCCTTTGACACTGTCCCCCACAGCAAACTCCTGGCTAAGCTATCAGCCCATGGCTTGGATGGCAACACTCTGTGCTGGGTTAGGAACTGGCTGGAGGGCCGGACCCAGAGAGTGGTGGTGAATGGTGCCACCTCCAGCTGGCGGCCAGTCACTAGTGGTGTCCCTCAGGAATCTGTGCTGGGCCCCATCCTCTTTAACATCTTCATAGATGATCTGGATGAGGGCATGGAGTCAGTCATCAGCAAGTTTGCAGATGACACCAAGCTGGGGGCAGATGTGACTGAGTTGGAAGGCAGAAGGGCTCTGCAGCGGGACCTTGACCGCCTGGACAGATGGGCAGAGTCCAATGGGATGGGGTTCAATAGCTCCAAGTGCAGAGTGCTGCACTTTGGCTACAACAACCCCATGGAGAGATACAGGCTGGGGTCGGAGTGGCTGGAGAGCAGCCAGACAGAGAGGGATCTGGGGGTGCTGATTGATACCCGCCTGAACATGAGCCAGCAGTGTGCCCAGGTGGCCAAGAGAGCCAATGGCATCCTGGCCTGCATCAGGAATGGTGTGGTCAGCAGGAGCAGGGAGGTCATTCTGCCCCTGTACTCTGCCCTGGTTAGACCACACGTTGAGTACTGTGTTCAGTTCTGGGCCCCCCAGTTTAAAAGGGACGTTGAGATGCTTGAGCATGTCCAGAGAAGGGCGACGAGGCTGGTGAGAGGCCTTGAGCACAAGCCCTATGAGGAGAGGCTGAGGGAGCTGGGATTGTTTAGCCTGGAGAAGAGGAGGCTCAGGTGTTGTCTACAACTACCTGAGGGGTGGTTGTGGCCAGGAGGAGGTTGCTCTCTTCTCTCAGGTGGCCAGCGCCAGAACAAGAGGACACAGCCTTAGGCTGCACCAGGGGAGGTTTAGGCTTGAGGTGAGGAGAAAGTTCTTCACTGAGAGAGACATTGGACACTGGAATGGGCTGCCCGGGGAGGTGGTGGAGTTGCCGTCCCTGGGGCACTTTAAGGCAAGGTTGGACGTGGCACTTGGTGCCATGGTCTAGCCTTGAGCTCTGTGGTAAAGGGTTGGACTCGATGATCTGTGAGGTCTCTTCCAACCCTGATGATACTATGATACTACTATGATGATAAGATCTGTTCTTAAAGCTTTCCATGTTGTGAAATTAAGGTGCAAGCAAGACCAGATATCTCCACAAAACTATTTATTAAAAGATAAAGTTGGACAAAACAGAGGGAGAGAGAGAAGGGGAGAGAGAGAGAACAATGGAGAAAAAGAGAAGCAGGGAAGGAAAAGAGCAGGGATTATGTTACCTTCAGCCACAGATGATCGGGGGGAGAGAGAGACAGGTGCGTGGTCCAGAGATGTTCTTCTGTGGAGTTCATCAGGAGTTCTGGTGGGGGTGCATGGGTGGGGGTGCATGGGTGGAGGTGCATGGGTGGAGGTGTTCTGGTGGAGGTGCACACTTTGGCAGGCATTGCTCATGTATTTTCATACAGTTTTTTAGATGGGTGTCCAGGTGCAGCTCCCCAGGGAATCTTCCTGTGTATTCATGCATTGGCAGGGGTCCAGCAGCAGCACCGGAGAGGGCTTCCCCTCCTCCCTGTGCTGCTCACCTGTCCATACCCCAAATACACCTAAGTCTTCTCTCTTCGGGGTAGCTGACATAAGATGTGCACATCCTGGGCATTCAAGCCAGGCTGAGGTCCGGGAAGTCCACAAAGGGTCTGTTGATTTGCATCCCTGAGCTTTCAGCCAGGCAGCTGGTCTGGGCCCTGGAGGGTAACAAGGGCAATCTTTATCCTTGTTGATTTACAAGGGAGAGACCATGGCAATCTTTATCTATGTCGATTTACAAGGGAGAGACCATGGCAATCTTTATCTTTGTTGTTAACTAAGGGAGAGATGATCTAGACTCTCACACCTGGCTCTGCCTCTTCAGAGTGTTTAATGCAGGTTCTCAGCTGGCATTAACTAGCCCAGTTTCTTTGACATGAGTGGACCTCTTCTGATTTCTACTTACTGAAAACCCAAGAGCTTGGTTGCATTTAAAAGAAACTTGTTTATATGAAGCACAACCTCTTAAAAGGAGTTTTTGGGGTTTTGGTTGGTTGGTTGGTTTGGTTTTGTTGTGGTTTTTGTTTTCTGTTGTTTGTTTGTTGTCTAGTAAGAAGAAAGTCTCTTGATTTGGGAAATCTGTGGGCTGATGCAAGCCTTAGGGCTTTAACTGGTGGACCTCCATCCTTGCTGTGTGTATATTCAAGTTCTATACAGCTGCCTTGCTTTTCTGTGCTTGTGTTTTGTGGTGGGTAGATCTAGTGAGGCACTGAACTCCATGCTTAAGTGTAGCTCTAGCTCACATGAGCAGACTGCACATATGCACAAATTGATGCAGTATTGAGGCTTTAATGAGTAGGAGTTTGGATGTCTGGAAATAAGCTTTGATCTCACAGTGAACTTAGCAAACTTCTGTGGGCTATGAGTGTTCACAGATATTAAAATCCCTCAGAGCAAGGACATGAAACCATCCAATGTCTCTTCTGCTTCATGGAGATTCAGCCTTTGTTGGCATATTTGTGAGAGGATGTCGATGTTCACTGCCAGGAGAAACTTGAGGCTATTGTACAATGGTAGCTTCCTTATTTTTTTTTACTGTTGTAATATTCCTTTGGGTCTCCAAAGTTCAGTGAAGTCAATAGGAAATTTCCTCTTGGCTTCAGCATGTTGGGAACATATCCTTGCTGTGAATAAAACTCTGTTATTTACAGTTATTTACCAAGTCTTCAAACAAGGAGAAGCATTTCTCATCCTTGTCCATTCCGTGTTATACGCCAAGCCTGTGCTCAGGATTTAAAATCACATAAGTTGAAAAGTGCCTCACTGAAACAGAAGGAAGCCTGAATCAATTCAATCTTCTACTCTGTAGGATACTTTGCCACAGGGAAAGGGCAATAAGACCTCCAGTGAGATGTCTGAGGACTGCTAGAGATGACAGTGGTCACACTGACCACTTCAGCTACTGATGGAAGTTCTTCAGAATTCTGACAAATGCATAGAACTGCAACACAAGCAGAGCTAAAAACCACCAGGACCTTGTGTCTGCTTCTTGTTATGGTGAAGGCAGCAGAGCACAGCCTGGGCAGAAATCTTGACAAGGAAACAGTTATCGCAGGGTGCAGCCCTCATTTCAGCCCTGAAATTGATTGATGGGCATCCAGGAGGGTATCTTCTGATTCTAGTATTCCTCCTTGTGTGTCTGCCATAGGTTGAGTTTTGTTCTAGTACAGAATCTCATGTGCAAGGAGGAAACTTGTGAGGGGGTACAAGCAAAAAAATTATAACAGCTTGAAGAATGACAGTATTAAATCTGGGAGCTGCTCTAGTAGGAAATGTTCATTTAGCCTGGAGAAGAGGAGGCTCAGGGGGGACCTCATTGCTGACTACCACTACCTGAAGGGAGGCTGTAGCCAGGTGGGGTTGGTCTCTTCTGCCAGGCAACCAGCAACAGAAAAAGGGGACACAGTCTCAGGTTGTGCCAGGGGAAGCCTAGGCTGGATGTTAGAATGACGTTGTTGCCAGGGAGAGTGATTGGCATTGAATGGGCTGCCCAGGGAGGTGGTGGAGTTGCCAGCCCTGGAGGTGTTGAAGCAAAGCCTGGCTGAGGCACTTAGTGCCATGGTGTAATTGACTGGATAGGGCTGGGTGCTAGGTTGGACTGGATATCCTGGAGGTCTCTTCCAACCTGGTTGATTCTATGATTCTATGATTTGATTCTATGATTCATCAAGATGGATCAGTCTTTCCATGATGAGCCTGAAAGCTCTGATGCTGCCTGTCATGATCCAAGCACATAGGTAGCAGAATGGGCTTTGGGCTTTACTCTTTCTTTCAGTGGTTCTGCACATTTCCACTCCTTTTGCTGGGATGAGAAGGTAAACCAGCAAATATGCTCATGCTTTTAGAGGCTTATATTCCATTCTAGGCTAAGCACAGAATCACAGGATTAACCAGGTTGGAAAGACATTCAAGTTCATAGAATCCAACCTATCATCTAACACCTTCTAATAAACTACACCATGGCACCAAGTACCTCATCCTTTTAAATATCTCCAGGGATGGTGCCTCCACCACCTCCCTGGGCAGCCCATTATAATGCAAATCACTCTTTCTGTGAAGAACTTCTTCCTAACATCCAGCCTAAACCTGCCCTGTTGCAGCTTAAAACTGTGTCCTCTTGTTCTGTCAGGTTGACTGGCAGAAGAGACCAACCTCCACCTGGCTACAACGTCCCTTCATGTAGCTGTAGGGAGCAATAAGGCCTGCCCTGAGCCTAGTCTTCTCCAGGATAAACAAGCCCAACATAATAACCCCAAGCAAATCACCTTGTTACTATCTATTAGCTTTTAATTTGCAAAGTAAAAAGGAAAAAGATGAGGATATCTTCAATCTGAAAAATTGAGTTTGTTTAGAAATCGACTCTTTCCTTAGCCAGCTCCCTGCCCTGCTCTTTACTTTCATGCCTATAATGATAGGAAAATAGTCCAAAACAAGTAGGAACACGACAGAAGCATCTCCTAGTAATAAGAAAGGTGATAGACTGAAATGTACAGAGATCAATGTGATGCAAAACCTTCCTGCAATAAGGTATTTTATCCCAGGCTTCAGATTCACAGACAGCAAGAACATAGAATCATAGAATCATAGAATCAGTCAGGGTTGGAAGGGACCACAGGGATCATCTAGTTCCAACACCCCTGCCATGCCCAGGGGCACCCTACCCTAGAGCAGGCTGCCCACAGCCTCAGCCAGCCTGGCCTTAAACACCTCCAGCCATGGGGCCTCAACCACCTCCCTGGGCAACCCATGCCAGGCTCTCACCACTCTCATGCTCAACAACTTCCTCCTCACATCCAGTCCAAATCTTCTCACCTCCAGCTTTGCTCCGTTCCCCCCAGTCCTGTCACTCCCTGAGAGCCTAAAAAATCCCTCCCCATCTTTTCTGTAGGCCCCTTTCAGATCCTGGAAGGCCACAAGAAGGTCACCTGGGAGCCTCCTCTGCTCCAGACTGAACAGCCCCAACTCTTTCAGTCTGTCCTCACAGCAGAGCTGCTGCAGCCCTCTGAGCATCCTCGTGGCCCTTCTCTGGACACCCTCCAGCATCTCCACATCCCTCTTGTAATGGGGGCTCCAGAACTGGATACAGTACTCTTAGTGGGGTCTCACCAGCATGTGCCTGCAGTGTGCCTGGCTGAATCAGCTGCCAACACTGTACTGAACACTAAGTTCATTCATTATTCTTGCTGAGATCAACATCAATCTCCAAACAGATGGAATGAGGGAAGGGCAGCTGCAGGCGTACGGTGCACTACATAAGGCACGCAAGCGCATGAGGAATCCTCTGCCCCCAGAGCTCTGGCATTTTCATTGCACAGGAAGCAGGAAAATGCAATTACCTGAATTAACTCTCACTCCATAACCCCCTTGACTTCATGCTGCCCAGTCAGAAGAACAGGGAGCACTCAGGGAAGAACCAGCATAGAGGTTCAGTATGTCACCTGGCAGTAAGCAGTGGTATAGGAGCACATTAAAGCCTACATGAGGCATTCCTGTGAGCCTCCTGCTTTTTTTTTTCCCTTTTCTTTCTTTTTTTCCCTTTCTCGGCATCTCATTTAATTTTTTTTTAACCTTTGAGGCTGAAAAGCTGGGAAATGCAATTACAGCACAGGCATGGAGAAAATAGAATACAGCAGAAATATGTGTAAGCCAAAACAGTGCCTCTCAGCAAATTGACTGCACTGTGGGGGATGCACAGATGGGGCAGCCCTTGAGGGCTGGGTAGAATCATAGAGTCATAGAATCAAGCAAGTTGGAAGAGACCTCCAAGATCATCCAGTCCAACCTATCCAACCAAGACACAGCAGTATTAAAATGTATACTATAGGTGGTTATGAGGATTTAGGGGGAAAGGTTTTTAAATGAAAAGAAAAATAACTGCGGTCAAAAAAGCAAACAAAATATTCTGAAAAATTCATAGAATGGTTTAAATTGGAAGGGACATAGAAAATCATCCAGTTCCAACCCTCTGCCCTGGGCAGAGACCTCCCACTAGCCCAGGTTGCTTAAGGTCTCATCCAGCCTATCCTTGAACATCTCCAGGGAGAGGGCATCTGCAGCCTCCCTGGGCAAGCTGTGTCAATGCCTCACCACCCTCACTGAAAATAATTTCTTCCTAATCTCCAGTCTAAATCTGCCTTCCTCAGGCTTCAATCCATTTAGTGTGGCCAGCAGGTCGAGGGAGGTGACTCTATCCCTCTACTCTGCTCTGGTGAGACTCCACCTGGAGTAATGCATCCAGTTCTGGAGCCCGCATTACAAGAGGGATGTGGCCAGGAAAATGCTCAGAGGGCTACAGCAGCTGTGCTATGAGGACAGGTTATGAGAGTTGGGGCTCTTCAGTCTGGAGAAGGATACAAGGAGACCTTATAATGGCCTTCCAGTATGTGAAGGGGACCTGCAGGAAGGCTGGGGAGGGACTATTGACAAGGTCTTGTAATTACAGGACAAGGAGTAATGGGTTTAAACTGGCAGAGAGGAAATTTAGACTGGATGTTAGGAGGAAGTTCTTTACTGTGAGGGTGGTGAGGCACTGGAATGGGTTGCCCAGGGAGATTGTGCCTGCTTCCTCCCTGGAGGTGTTCAAGGCCAGGCTGGATGAGGCCTTGAGCAACCTTCTCTAGTGGGAGGTGTCCCTGCCTACGGCAGGGGATTGGAGCTGGATGATCCTTGAGGTCCTTTCCAACCTGGACCATTCTATGATTCTGTGATTCTATGAATGGAGATATTTCACACAGTGGAACAGTAATTTTTTGTTTCAGATGTTTAATCTGATTTCTATGGCACACAGTACAGATAAAATGATCTAATAAGAATTCACCCACACCTAATAATGATTTGACACAGGTTCTGCTCATGGCACTCTGTGTCTCATTTCAGTCATGAACAAAAAAAACACAACCCAATGAATTCTAGCCTATAAAACACTTCAGTTGGAGCTTTCAAAATTTTCAACTCCTTTCATTTGGTGTGGTTTTAACTCTGTTCTGACTTGGAGACAATATATAAGGGGGAAAAAATATGGAAAGCAAGAATTTTCCAAGTGATACAACACCTGTAGAACCTTACTGCCCTCTACAACTACCTAAAAGGAAGTTGTAGTGAGGCTGGAGCTGGTCTCTTCTCCCAAATTACTAATGATAGGACAAGAGGAAATGGCCTCAAGTTGCATCAGAGGAGGTTTAGGTTGGATGTTGGGAGTAAGTTCTTTACTGAGCAGGTGGTCAGGCACTGGAAGAGGCTGCCCAGGGAGGTGGTGGAGTCACCATCCCTGGAGGTGTAACAGAAGAGTGGATGTGGTGCATGAGGCTATCATCTAATGATGAAGGATGCTGGGATGAAGGTTGGACTGGATGATCCCTCAGCCTCTCCTCATAGCACTTGTGTTCTTTATCACACTATAGAGATGTTTCAGTGCTGGTCTTCAGATAAGTTGGTCCAGTTCATATCAGGTGAATGAATGGAATAAGGTTCTAGGCCAAAGAGATTGAACTGATCACAACATGAAGAAAACTTGACTTGACAAATCCAAACTCTGCCATAGTATTAGCTGCAGGATCAGTGACCTAAGTGGTTCTTGCCCCTCTCTCTCCAGTGGTTTGCTTCATGCATCATGGAATGTGCATTAGTTTGACAGCCAGCAGAGCACTGAAAGATGGGGAATGAATTTTACAGCTGCAAAATCCTTGACTCATTGAGCTGTCCTGGCAAGGCAGGTGTGCTTTGTTGTGTGTGATGTCCGTTATCACAAAACTCATGAAATGGCTTTAAGACAATTTTGTGACCAAAAAAAAAAAAGCCAACCGGAAAAAAAAAAAAAAAAAGATATCACAGTATCACAGATCTGTTCAGGTCTCTCAAATTTCTGATTCCTTTCTCTCTTTTCTGGTGTCTTCCCAGAGAGAGTGATTGGCATTGGAATGGGCTGCCCAGGGAGGTGGTGGAGTCACCATCTCTGGAGGTGTTCAAGAAAAGACTGGATGGGAAACTTAGTGCCATGGTCTAGTTGATTGGACAGGGCTGGGTGCTAGGTTGGACTGGGTGATCTTGGAGGTCTCTTCCAACCTGCTTGATTCTATGATTCTTTGTTCACAGAATAGAAGTAGGATGTTTGAAACAGCTCAGTTTTCTGTAGAAACTTCAGTAGAAATTTTGATTTTGGTTGCTTGCAGTCAATGTTGTTTGCTCCTTGTCCTACTGGAAGAGAAAAGATTTTTTTTTCTAAAGGCAAGTGTCTGTCTCAGAACAGAATGCAGAGAGATGATATTCCAGAGATTTAAATTGGATTTTTCCCATGCAGGAACACATGTACAGCGAGATATGTGCCATTCTATTTGCTCCTCTAGTGTAGTCTAGTGAAGACAGCTTCAGAAGCTTGCAGATAGCTCACATACCAGGAGAAGGTACTTCTCAATGATGAATCCACCCTACATTTATCTCATTTCTACAACAGCAGTTTATAGAGCTCTAATTTATAGTAGTTTGTTTTTTTAAAAGAGTGCTCCCTTTCCTTTTCTTCTGAGACTGGAATTTCACTTGGGAAACTTCTCTCAACAGCTCTTCATTTTTTGTGTTGTTGTTGTTGATGTTTCCCTCTCTCTATCTTTCAAGCAACATCATGAGCTGCTGAAAGGTCCCAATTTAAGTTCTGTTGGACAGCAGAGCCCCCTCCCCTCTCTCCACAAATGCTCTCTGGAGAAATGCACTTGGCAAAAACCACAGGCCTGCTCTTGTATTTGCTTTCTTCTGTGAGGGTGAAATTCCCACAACAAGGACTACCATAGGGCAGACAAGTCCAGTTCAGCTTTGCCTTGGGAAACAAGATGTAACAGAAGTAGACACTCTGCCCTCACTGCACATGCAAGACTTTTACCTACCTTCTAGTGCCTTTTGTCTCAGGGCCATGCATTTCTACAAAGGCTTTGACTAAAGAAAAAGAAAACATGCAATCCTTTGAGCTACTGTAAGTAAAAGACTTTTAACTTAATTCTGTAACTATTTCTGGATTTGTCCCAAAACTGCTCAACAGTTTGGGGGAAAAAAAAAACAAAGTCAAGATTTGTGGGACAGGAGTTGGTGGCTTTCCATTAACTCTGTCCACCAACGGAGCAAAAGCAGGCACCAAGAGCACAGAAGAGCTGAAGTCCCTCACTTATGAAGGTCACCCAGACTACACTCAGCCACCTGAAAGTTAAGGAATGAAGCTGTAATTTGTAGCTTACCAGAATATACAGGCAGATATACACAAACATATACAGATATATACAAGTTAAAGGTAATACAGAAACACAGTACCCCTCCCAGAAAGCAATCAAGTCCCCAGGGGGGCTCCTGACCCAATCCTCCCTTCCCTCCTCCCTGTTTCCCTCCCTTGAGCCCACCTAGAGGTGTTGAAGAAAAGACTGGATGAGGCATTTGATGCCATGGTCTAGATGACTGGATAGGGCTGGGTGCTAGGTTGGCCTGGATGATCCTGGAGGTCTCTTCCAACCTGGCTGATTCTATGATTCTGTGATTCAGAAATAACCTGATAAACCCATATATATCTCATGTGATAAATATGGAGATCTGAGGTGAGATGTCAAAAAGACAAGAAGAAGGTTAGAGGAGAAAAGGGTTAGATCAAATTAGAGTTAAGGCAGAGGCAGCCACAGAGACCAGACGGCCAGAAAGAAGGCACAGCCAGAAGTGGGAGCTGAGCAGTGTGTGAGAAATGAGTGTGTTATCTATATTTTGACTAGCTGCATTTCTCAGCAGAAAAATGGGTGATAGAGGGTACATGTACTTAACACTGGTCAGGCCACCTTGAGTGCTGTGTCCAGTTCTGGGCTCCTCAATTCAAGAGAGATGTTGAGGTACTGGAAGGTGTCCAGAGAAGGGCAACAAAGCTGGTGAGGGGCCTGGAGCACAACCCTGTGAGGAGAGGCTGAGGGAGCTGGGGGTGTGCAGCCTGGAGAAGAGAAGGCTCAGAGGTGACCTCATTGCTGTCTACAACTACCTGAAGGGAGGCTGTAGGCAGGTGGAGGTTGGTCTCTTCTGCCAGGCAACGAGCAACAGAACAAGGGGACACAGTCTAAAGTTGTGCCAGGTGAGGACTAGGTTGGACGTTAGAAGTTGTTGTCAGAAAGAGTGATTGGCATTGGAATGGGCTGCCCAGGGAGATGGTGGAGTCCCTGTCCCTGGAGGCGTTGAAGAAAAGGCTGGATGAGGCACTTAGTGCCATGGTCTAGTTGACTGGCTAGGGCTGAGTGCTAGGTTGGCCTGGATGATCTTGGAGGTCTCTTCCAACCTGCTTGATTATGTGATTCTATGTTTTCTTACAGCTAAGGATTTAATTTCTCTCAGTAAAATATTCCGTTTAGTCTCAGACCAGCACATAAACTTGGCCTCAAAATGTTCGAAGGGAATATAGAACTTAAAGGGTTAATGAGGGACTGTAAGGGTACAGTTTATGGAGATACAATGACAAAGGCAGACAGAAGAAGGCTGCAGAGGGACTGCTTGCAAAGGTTAACATGAGGGATAAGTGTTTGAAGTGAGAGAGGAGCAGATTTAGATTGGATGTTAAGAACAAGTTTTTTAGCATGAAGGTGCTGGAGCACTGAACAGGTTGCCCAGGGAGGTAGATGGAGTCCCAACCCTGGAGATACTCAAGGGTCAACAAGACTCTGAGCAACCTGATCTAGTGGAGGATGTCTCTGCTGAGTGCAGGGAGGTAGGATTAGATGACCTTTGGAGGTCCCTTCCAGCCCAAACCATTCTATGATTCTATGCTGAGATTTTGTTCTTTGCCAGTTATTTCATTGCCAGGTTTGTATTTATTTTGAGGCTGGAGGTCCACACACTCTGTGCCTTGTTGCAACAGCTCAGTAGCAGCAATGCTAACATAGTTCTTACACTAATGTAGGTAAACAAACTTAAAAAGGACAGCAAACGTTCTGGCAGGGGTATGATGAGTGCATCACAGTTACTCACAGCATGAACTTTCTAGCAAGAGGAGTGTGTAGGTTATGTTTCATAGAATATGAAATATTGCACCATCTGCATCTGGGCTGCATCTGGGTTGAGGCAATGCCAAGCACAAATCCAGGCTGGACAGTGAGTGGCTGGAGAGGGACTTGGGGGTGCTGGTGCATGAGGAGCTCAACATGAGCCAGAAGTGTGCACTTGCAGCCCAGAAAGCCAATGAGAGCTGGGGCTGCATCAGGAGAAGTGTGGCCAGCAGGGCCAGGGAGGTGACTCTCCCCCTCTACTCTGCTCTGCCAAGATCCCACCTGGAGTACTGCATCCAGTTCGGGAGCCACTATTACAAGAGGGATGTGGAGATGCTGGAGTGTGTCCAGAGAAGGGCCACGAGGATGCTCAGAGGGCTGGAGCAGCTCTGCTATGAGGACAGACTGAAAGAGTTGGAGCTGTTGAGTCTGGAGAAGAGGAGGTTCCCAGGTGACCTTCTTGTGGCCTTCCAGGATCTGAAGGGGGCCTACAAAAAAGCTGGGCAGGGACTTTTTAGGCTCTCAGGGAGTGACAGGACTAGGGGGAATGGAGCAAAGCTGGAGGTGAGTAGGTTCAGGCTGGATGTGAGGAGGAAGTTGTTGAGCATGAGAGTGGTGAGAGCCTGGCATGGGTTGCCCAGGGAGGTGGTTGAGGCCCCATGGCTGGAGGTGTTTAAGGCCAGGCTGGCTGAGGCTGTGGGCAGCCTGCTCTAGGGTAGGGTGTCCCTGGGCATGGCAGCGGTGTTGGAACTAGATGATCCTTGTGGTCCCTTCCAACCCTGACTGATTCTATGATTCTATGATTCTAAATCAGGTTGCTCAGACACCTGTCAAGTCCCATCTTGAATATCTCCAGGGATGGGGCCCCAGAGTTCCCAGAGGAACTTACTGCAGTGTCCCACAACTCCCATGGTAAAGAACGTCCTTCTAACATCCAATCTAAATCTCCACTTCTCTAGTTTGAGGCCACTGCCTCTCATCCTATCACTGCAGACCTTTGCAAACAGTCCCTTTACAGCCTTCTTGCACCCCACTTCAGCTACTGAAAGGCTGTTATTAGGTCTCCCCAGAGCATTCTCCTCTCCAGTCTGAACAACCCCAGCTCCCTCAGCCTGTCCTCATAGCAGAGCTGCTCCAGCCCCCTGATCATTTTGATGGCCCTCCTCTGAACCTGCTCCATCAGGTCCATGTCATTCCTATATTGAGGACTCCAGAGCTGGACACAGTACTCCAGGTGAGGTCTCACTGAAGTGGCAGAAGCTCACAACTTGCAGATTAGTGCTGTGATGGCAAAGCCTGGTTTCAAGGGCCTTTTGAAACTAAGGTTGACTGAAACTTGCTGTTCTTCAAACCCAGCTGTTGTGCTGCACTGCAGCCACCTTTGTTTTTGATTCTAATGAAAAGCACTTGCAAGGATATGTGATACAGCCTGCCAGCCTTTTGGATATGTGGAAGCCAAAGGCTGGTGTGAGGTTTCACGGCAGTGATTTCATAAATTAACTTTAATGTGACCTGTAGCTCTTTTGCCAGATAATAGGTGAGCAGATGAATTTGAAAGGGTATTATCTGAAAGATGAAAGATAGTGTTAGCATTTGAATGGGACCTGGAAACCTGACATCTGATCTAAGTCTATAAATATCTGAGGGGTGAGTGTCAAGTGGATGGGGCTGATCTCTTTTTGGTGGTGCAGAGCAATAAGAAAAGGAGCAATGGCCACAAACTGGAACACAGAAGGTTTCACCTCAACATAAGGAGAAACTTCTTTACAGTGAGAATGACAGAGCCCTGGAACAGGCTGCCCAGAGAGGTTGTGGAGTCTCCTCTGGAGACTTTCCAAACCCACCTGGATGCATTCCTGTGTGTACTACTCTAGGGGATCCTGCTCTGGCAAGGGGGTTGGGCTCAATGATCTCTGAAGGTCCCTTCCAACCTCTAAGGTTCTGTGATTCTGTGATTATATGCCCTGTCAGTCTTGTGCAGACTAAAAAGCCCCAGGTCTCTCAGCCTTTCCTCATCAGGCAGTGCTCCAGAATCTTCATAGATTCATAGAATCAACCAGTTTGGAAGAGACCTCTGAGCTCATCCAGTCCAACCTAGCACCCAGCCCTATCCAATCAACTAGACCATGGCACTAAGTGCCTCATCCAGGCTTTTCTTCAACACCTCCAGGGACCGTATCCTTGTAGCCCCTCTGTTGGATTCTCTCAAGTAGATTCCTGCCCCTCTTGAACTGAGGAGCCCAGAGCTGGATGTGTCATTTGTTGGAACCAGAACAAAGAAGATACAGTAGAACAAGCTCATATTGTCTTTAAAATACTATAACAATGCTGCAGTCAGTTGAGCAATTCAGTTGATAGCCTAATAAATCCCAAGGAGAGAGAAGTTAAAGTAGCAACATGAATTTGTGAAAGCACACATTTGTGTAACAGCTGCTCCCTCAAGCAGTCTCAAGCAAAGCCTCAAAAGCTTCTGTATCCAGTGTGAGCCTTTATGATGAACTGCTCTTTTAATCTGCCCTCTAAAGCCCTCTAAAGGACTTGAAAACTGATTGTTTTTTCTCATTAGGTCTCATCAGTGGCTTATCACTGCTGGGAAGATTTTCATGGGTTTGCTGCACAGGTGATCCTAACAATCCATTTGGAATTAAAGTGCTTTTGATCTCTATGACAGCATTAGATAGAGTCATATTTGAGCAGAGATTGGTTCTCAGTGAGGGCAGAAAGTCTTACCCAGCGTGATTCTGCACGCGGCGAGGTGAAGTGTTGGGTAGATTTCAGGGCATAGTTGTTCATGGGAGATTTCTGTGTGAGACCAGACTGTCCTGTCTTTGAGGCAGAGATCATAGAATCCTAGAATGGTCTGGGTTCACAAAGGACCTCCAAAGGTCATCCAGTCTAATCCCTTCTGCAGTCAGCAGGGGCATCCTCCACTAGATCAGGTCACCCAGAGCCCTGTCAAGCCTCAACCTGAATGCCTCCAGGTTTGGAGCCTCAAACTGTTCCCCTGAGCAACCTGTTCCAGTCTTTCACTACCCTCATGCTAAAGAACTTGTTCCTCACATCCAATCTAAATCTGCTCTCATTTTAAACCATTGTCCTCATCCTGTCACTGCAGCCTTTGCAAACAGTCTCTCTTCAGCCTTTTTGTAGTCCCTTTTCAGCTACTGGCAGGCTGCTCTTAGCTGTGCCTGGAGCCTTTTCTTCTCCAGGCTGAACCACCCCAGCTCCCTCCGCCTGCTCTTGTAGCAGAGCTGCTCCAGCTCCCTGATCATTTTCATGGCCTGCTCTGGACCTGCTCCAGCAGGTCCATGTCCTTCCTGTGTTGAGGGCTTCAGAGCTGGACACAGTCCTCCAGGTGAGGTCTCACCAGAGCAAAGTGACAGAATCCCCTCCCTCCATCTCCGGTCGTGCTTCTTTGGATGCAGCCCAGAACTGCATTGGCCTGGGCTGCAGTGCACACTGTCTGCTCATGTGCAACCTCTCATCCAAGTCCTTTTTCCACATGGCTTCTTTCTGTCACCTCAACCTCCTGTCTGTATTGATAGTGAGGATGACTTTTTCAGATGTCTTTTTCAGTGTCTATGAACAGGTGACATGTTCTGGACAGTTGCACAAGATGAAGGAAAGAACTGTAGATGGACAGATGCTGTCTCAGTTCTGGCATATCTCGTTATGATTTATCTCAAAAAGGAAGCAGGTCCTGAGTGTGGAGGGCAAACAAAAGGTCTCTGATAAATGTTAACTATGAAAGTCTGTTGAGTGGAAGTCTGCTTGTAGTTTTATTGAGTGATCAGTTAAGGCAGAATCTCTTGCCAGTGGGTGACCTAAACATTTTCTGGCACATCCTGAAAGAAACCAATATGATTGAGGCTTGTGAAACAAAAAAACCTTACTAGCTCATTCAACATTCTCCAACCTGTAGTGTCTGAGAGAGTGATGGGTCAGTGGGCAAACGTGAGCCAAACTGCAGTGAACAGGTTCCAAATACCTGGAGCAACCCAGCTTGTCTAAACAAGCAAAAGAAAGTTTATTGTAACTTCCTTCTGCTTTTGCTGCTGCAGCCTACTCCTTTTGTATTGCAGAGAATACAGTGCACAACTTTGAGATCATCTCTGGGGCAGGGGGAGGATGCCCCTGCTCACTGCAGAGGGGGTTGGACTAGATGACCTTTGGAAGTCCCTTCCAACCCCGATCACTCTATGATTCTATGATCTCTGTAAACAATGGAGATGAGACCAAGTTCAACAGGACTATGAGGTGCAGTGGCATCCCTCAGGAGCCAGTAATGGGACCAGGACTGTTCAACATCTTTGTCAGTGACATGGACAGTAGGATTGAGTCACTCTCAGCAGGTCTGCAGATGACACCAAACTGCATGGTCTGGTTGACACACTGGAGGGACTGGAACACCTCCATGGTTGGGGCATCCACAACCTCCCTGGGCAACCTGTTCCAGTGTCTCAGCACCCTCACTGGAAAGAATTTCTTCCTAATCACCAGTCTAAATCTGCCACCCACAAACTTCAAACTGTTCCCTCTCATCCTACCACTACAAGCTCCTGTTAAAAGTCCCTTCCCAGCTTTCTTGTAGGGTTCCCTTCAGGTACTGGAAGGCTGCTCTAAGATCTCTCCAGAGCCTTCTTTTCACTAGGATGTCCCAACTCTTTCATCCTGTCCACACAGGGGAGGTTTTCCAGCCCTCTGATCTGCATGCAAACCCCTGTAACCACTCCAGCACTTCAATGTCCCTCTTATGCTGGGGGCAACAGAACTGGAGTGGAAGCAGTGCTGCAGGTGGGGTCTCACATGAGCAGATGGACAGAATCCCCCTCTGATCCTTCTGCTGTCACTGCTTTTGATGCAGCCCAGCATATGTTTGCCCTCTGGGCTGCTAGTGACCATTACCAATTAATGGTGATTTTTCCATCAGCTGACACTCCTCCTCCACACTGCTCTTGAGCCACTTCTCAAACAGTCTGTATTCATGCTTGGGATTGCCCCAACCACCTCAACACAAGGGGGAACTTATTTACTGTAAGAGTCACAGACAACTGGAACAGGCTCCCCAGAGAGGTTGTGGAGTCTCCTTCTCTGGAGAATCACAGAATCATAGAATCAGCCAGATTGGAAGAGACCTCCAAGATCATCCAGTCCAACCTAGCACCCAGCCTTACTCAATCAACTAGACCATGGCACTGAGTGCCTCATCCAGGCTTTGCTTGAACATCTCCAGGGATGGTGACCCCAGCCCCTCCCTGGGCAGCCCATTCCAATGCCAATCACTCTCTTTGCCAACAACTTCCTCCTAGCATCCTGCCTAGACCTCCCCCAGCACAACTTGAGACTGTGTCCCCTTGTTCTATTGCTGCTTGTCTGGCAGAAGAGACCAACCTCCACCTGGCTACAGCCTCTCTTCAGGTAGTTGTAGACAGCAATGAGGTCAGCCCTGAGCCTCTTCTTCTCCAGGCTGCACACCCCCAGCTCCCTCAGCCTCTCCTCACAGGGCTGTGCTCCAGGCCCCTCACCAGCTTTGTTGCCCTTCTCTGGACACCTTCCAGTACCTCAACATCTCTCTTGAATTGAGGGGCCCAGAAGTGGACACAGCACTGAAAGTGTGGCCTGACCAGTGCTGAGCAAAGGGAAAGAATAACTTCCCTTGTCCCACTGGCCACACTTCCTGATCCAGGCTTTCCTCTGTGACCTGAGCTAGATTGTATGGTCCTGCTCTGGCAGGGTGGTTGGACTTGATGATCTCTTTGGGTTCCTTCCTCCCCCTGATGTTCTGAGATCCTGTGACTCAGGTGTAAGACCTTGCACTTGGCCTTGTTGAACTTCATGATGTTGGCATGGGCCCACCTTTCAAACCTGTCCCAGTCCCTCTGGATAAACAGATCAGTTCTTGAAGAAGAAGATATGAATTATACCTTCCTTGCAGAGCTGCCCTGTGGACCCCTTGCTAGACAATCTATTCTTTCTCGACTTTAATCATGCCTTGGCAGGGAGGTTGGACCTGATGATGCCTGGAGGTCCCTTCCAAACTTTAAAGCTCTATGCCTCTCTGATTCTTTAAGATGCTTCTTGGGCTGGGACTTCCTGAATAAAACGCATCATGACATAGCTATAAGACAAAAATGTGTCCAATTTCCTTTGTTCTTTTCCCCATGAATCATCTTTTTCATCGACCAGGCACCTTATCTCATACATCATGCCATAGGCAGATCCAGTCTTATTCAACATCTTCATGGATGCCATGCACAGAGGCACTGAGTGACACCAAGCTGTGTGGTGAAGCAGACAGGCTGGAGGGCAGGGATCCATCCAGAGGGACCTGGCCAGGCTGGAGAGGTGGGCACAAGCCAACCTCATGAGGTTCAACAAGACCAAGTGCAAGGTCCTGCATCTGGGTCGGGGCAATGCCAAGCACAAATCCAGGCTGGGCAGTGAGTTGCTGGGGAGCACCCTAAGGAGAGTGACTTGGGGCTGCTGGTGGACCAGAAGCTCAGCATGAGTCAGCAGTGTGCACTTGCAGCCCAAAGAGCCAACCAGATGCTGGGCTGCATCAGAAGAAGTGTGGCCAGCAGGGTGAGGGAGGTGATTCTCCACCTCTACTCTGCTCTGCTGAGACCCCACCTGGAGTACTGCATCCAGTTCTGGAGCCTTCATTACAAGAGGGACATGGAGATGCTGGAGCATGTCCAAAGAAGGGCCATGAGGATGCTCAGAGGACTGAAGCAGCTCTGCTATGAGGACAGACTGAAAGAGTTGGGGCTGTTGAGTCTGGAGAAAAGAAGGATCCCAGGTGACCTTCTTGAGGCCTTCCAGGATCTGAAAGGGGACTATAAAAAAGCTGAGGAGGGACTTTTTAGCTTATCAGGGAGTGACAGGACTAGGGGTAATGGAGCAAAGCTGGAGGTGGGGAGATTTAGAGTGGACATGAGGAGGAAGTTGTTGAGCATGAGAGTAGTGAGAGCCTGGCACAGGTTGCCCAGGGAGGTGGTTGAGGCCCCATGGCTGGAGGTGTTTAAGGCCAGGCTGGCTGAGGCTGTGTGCAGCCTGTTCTAGGGTAGGGTGTCCCTAGATGATGGCAGGGGGATGGCAGGGGGGTTGGAACTAGATGGTCCTTGTGGTCCCTTCCAACTCTGACTGATTCTATGATTCTATGATTTGGCAGTTGAAACAGGGGTATTATCCAGCATCTGAAGCTCAAACAATGCAGGAAAGCTTCCTTCCTCAAAAGTGCATGCTCAAAAGTGATTTTAAAGTCATCATTTTCATCCAGAAGAGGAGGAAAAAAAAATAAGAAAAGAAATCAAAGGAAGAAGGTTTTATGGTCTCTTTTGAAATGAACACTCTAAAATTCTAAGTGTGACAGCCTAAATACAGGAAAAAATGATATTTCTATTATTTTTTCCAGCAGTTCAATTTAAATTTGCAATACATTTTAATAAGAATAGTGATTTGATGATTTCTGACAAAGACAAAAGAGAAACCAATCCCAAACCTTTGCTACTTACTACTATAACAGAGTAGCCCCAGTGGAGATGCCACATGTTGGATAAAGATATTTTTGCTCTGCTATCACAATGTTCTACAGTCTTTTATCTTCCCTGTTGGGAATTTACTCTGCAAATGCATGAGTTCAAGGAAGGAGTTTAAGTTTAAGCCATTGGAATGGGCTGCCCAGGGAGGTGGTGGAGTCACCATCCCTGGAGGTGTTCAAGGAAAGCCTGAACGAGACACTTAGTGACATGGTCTAGTTGATTAGGTAGGGCTGGGTGCTAGGTTTGACTGGCTGATCTTGGAGGTCTCTTCCAACCTGGTTGATTCTATGGTTGTATGATTCTATAAGGGGAGTGGTGAGTAGATCAAGAGAGGTTCTGTGATGGTTTGGGTGTTACCTACCCCTCCACTCTTGTGAAAATCATGCAGACTAGACTCAGCCAAGCTGAAAATGAGAATGAAGCTTTATATTTACAGCTTAGCACAATATACAAGGAGGTATTTGCAATAGATATAGCTATAGACAGAAATATACAAGTTAAAAATAATAATACAGAAACACAACAGCCCTGCCAGAAAACAAGAGTCCCCAGCAGGGGCTCTCAACCACCCTTCCACCTCCCTTCCACCCCTCTACCTTATCCCAGACTTTGCTTTACGTTCAAGGTTATTTTGGAGAATCAGCCACAGGGGTTAGGAAGCAGGGTGGGGGTTAGTTACACAGACAGCAGGTTAGAGAGAGAAGGGAGGCAGCCAGAGCCAGAGAAAGCAACTCTGTTATCTATATTTATGTTCTTGTTTCTATACATCTCAGCAAGCCTATGAGTGCAGTAATCATTGCTGTTGTTTCCTTTTCACAGCCTATAGTCTGATTCTTCTCACCAAAATATTCCAGCTAGCTTCAAACTAGCACAGGTTCCCATGCCCCTCTTCTCTGCCTTGGTGAGGCTGCATCTGGAATATTGTGTTCTGGGCCCCTCAGTTCAAGAAAGACCTCAGAGAACTGCTTGAAGGAGTGTCTGGCACAGAGCCACAAAGCTGCTGCAGGCAGTGGAACATCTCCCTGCTGAGGACAGGCTGAGGGAGCTGGGGCTTGGAGCTTGGAGCAGAGGAGCCTGAGGGCTGCCCTCATTCATGTGGATAAAGATGTGCAGGGCAGTGTCAGAAGGACAGAGCTAGGTGCTGCTCAAGGATGTCCAATGACAGGACAAGAGGCAATGAGGGCAAGCTGGATCAGAGAAGGTGCCATGGGGACAGAAAGGGAACATTTTGCTTGTGAGGGTAGTAGAGCCCTGGAGCAGGCTGCACAGAGATGTTGTGGAGTCTCCTCTGCAGATATTCCAAACCCTGGATGCATTCCTGCTCTAGGTGATGTTGCTTTGGCAGGGAGGTTGGGCTGAATGATCTTTTCAAGGTCACTCCCAACCTTCTAATGTTAGCTGTTTAAGGCCAGGCTGGACGAGGCTGTGGCCAGCCTGATTTTGGGTAGAGTGTCCCTGCCTATGGCAGGGGGTTGGAACTAGATGATCCTTGTGGTCCCTTCCAACCCTGACTGATTCTATGATTCTGTGATTCTGTGCATGATTTCAAATTGCCTTTTGTTTTGTTTTGTTTTTCTCTTTTTATTTTTTTTCTTACCCAATGTGGACTTTTCTTCCCCTTCTACCTACCAGTAGAACTACAATTTCTCTTGAAAAAAAACAAACCAACCAAAACATATCCATAACACCATGCCAGGTCACATCAAGTCATTCAGGCTTTCAAGACATAATATAAGCCTACACAATGTGACATTCTTGCTGCATCATGTCACAAATCTTCAGAGATATTATAGGGGGTTTTGAAATGAATGTGGAAGTTACCATGGCTACAAACCCTCTTTATCCTGTTTTGGATTTGAAACACTTCTGAATATTGAATAAACCACTCTTTCCTTTCCAGCAACAGCACAGCAAGTGTTTCTCAAAATCACAGAAGGTTAGGAGCTGGAAGGAAACTCAAAAGCTCATCCAGTCCAAACCCCCTGCCAGAGTAGAATCACCTATACCAGATCACACAGGAGCACATCCAGGCAGGTTTTGAATATCTCCCGAGAGGAAGACTCCACAACCCTCCCTGGGCAGCCTGTGCCAGTATTCTGTCACCCTCACAGGGAAAAAAATTCTTCCTTAGATTTTCACTGAACTTCCTATGCCTTTTGTTCCACCCATTGCCCTTGTCCTGTCATTGGGCATTACCCATCAGAGTCTGGCTCCATCCTCTTAGCTCTCACCCTGCACATATTTATCAACATGAATGAGGTCACCTCTCAGATTCCTCCTCTCCAAGCTGAATAGCCCCAGCTCCCTCAGGCTCTCCTACTAAAGAAGACACTCCACTGCCTTCATCATTTTTGCAGCTGTGCTGAACTCTCTCAAGCAGTTCCCTGAGGTCCTTCTTGAACTGAGAGGCCAAGAACTGGACACAGTATTCCAGATGTGGCCTCTCTCAACCTACTACCCACAGCCCATCCAGAATGGCCAATACCCAGAATGGTATTAGCCTTCTTAGCCATCAGAGCACATTGATGGCTTGTGGTCAACCTTCCACCCACTAAGACCCCCAGATCCTTTCCCCCTTCACTGCTATCCAACAGATCAGTCTGCCAAACATGGGCTTGTTCTTTCTCAGGTGCAAAGCTCTACACCTGCCCTTGTTGAGTTTCACTCAGTTACTCTCTTCCCAGCTCTACAGCCTGCCCAGGTCTGGCAGAATGATAGAACAGCCTTTTGGTGTGGCAGCCACTCCACCCAGCTTTGTGTCCTCAGCAAACTTGCTGACAGTGCTCTCTGTGCCCTCATCCAGGTTGTTGATGAATATCTGGAATAGTACTGCCGCCAGTACTGAGCCCTGAGGGACTCCACTTTAGATGTGCTTGTTGTCATTGTTTACAGATGAAGAAACCTCCCACATGTCTCCATGAGGTTTCACCAGCTGTATTTTCTCTCCTTGGCATAAGAATGAAAAAAATTAGTGTGATGAATGGGATTTTCCTGCTATGGAAATACCAACTAAGAGGATTAAAAAAGAAGTGCTTCTCAGCTGCTGTGAATCAGGATGACTCCAGTTTACACTTAGACTCAGTGGCCCATGAAGGTCAAGGTGTGTGTGGGCTAGAAAAGGGCAGTGTCTGGAGAAGGAGTCAGTGACCTGTGAATGTCAGCTGTCATTCCTGCTCAGTGGCTCTGAGTTTCATAATGATTCTTGTTCTTTCCTTAGACTTATTCACAGAGACATTAACTTGGAGTAGTTTACCAGGGAACCCTTTGCTCTGTCCTGTGTGAACAGCACAATGGAGGAACTTTGTTTCCCACCATAAGACTGTAGGAGATTTGTTGCTGCCAGGAATCTGACAGATGCAACAACACACTTTGGGTTGAAGCAGGTGCTGTTTATTCCAGGCCAGTGCAAGTGTTAACATCCATGCAGGGCAGAGGACCAAAAGCATAAGACCAAAAAGGCCCAAAAAGGTCTCATCACCCTCCCCATTTAGCCTGGAGAAGAGGAGGCTCAGGGCTGACCTCACTGCTGACTACAACTACCTGAAGGGAGGTTGTAGCCAGGTGGGGGTTAGTCTCTTCTGCCAGGCAACCAGCAACAGAACAAGCAGACACAATCTCAAGTCGTGCCAGGGGAGGTCTAGGCTGGAGGTTAGGAGGAAGTTGTTGGCAGAGAGAGTGATTGGCATTGGAATGGGCTGCCCAGGGAGGTGGTGGAGTCATCGTCCCTGGAGGTGTTCAAGCAAATCCTGGATGAGGCACTTAGTGCCATGGTCTAGATGACTGGCAAGGGCTGGGTGCTAGGTTGGCCTGGATGATATTGGAGGTCTCTTCTGACCTGCTTGATTCTATGATTCCATGAAAAATTCCTGAAACTCATCTACTGGCTTTCCAGTATTTGAAGAGGCCTACAGGAAAGCTGGTGAGGTACTTTTTAGGGTGCCAGGAAATGATAAGACTAGGGAGAATGGAGTAAAACTGGAATTGAGTAGATTCAGATTGGATGTTAGAAGAAGCTCTTTGCTCTGAGGGTAGTGAGAACTGGAATAGGTTGCCCAGGGAGGTGGTAGAAGCCTCATTCCTGGAAGTCTTTGAGGCCAGGCTGGATGTGGCTCTAGGCAACTTGATTAGCTGAAGGTGTCTATGGCAGAGGGGTTGGAGCTAGATGATCCTTGAAGTCCCTTCCAACTCTGACAATTCTGTGATTCTATTCTAGCAATTCAAAATTATTTTCTTTAGTGCTAGGACTAATTGATGTGAAAGTAGTAGTTGGAAGAGACTTAAGGATAAGTCTAAGTAGAAAAAAAAAAGTATATTAGGAACCATTTTTTTTCTATTCTTCACCATAAAAATGGAACAGGCTTTAGTGAGGTGATTCTCCTCCTCTATTCCACTCTGGTAAGACCCCACCTGGAGTACTGCATCCAGTTCGGGAGCCCTCATTAGAAGAAGGATGTGGAGATGCTGAAGCATGTTCAGAGAAGGGCCACAAGGATGCTCAGAGGGCTGGAGCAGCTCTGCTGTGACCACAGACTGAAAGAGTTGGGGCTGTTCAGTCTGGAGAAGAGGAGGCTCCCAGGTGACCTTCTTGTGGCCTTCCAGTATCTGAAGGAGGTCTACAAAAAAGTGGGGAGGGACTTTTCAGGCTGTCAGGTAGTAACAAGACTAGGGGGAATGAAGCAGAGCTGGAGGTGAATGGGTTCAGAGTGGACGTGAGGAGGAAGTTCTTCACCAAAAGAGTGGTGAGAGGCTGGAATCTGTGAGGAGACAAACTGTTCTGAGCTGTTGAATCACCTACATCTGAGATAGCTGGAATGAAGTGTGAACTGAACTTGTGATATTTGTTAGTGTAAATACTGATTTAGATTAGATTAGATAGTTCTTAGCAATACTCTGAGTGAAGTAGACAGGGGTGGATTGTGCTAGTTTGAAGCAGGGTAGAATGTTTGGGTGAGAAGAATTAGATTACAGGCTGTGAAAGGAGAACAATGGTGATGTCTACTTCAGTCACAGTCTCGCTGAGAAGTAGGGGAACAAGAAATGAAAACCTTAGATAACACTCTCGCCATTTTCTCTCACTCTCGCTTGGGCTGCTGGCTGAGCTGCATCTCTCTAACACACTCTTCATTTTTGGCTAAACCCATTTTGCTTCTTAACCTCTGGCCGAACCTCCATTCTTCCTTGGGACTGGGGTAAGGTTGAGAGGGGCAGGGAGAAGGTGCAAGGGTGGTTGAGAGCCCCTCCTGGGGACTCAGGTTTCTGGGAGGGCTGTTGTGTTTCTGTATTACCTTTTACCTTGTATATTTCTGTCTATAACTGTATATACTGTAAATATCTGCTTGTATATTGTGCTAGCTGTAAATAAATAGCTTCATTCATATTTCCAGAGCCGACTGAGTCTAGTCTGGGTGATTTCTAAAGTGTGGAGGGGCAGGGAACACCCAAACTGTCACATAGGATCTGAAGAGGGCCTACAAAAAGACCTGAGGAGGGACTTTTCAGGCTCTCAGGGAGTGACAGGACTAGGGGGAATGGAGCAAAGCTGGAGGTGGGGAGATTCAGGCTGGATGTGAGGAGGAAGTTGTTGAGCATGAGAGTGGTGAGAGCCTGGCATGGGTTGCCCAGGGAGGTGGTTGAGGCCCCATGGCTGGAGGTGTTTAAGGCCAGGCTGGATGAAGCTGTGGACAGCCTGATCTAAGGTAGGGTGTCCCTGGGGATGGCAGGGGTGTTGGAACTAGATGATCCTTGTGGTCCCTTCCAACCCTGACTGTTTCTATGATCTATGATTTAAATGGTTTAAAACATAATCTTCCTTCCCAAATGTGCATAAAAACCTTGCTGGCCTCAGCGGAGATCAGCTTCCTTTGGGCCCAGGAGCAACTGCATCAGGCTTGCTCAGTTTTATAGACCAAGGCAGTGAGCAGTCTCAGAGTCCTGCAGCTCTCACTTTTATTTTTGCCACTGATTTTTCTTTTCTGTTTTATTCAGTTGTTGGTTCCTGTGGTTAGCTTCTGTAAATTCCTGTTTCTTTTTGTAGTCAGTGGGGGTCAATGGCATCTGAAAAGAAGGTGGATGAAAACGATGCAGGCAGCCAATTTAAAATGGCAGGGAAGGATAACTGATGCTGTGATTTTTTTTTCCCTTGGCAATCTCACCACAGTGAGTTTGAAGGGAGCATTTCCAGCTGGTTACTGTTCTGTGCCAGTTTCATCTCTTTATACTCCATCATTTGAGGCCTTTGTGCTTCTGCATGCTTTACTGTTCATTTCAGGAGGAATCCTAGATGGGCCAAATTGAATAGAAGGCATTGCTGGAATCTAATTCCTTTCATTTCTATACCTGCTCTACCTGGGTATGAAAGGATTAAAGGTAGTGTAATTTAAGCATATGGGAATTACAGCAGAAGATAAATGATATCATCCTCTGTTAAGCAGTTTTTTTGGTTTGTGAGGAAAACCTACATCTGAAAAGAAAGGGCAGAAAGAAATTAATTCTCTCATTAGACTGCAGTCCTCACTGTGAGGCATCAGGAGAATCATAGAATCATAGAATCAACCAGGTTGGAAGAGATCTCCAAGATCATCCAGGCCAACCTAGCACCTAGCCCTGTCCAATCAACTAGACCATGGCACTAAGTGCCTCAGCCAGTCTTCTCCTGAACATCTCCAGGGATGGCGACTCCACCACCTCGCTGGGCAGCCCATTCCAATGCCAATCACTCTCTCTGACAACAACTTCCTCCTGACATCCAGCCTAGACATCCCCTGGCACAACTTGAGGCTGTGTCCCTTTCTTCTGCTGCTGATTGCCTGACAGAAGAGACCAACCCCTACAGCCTCCCTCCAGGTAGTTGTAGTCAGCAATGAGGTCAGCCCTGAGCCTCCTCTTCACACTAAACATCTCCATTTCCCTCAGCCTCTCTTCATAGGGTTTGCATTCCAGGCTCCTCACCAGCTTTGTCTCACTTCTCTGGACATGTTCCAGCACCTCAACATCTCTGCTGAATTGAGGGGCCCAGAACTGGACACAGCACTCAAGGTGTGGCCTGACCAGTGCTGAGTACAGGGGAAGAACTTCTCCCTCATAGTGGTTTAGTCATTCCTTTGGGGTTCCAGTTCCCATAAGTTCTATGGGACATGCTCGACTGCATGACATTATTGTCTGCAGCTTCAGCTTCCTCAGAGTGCTTTGATGCTTTGTGTATCTCTTCATAGAATCACAGAATGGTTTGGGTTGGAGGGGATCTCCAAAGATCTGCTCCCCTTCTGCAGAACAGCACCACATGAAAACAAGCTACTGGTTAGCTGTTTGTCTCCTCAGCAGGGCACTGGTCACCAATACTGCCAGGCAAAAAGACTAACTGATGAATGGCAGAGAGTCAGGCTCCTTTGAAACAATGCACTGCAGAAAATTTGGATGTAGCTCTTGAGGAATTTCAAGGCAAGTGGATGCTTCTCTATCTGGGCAAGCTGTCCCCTAGCCAGGCAATCACAGATGATTACAGCCCCTTCACAGGAGCTGATTAGTGTTTTATAACTCATATGAGTAGCTGCAGGGCAAATGCTCCCTTTGCAAGTATGAGTCTCAGGCAGGCAAGGGAAGCAACCAGGCTGAAGCAGCCTGCCACAAAATCAGGATGTAGCAAAGGTAATTTTAAGTTAAACCTTCCAAACTGAAGCTAAACCCCATTTTACTTTCCACCAGAATTTGAATTCCTTGTCTGGCCTTGTAACATTTGCTGCCTCTTTTATCTTAGAAAAGTTTATGTTGATGTGTGCATGTGTCTTTGAGCTCCTAGACAGTGTCCCAATGCAGAAACCTCTTAATAAACCCCAAGTTTTAGGTGTTTGCCAGTACCTGCTTGTGGATATGTGAGGCCAGACCCCACTGAAAGCACTGGAGCAACATCTGTGCCTCTGATATATTGATGCAGAGCACTTAATGCAAACAAAAATAGCAGATGACAACAGCCACCAGAATTGTGCTGCCAAGCTCTTAGAAATCAGCCTCCTTCAGATGGTTGAATGGTAGTGACAAACCCTCTGTCAAATGATCTTACAGAATCACAGAATTTCTTAGATTGGAAAAGCCCTTCAAGCTCATCGAGTCCAATCATCAGTTTCACACTGAAAAGTCCTTGACTAAACCAAATCCCTCAGCACAACAGCTAATCACTAGAAATCACTGTAGTTCAAAAGGACCACCAGGATCATCCAGTCCAACCTTCATCCCAGCATCCTTCATCACTAGACCATAGCCTCAAGCACCACATCCACTTTCCACTTAAACACCTCCAGGGATGGTGACTCCACCATCTTCCTGGGCAGCCTGTTCCAGTGCCTGACCACCTGCTCAGCAAAGAACTTCCTCCCAATATCCAACCTAAACCTCCCCTGATGCAACTTGAGGCCATTTCCTCTTGTCCTATCATTAGTAATTTGGGAGAAGAGACCAGCTCCAGCCTCACTACAACCTCCTTTTAGGTAGTTGTAGAGAGTAATAAGGTCCCCTCTCAGCCTACTCTTCCCCAGACTAAACACCCCCAGCTCCCTCAGCTGCTCCTCACAGGCCATGTTTGCCAGACCTCTCCCCAGCCTCGTTGCCTCTCTCTGCCCCTGCTCCAACACCTCAATGTCCCTCCTGTACTGTGGTGACCAAAACTGGACACAGTACTCGCGGTGTGGTCTCATGAGTGCTGAGTACAGGAGCATGATAACCTCCCTGCTCCAGCTGCTCACACCATTTCTGATCTAGGCCAGGATGTTGTTGGCCTTGTTGGCCACCTGGGCACACTGCTGGCTCATGTCCAGCTGCCTGTCCACCAACACCCCCAGGCCCTTTTCCGCCAAGCAGCTCTCCTTGTTTACCTGATAGCACCTAGATGAAACAGATATTAGAGCTCCATCAGGCTAGACTCGGTGCTGATACATGATGATAAATATTCTCTGCCCCAGAGCTCTTCCTCCATGGACGTACAGTGAGAGCTAAATTGACAGAGGACTGCATAGGAGCTGTGAACTGATTAAGATTAGTGTAATGAGTAGCAGCCATGGAACACGAGCTGTCTGTCCTTTGTCTAGAAAGGATAAATCATGGCCTAAGCCTTAAAGAGTTTTTCACATTATAACTGGGAGCTTTTCCTGTGCATAGAAGACAGAAAAAAACATATGAAAGGGTGAACAGGAAGAAAATGTAAGGCAGTCAAGAAGGGGCAGGAATCAACATCTGTTGTGTAACACATAACTGAAGGGTTATTGCCTGTATTTCTTCCTGTTTGACCATAGTATCTCATTTTCCTTCAGTGGGACATAAAAACCCACCAAACACCTCAGCTAAATGACTTCAAGGCTCTGGATCATTTGTGAACTCTTACTTTCTTTGCCTTGCTCTTCCTTCTAAACTGAAGGACCTTTTTGGCCTTAACTTCATGAGTGAAGAAGATTGAATGCAGGAGCAGATAGTCACTGCTGAATGCAGAATACTCAGAATAAGGCTTCTGAAGTGCATGAGATTTCCATTAATACAGATCAAAGCATCTGTGTAACCAATTAAGACCTAGTTTGTATTCTAATCTCTGGGGCTGATTGAGATCCTCCTCAACTTCTTTCATGGACAGCAAAATGTAAGTGTGGTTTCTTTCTATCCAGCTAGCAGTGCTTGTAGTAGCTCCCTGTCCTTTCTGAAATGTGTGCTAGAAATCTTCCAAGACATTCAGCTACATAGCTGATTCCTAGATTTCCCTTCAACCAGTGTGAAGGGAAACAAACTCTTGGCCTGTACAAGTCAGGGGTCAGTTGTCACATGTCATGGTGAAGTCCATCAGTCCCCTGCTCCTGTAGCAACATGACTGGTGCAATGTCAGAGTTCAGGTCGAGAGATACTTGGTTGCTTTAGAAACTGCATCTTATTTTCATGCTCAAGTATGTGGGCTTTAGCCAGCAGGATAGTCTGTCTTCTGCCACTAGCAATTTTCTTAGCAGTAAAAATAACCTCTGCTGCTGGTTCATCAAATGGATTTGCTCTTGCTTCTATTTTCAAGTTTTTTCAGCCTACTGGCATGACTGGCTTTAACATTCTGGTGGCTCTTGTGTGTCCTCTAATATTTGTCTTTGGTGGTAGTTTGGATGGGATAAATTTCTTTCTTTCTGTAATTCTTTTTTTTTTTTTTTTTTTTTTTTTTTTTTTTTTCTCAAATACATTGGCAACTTACATTTCCCCTCTTTCTAGTGGCTAAAGGATTGCTCTATTTTCTTTCCTCCAAATTTCAGGAATATGACAAAATCATTGCTGCATTCACTTTTGGGCTCCCCAGTTGAAAAGGGACAGGGATCTGCTGGAGAGAGTCCAGCGGAAGGCTAGGAGGATGATTAGGGGACTGGAGGGCATGGCTGATGAGGAGAGGCTGAGGGACCTGGGACTGCTTAGTCTGGAGTAGAGAAGACTGAGAGGGGATTTGATAAATGTTTATAAATACCTGAGGGCTGGCCAGGAGGGGGGGACAGGCTCTGCTCATTTGATCCCTGAGATAGAACAAGGAGCAATGGGGGTAAGTTCCTAGGATCATAGAATCAACCAGGTTGGACCTCCAAGATCATCCAGTCCAACCTAGCACCCAGCCCTGTCCAATCAACTAGACGTGCCTCAGCCAGTCTTCTCCTGAACATCTCCAGGGATGGCGACTCCACCACCTCCCTGGGCAGCCCATTCCAATGCCAATCACTCTCTATGCCAACAACTTCCTCCTAACATCCAGCCTAGACGTCCCCTGGCACAACTTGAGACTGTGTCCCTTTCTTCTGCTGCTGGTTGCCTGCAGAAGAGACCAACCCCACCTGGCTACAACCTTCCTTCAGGTAGTTGTAGTCAGAAATGAGGTCAGCCCTGAGCCTTCTCTTCTCCACACTAAACATCTCCAGTTCCCTCAGCCTCTCTTCATAGGGTTTGTGTTCCAGGCCCCTCACCAACTTTGTCTCACTTCTCTGGACACATTCCAGCACCTCAACATCTCTGCTGAATTGAGTGGCCCAGAACTGGACACAGCACTCAAGGTGTGCCCTGACCAGTGCTGAGTACAGGGGAAGAATAACCTCCTTTGTCCTACTGGCCACACACTTCCTGATCCAGGCCAGGATGTCATTGGCTCTCTTGGCCACCTGGGCACACTGCTGGCTCATCTTCAGCTACCATCTACCAGCACCCCCAGGTCCCTTTCCTCCTGGCTGCTCTCCAGCCACTCTGTCCCCAGCCTGTTGTGCTGCTTGGGGTTGTTGTGGCCAAAGTGTAGAACCCTGCACTTGGCCTTGTTCAATCTCCTCCCATTGGCCTCTGCCCACCCATCCAGGCTGTCCAGGTCTCCCTGCAGGGCTCTCCTACCCTCCAACAGATCCACACCTGCTCCTAGCTTGGTGTCATCTGCAAACTTACTGATGCTGGACTCAATCTCCTCGTCCAGATCATCAATAAAGATATTGAACAGGACTGGGCCCAGCACTGATCCCTTGGGCACACCACTCGTGACAGCTGCCAGCTGGATGTGGCACCATTCACCACCACTGTCTAGGCCCAGCCCTCCAGACAGTTCTTAATCCATATCAAGAACTGAGTTGCAGCAAAAGAGGTTCCACCTCAATACAAGGGGGAGCTTCTTTACTGTAAGGGTCACAGAGCACTGGAACAGGCTCCCCGGAGAGGTTGTGGAGTCTCCTTCTCTGGAGACTTTCAAGGCCTGTCTGGATGTGTTCCTCTGTGATCTGTGGTAGACAATGCTGTCCTGCTCTGGTGGGGGGCATTGGACTCAATGATCTCCTTGTGTCCCTTCCAACCCTTAACATCCTGTGACATCAAGGAGGCTGGGTGAGATGCTTTACCCAAATACTTCCAACTAACTGAGCAGAAAACAGAAGCCTCCTCGAAGGGGTCCTGATTTTATGTGAGTAATCACAGAATGAAGCTCAGCCAGGACAGACTGACAGATTGCAGGAGAAAAGTAGGAATTAACATTTCAAAATAAAGTGCCTGGCTTTCCTTCTGATTTTTACTTTTTCTACTGAGTCATGTTAGTTAGGATCAAAGTAGATTTTTTCTGTCAGATTTTCACAGTACTTTTATCCCCTTTTCCTTTTCCCTCTCCTCTCTCCTCTCTCCTCTCCTCTCTCCTCCCCTTTTCCTTTCTCTTTCCATTTCACTCTCCTCTCCTCTCCTCTCCTCTCCTCTCTCCTCTCCTCTCCTCTCCTCTCCTCTCCTCTCCTCTCCTCTCCTCTCCTCTCCTCTCCTCTCCTCTCCTCTCCTCTCCTCTCCTCTCCTCTCCTCTCCTCTCCTCTCCTCTCCTCTCCTCTCCTCTCCTCTCCTCTCCTCTCCTCTCCTCTCCTCTCCTCTCCTCTCCTCTCCTCTCCTCTCCTCTCCTCTCCTCTCCTCTCCTCTCCTCTCCTCTCCTGCTCTGACAGGGGGGTTGGACTAGACATGCTGGGCACAGCATTCCGGGTGAAGTCTCACCAGAGCAGAGCAAAGTGGCAGAATCCTCTCTTTCCATCTCTGGCCACACTTCTTTGGACACAGCTAAGGCTGCCATTTGCCTCCTGGGCTGCCAATGCACACTTAGCTCGTGTCCAGCTTCTATATGTCCTTTACAATCTGTTTAGTAGAAGACAACTCAAATGTGGTTAAAGAGAAGTTTAATGGTCTTCAGCAGAGGCCTTTGAACAACTTGTGACTGACAGACCTCTTACTGCTCCTGTAAACACTTTTTGGATTGCAGAAAGATCTAGGTAAGAAACAATCATTTGGTTGTGAAAGTCCATGAAGAATCATGGTGTGAAAAGAGATATCTGTATTCCTAATGCTGTCTAGTGGGAAAGGTTTGTAAGCCTTCTGTGTTCAGAGCAGCCTGTCTGGCTCTATAAGTGTGGGCACAGCTTGTGCATGTCTCAAGGGAGGTTTTCCTCCCCCTCTACTTTGCCCTGCTGAGACCTCATCTTCAATACTGTGTTCAGTTTTGGGCTCCCCAGTTGAAGTGGGACAGGGATCTTCTGGAGAGAGTCCAGCAGAGGGCTGCAAGGATGATGAGGGGACTGGAGGGCATGGCTTATGAGGAGAGGCAGAGGGACCTGGGGCTTTTCTGTAAGGGTCACAGAGCACTGGAACAGGCTCCTCAGAGAGGTTGTGGGGTCTCCTTCTCTGGAGACTTTCAAGGTCTGTCTGGATGTGTTCCTCTGTGCTCTGTGTTAGATAGTATTGTCCTGCTCCAGCAGCGGGTTGGACTCGATGATCTCCTTGGGTCCCTTCCAACCCCTAAATCCTATGAGCCTGTGTCTCTGTCATCCTACCTCACCTGACTCACTGAAAATGTGAGACGTGGATTTTACCAGAGGTGCCCTTGAAAACATGTTGTACAACTTTCCTTCCCTTAAGAATGGTCAGCACTAGTCTTAAGCAGATTGGCTGTGGTCCTGTTAATTAAGTAGCTGTCACTTACTGAAAAGGATGAATCAGCAGGGTCTGCATTCATTGCTGACTGAAAGCACCAAAGCAGGCAGTGAAAGCTGCCCAGAACGTGTTTATTCCTACAGACTCCTACACTGTTGCCTACACGTGACACAGTTTTGTGTGGAGCTGAAAGAAGCATCCTGGCTCCACAAAGCTGACACAAATTGTCAGTGCTGCAGATCATTTCTGACAGGCCTGAGCTTATACTAATCCAACTTAAGGTTTATGCAGACCCAGTCATTCATAAGTCCATCAGTCAGCCAGCCCCTTGTGTGTGCTCTGAGCCCCCAGAACACACAGGGCCATCTGTTGTTTTAATGGAGGATTAATTTCTGGGAAACTCCTGTGTCTAGTATCAAGGCTGACCTGCTTACAGCCATGCTTGGCCACTCCCTTTTATGCTTTTATTCTGGGCTGAATCTCACTCAAGATAAATAAAGGAAATGCATATCTTGAGACAGAGCCAGTACATGCAGTTTTCAGAGCACTACAAGCAGGTTTTCTAAACCCTCTGACTCCAGGGGAAGGCTTTGTCACTTACTGTTCTTCTCTCATCCTGATCCTATGTGTGGAAAAGATCAGGGGTTGTCTCCTTCTAAGGAGGAAAAGCAATGCAAACCAGAGGTAATAAACCACAAGGTAATGTCATAACGAGACCAAGTAATCAGGCAGAATCAGAACAGTTTGAGTTGAAAGAGACCTCCACAGGTCATTTAGTCCAGCAGGCCTACATTCTCCACGAGATCAGGTTGATCAGAGTCTTCTTGAGCCTCACCTTGAATACCTTCAGGGATGGGGCCTCAACTACCTCCCTGGGCAACCTGTTGCAGTGTTCCACCACCTTGGTGCTAAAGAGCTTGTTTCTAACACCCACTTTAAATCTGGTCCTCTCTCTTTTCAAACCATTGCCCTCGTTCTGTCACTTCAGCCCTTTGGAATGAGTTCTTCTGCAGCCTTCTTTGAGGCCACTTCACACACTAGCAGGTTGCTATTAGGTCTCTCTGGAGCATTCTCTAGGCTGAACAACCCCAGCTCCCTCAGCCTGTCCTAATAGCAGAGGTGCTCCAATCCTTGATCATTCCCTTGGCCCTCCTCTGGACCTGCTCCATCAGGTCTATGTCCTTCTTATACTGAAGACACCAGATCTGAACACAGCACTGCAGGTGAGGTCCCACCATAGCAGAGCAAAGTGATAGGATCTCTCTCCATCTCTGCCCACACTGCTTTGGTTGTAGCTCAGGCTGCTATTGGCCTTCTGGGCTGCAAGCTCATACTGTGTGCTCATGTCCAGCTTCTTGTCCATCAGCACCCCTAAGTCCTTTTCCACAGGACTGCTTTCTATCACCTTCTTCCCCAGATGGATTGATAGTGAGGATTGTTCCAGCTCAGGTGCAGAACCCTGTACTTGCTGTCGTTAAACCTCATAAGGTTCACCTGGGCACACCTCTCCAGCTTGTCCAGGTCCCTCTGGATGCCATCTTGTTCCTCTGGCACATCGACAGCACTTGGTGTGTGACACTCATCTTGGTGTCATCTGCACACTTGCTGATGGTGCACTTGATCTCACTGCCTATATCAGTGATAAAAATATTAACCAGTGCAAGTCCCAGTACGGACATAATCCTTCCTCTTTTCCTCAACCCAGTGCAGATATCATCTACTGGAAAGGATGTAAATAGTGTCTTTCCTTTGGCCAACTTGGTATTTGCTGTGAATCAATGATGGCTGAACTGCAAACAAGAAGAGCTTGTCCAGAGATGAGATACCAACCTATGTGAGAAGCTGAAGAGGAAGTGGAAGCTAAGACCTGCCACAATTCCCTCTTAGTTGCACATGTAGCTTTCATCAAAAGGATTCAATGGGAAATGAAAATCAGAGAATCATAGAACGTTAGGGGCTGAAAGGGATCTCAAAAAGCTCATCCAGTCCAACCCCTACGCCAAAGCAGGATCACCTACACCATATCACATACAAATTCATCCAGATGAGTCTTGAATATCTCCAGAAAGGGAGACTCCACAACCCCCTGATCAGCCTGTTCTAGTGCTCTGTCACCCTCACACTGGAAAAGTTCTTCCTCATGCTTACATGAAACTTATAATGCCTCAACTTCCACCTATTGCCCCTTGTCCGGTCATTGGGCAGCCCTGAGCAGAGCCTGGCTCCACACTACAGAAGCAGTGAATTCAAGCCTTTAATGCATCCCATCGTTTGAATCAATGAATGTTCACAGGTAAACCTCTAGCTTTTGGAGTTCTCAGCCTCCTCCTCATCTTTTACCTGCCATGGACAGCAAGGAGAAAGTAAAGAAGGGGTATCAGGTTGTGAGAAAGGAAAGGTGTTGCTTCAGACTGTAGCCTAGCACATGTGCCTTTGAGCAGGAGACCTGCAAAGGCCTGGCATTCTGTCTGCTGTCTTGTCTGTGGTTTGTGGTTGTCTCTTCTGCTGTGGCTCACGCACCGCCTTGCTCATAGGAGCAGGCTGATGTGCAATGTATTTTCTTCTAAAAGGGCTGAGAGACAGTGGGTGTTTTTGGAGCCTGGCCCTAATTCTGCTGGTTCTGAGCTCGTAGCTGTTCCCTCTGCTGCAAGGGTGCAGGGTGTGTTCCTGTTGAGAGGCAGATGCCAGAGCTGTGGCAGTCTGGAGTTCAAGCTGCGAGGCTTGCACAGGATTAGGAGTGGGTGACAGATGCACAAGGTGGCCTGAGGGCTTGCAGAGAGGTTGGCCAAGCGTAAATACTGCAGCAGGCAGCACACACAGCTCATACTGATGGAACTGGGTGTTGGAAAGGTCTAGGGGGTGCAGGAAAGGGGAGTGAAGAGGAGGAGGAATGGCTTCAGACCCCTTGGGGAGAGATTGGCCAAGCATGAATACCACAGCAGGCAGTGCACACAGCTCACACTGCTGGAACTGCATGTCAGAAAGGTCTGGGGGATGCAGGAAAGGGGAGGGAGGAGGAGGAGGAGGAGGAGGAGGAGGAGGAGGAGGAGGAGGAGGAGGAGGAGGAGGAGGAGGGGGAGGAGGAGGAGGAGGAGGAGGAGGAGGAGGAGGAGGAGGAGGAGGAGGAGGAGGAGGAGGAGGAGGAGGAGGAGTGGCTTCAGACCCCTTGGAGAGAGATTGGCCAAGCATGAATACCACAGCAGGCAGCACACAGCTCATACCGCTGGAACTGGGTGTTGGAAAGGTCTGAGAGATGCAGGAATAGGGAGTGAGGAGGAAAATCCTCTTCAGACTCTGCTGAGGAAAAGGCAGGAGGAAGGTGCCAAATGAATTTTTAGAAGGTAGAGGACACATAACCAAGATTTAAGGGTCCAGTTCAGGGAGAAAAAATCAGCAGTGTGGTCAGGTTCTGATTTGGGGAAAAGCAGTGGCTCAAGATAATGTGTGAGGAGCTAAGCCTTGGGCTAAAGGCATGTAAGAATTTCTGTGGAAATGTGGAGCTTTCAGATACTGGATATTGAGACACAGCTCCTAGTGTTACTAATTCTTCTGCTTTATGAGTCCTGCCACCCCATGTGCGGCAGACGATGGTCCCAGTGTCCCCAGCAAGCCTGCAGCAGGTTAGCACCAGTGAGCAGCGCTGCCCAGACGGCGGCTCTCGCTAGCTGGGTTTGCGAGCCTCAGGGAAGCGGATTTCATGGTGACCCCGCCAATGCGGGCTCCGCTGCAGCCGCCGGTGCGGAGTCATCTGCAGCCGCTGGCCGCCGGTGCGGAGTCATCTGCAGCCGCTGGCCGCCGGTGCGGGGTCCGCTGCAGCCGCTGGCCGACGGTGCGGGGTCTGCTACAGTCGAGGGCCACCGGCGCCACCTTCCGGGCATGCGGGTGGAAGAACAGGCTCCGCCGGGCTGCTCCGAAGTGTAGTTGGCAGCGGAGAATTAAGCGTCCCTGAGGACCGTGCCTCAAAGATGCGGGAAAACCAAACCAACCCTCAAAGACGCAGGGAAAACCAAACCAACCCTCAAAGATGCAGGGAAAACAAACCAAACCTCAAAGATTCAGGGAAAACCAAACCAAGCCTCAAAGATGCAGGGAAAACAAACCAAACCTCAAAGATTCAGGGAAAACCAAACCAAGCCTCAAAGATGCAGGGAAAACAAACCAAACCTCAAAGATTCAGGGAAAACCAAACCAAGCCTCAAAGATTCAGGGAAAACCAAACCAAGCCTCAAAGATGCAGGGAAACAAACCAAACCTCAAAGACGCAGGGAAAACCAAACTAAGCCTCAAAGATGCAGGGAAAACAAACCAAACCTCAAAGATTCAGGGAAAACCAAACCAAGCCTCAAAGATGCAGGGAAAACAAACCAAACCTCAAAGATGCAAGGAAAACCAAACCAAACCTCAAAGATACAGGGAAAACAAACCAAACCTCAAAGATGCAGGGAAAACCAAACCAAACCTCAAAGATTCAGGGAAAACCAAACCAAGCCTCAAAGATGCAGGGAAAACAAACCAAACCTCAAAGACGCAGGGAAACCAAACCAAACCAAACCTCAAAGATGCAGGGAAAACCAAACCAAGCCTCAAAGATTCAGGGAAAACCAAACCAAGCCTCAAAGATGCAGGGAAAACAAACCAAACCTCAAAGATGCAGGGAAAACCAAACCAAACCTCAAAGATGCAGGGAAAACCAAACCAAACCTCAAAGATGCAGGGAAAACCAAACCAAACCTCAAAGATGCAGGGAAAACCAAACCAAACCTCAAAGATGCAGGGAAAACAAACCAAACCTCAAAGATGCAGGGAAAACCAAACCAAACCTCAAAGATTCAGGGAAAACCAAACCAAACCTAAACAAACAAACCAAACAACAACAAAATAAATAGAGCAAAAGTAAATAAAGCAAAGCAAAACAAAACAAAACAAAAAGCCAACAATGGAGCACTTTAAGCTTGAGAAACTTACCCCAAAAGTTGTTCAAGACAGAACTTGCTCGAGATGCAAAAGCACCATGTAAAGGTGCTGAGTGTTGCTAGTCCTTCTTCCTTCTGTCTTTGCTACCAGGCTGCTGCAGGTGAGTTCCCTGCTGAGAGACAGGGAACTGCTGGAGTGTGCTAGTTTGAGCCCAGCTAGAATACTTTGGTGAGAAGAATTAGATTATAGGCTGTGAAAAGGAAACAGTGGTGCTATCTGCTGCACTCATAGGCTTGCTGAGATGTATAAGAACAAGAACACAAACATAGATAACAGAGTTGCTCTTGGGCTCTGGGCTGCATGCAATTTTCTCTGTAACTTGCTGCCTAACTAATCCTTCTGCTTCCTAACCCCCCTGGCCAATCCTCCAAACTCATCCTGAACATAAGGCAAAGTCTGGGGTAAGGTAGAGGGGTGGGGTGAAGGTGGAGTGGTTGGGAGCCCCTCCTGGGGACTCAGGTTTCTGAGAGGGCTGATGTGTTTCTGTATTAATTCTAACTTGTGTATTTCTGTCTATAGCTGTAGATATTGTAAATATATCCTTGTATAGTGCGCTAAGATGTAAATATAAAGCTCCATTCTCATTTCCAGCTCAGCTGAGTCTAGTCTGGGTGATTTTGTATAGGGTTAACACTCCTGGGGGAGTGACCCTGAACCTGACCCTAGGGGTCTTGGCCCCTCCTCAGGGGTGGGCCACACTCCAGGTGATGGTTAGCCCACTCCCCCCACTTCCTGTGGTATAAAAGAGACAGGACCTCCCTGTCTCTTCCTCTTGCTCTTTCTCTCTTCCTGCGTTCATGATCACACACACACTGATACTGCATACCAGCACAACACGTGGCAGCCACGAGGCAGAGACACCATCACACTACTCGGGTTGTATCCATCCCTGTTTGTATTTTGCTGTTTTCCCTTCCTTATCCTTTGTAAACTCCCCTACCTCCAATCCCTTTTTTCTAAGTTATTGTTAAACTTTTCCTTTTTTAACTTCCAAATCGAGTGAGATTGATTTATTTGGGTGTCCCTACCTTTATCTCTCTCCCTGTCTTTTGGGGAAAGGAGGGGGAAGAGGGGAGGGCACTCTATAAATTCTATTAATTGTCATTGGGTCTACTAAATTTATAAGAGTCTCTGGGAACTTGCATTTGAACCCAAGACAGATTTTCTTAAGGAGGAGGGGAGGGGGGGTAGGTAACTCCCAAACAATCACATGGAGAGAGAGGTCACAGGGATGACAGAGGATTGGAGCATCTCTCTGACAAGGAGAGGCTGGAAGACCTCGAAGTCTTTAGCTTGGAAAAGAGAAGACTGTCATCTTACAAATGCTTATAAATATCTAAAGTGTGGACGTCATGAGTACAGAGCTGAGCTCTTCTCAGTGGTGCCCAGTGATAGGACAAGGGGCTATTGGTACAAACCAGAACACAGGAGATTTCATAGAATCATAGAATTGTCAGGGTTGGAAGGGACAACAAAGGATCATCTAATTCTAACCCCCCTGCCATGGGCAAGGACACCTCACACTAGATCAGGTTGCTTGGAGCCCCATTCAGCCTAGCCTTAGGATCATAGAATCAATCAGGTTGGAAGAGACCTCCAAGATCATCCAGTCCAACCTAGCACCCAGCCCTAGCCAATCAACTAGACCATGGCACTCATCCAGTCTTTTCTTCAACGCCTTCGGGGATGGCAACTCCACCACCTCCCTGGGCAGCCCATTCCAATGCCAATCACTCTCTCTGGCAACAACTTCCTCCTAACATCCAGCCTAAACTTCTTCCTGAATAACTTGAGCCTCAAAAACATCCAGTAATGAGGATTCCACCACCTCCCTGGGCAACCTATTGCAGTGTCTCACCACCCGTATGGTGAAGAACTTAAACACAAGGAAAAGATGTGAGGGCTACGGATCGTTGGACAGGCTGCCCAGCCTGTTGCCAATTTTCCTTCCCTTAATACTTTCAAAACTTGCCTGGACATGATCCTGTGTAACTTGATCTAGGTGAATCAGCTTTAGCAGAGGATAATCTCTGGAGCTTCCCTTCTATCTCCTACCACACTGTGATTTTTGTGCTACATTGTAGCATCCCCAAATCTGTAGAAAAATGTTTTGTTTTGTTTTGTTGTGTTTTTCCTAGTGTATGAACTGGAAACTCCCAGTTTTAAAGCAATATTTTGTTCCCTTGCTTCTTGATTTCCCATTACTTATTTATTTTGTGACACTAAAAATCCACTTTTTTTTTTTTTTTTGTTTGTCTGTTTAAATGCATATCTTCAGGTAGGTGAAATTAGATTCTGTAGCAGACTGAGTTGAAAAAACCCAAACCCTCAGCCTAGTCTTTCTGATGTGAGGCTGTTAGGACAGCTGTAGTCTATTCCTATTTAACATGTTGTCTTGTTATTTTTGAGGGGGCCTGAAGAGTAAAAAGAAACTGTTGCTGGTTGCATGGCAGAAGAGGCCAACACCCATCTGGCTACAGCCTCCCTTCAGGTAGTTGTAGACAGCAATGAGGTCAGTCCTGAGCCTCCTCTTCTCCAGGCTACACACCCCCAGCTCCCTCAGCCTCTCCTCACAGAGCTGTGTTCCAGACCCCTCACCAGCTTCATTGCCCTTCTCTGGACACGTTCCAGTACTTCTTGAATCAAGGATCCCAGAACTGGACACAGCACTCAAGCCTGACCAGTGCTGAGTACAGGGACAGAACAACCTCCCTTGTCCTACTGGCTACACTCTTCTTGCTCCAGGCCAGGATGCCATTGGCTCTCTTGGCCACCTGGGCACACTGCTGGATCATCTTCAGCTACTATCTACCAGCACCCCCAGGTCCCTTTCTTCCTGGCTGCTCTCCAGCAACTCTGTCCTAAGATCAGAATTTGTAACTTGAATAGTTGCCAGCCTGAGTAGTGTCTTTAACAGATTCCCAGTTTGCATTGGCTTGGAAAGGACCCTCAAAGGTCGCCATTCTGAACCTTTGTGCAGTGAGCAGAGACATCTCCACTTAGATCAGGCTGCCCAGGGCCACACTGAGTCTGATCTTGAATGTCTCCAGGGAGACTCCTTAACTGGGATTCTTCATGAACCACATGTATTACCCTGTAGTGTATTGAGGCACATCACACTGCTGAACCAAGCCTTTCTGCGATGTATATATGTGTTTTATGATTCATCTGAGGGGACAAAGGTACAAGGAATTCATTGACTGTGGGAAAAAAAAATCAAAGTTGCTCTTTGAGTTGTGTTTGTATTCCATACAGCCACCATACAGGGTAGCCACACTGACATTGGAATCATGCTATTTTGGGGTGTGGGGAAAAAGGACTGGGAGTACGAAAGGGTCAGAAACATCTTGTAGAGTTGTCTCAACCTGGAATTGCATCCTGCATGCCAAGACTCACAATTAAGAGACAGTGTAGCTTTTATTTATAGCCATTATAGCTTTTATTTATATCTGTTGTATGAGGGTGGTGAGACCCTGGAAAAGGTTGCCCAGGGAGGTGGTGGAAGCCTCATCCCTGGAGGTCTTTAAGGCCAGGCTGGATGTGGCTGGGAGCATCTGGTCTAGTGTGAGGTGTTCCTGCCCATGGCAGGGGGTCTCACGTTGTGCCAGGGGAGGTCTAGGCTGGATGTTAGGAGGAAGCTGTTGGCAGAGAGAGTGATCGGCATTGGAATGGGCAGCCCAGGGATGTGATAGAGTTGCCTTCCCTAGAGGTGTTGAAGAAAAGCCTGGATGAGGCACTTAGTGCCATGGTCTAGTTGTTTGGACAAGGCTTGGTGCTAGGTTGGCCTGGATGATCTTAAAGGTCTCTTCCAACCTGGTCAATTCTATGATTCTATTACAGCTTTTATTTATACCCATTAATAAAGCTAAACTCCATCAGCAGCTCGAATACGGGAGAGCTCCTTTTCCTGACAACTTCTCCACTTCTTTCCATGGATCACCCCAACAATGTCCTTCCTACTGCCTGTACTGTAGTTTTCATCTCCATCCCTGCCTTTAATTTGCAGATACTCTAATTATGGGCTGTTTTAAAGCTTTTAAATGCTGTTAAATCTTACTGCCTGAAGTGAGATATAGCATCAAGTCACCTTATTCTCATGACAGTATTAGACTTACAATTCAGAGACAGAGTAGCTTTTATTTATACCCCTTATGGCCTTTATTTTTATTCCCATTATAGCTTTTGTTTATACCCACAAATAGAGCTAAACTCCACCAACAGCTTTAATAGAGGGGAGCTCCAGACTGGGACACTCTCAAACTACCACACCCCCATTCCTGCAAACTATCCCTTCTGTCCTTGGATCATCCCAACAATGCTCTTCCTACTGTCTGTCTGATAACTTTCATCTCCATCCCTGGCTTTAATTTTCCCCTAATTAGGGGAGGTTTTAGATCTTTTAAATGCTGTGAAACTTCACTGCCTGAGGTGAGATATAGCATCAAGTTATCAAGTTACTTTATCCTCATGGCAATATTAGGCAGGTATTTTTTTGCTCCTCCCTGCTGGACACTGAAACAAGAAAGTTTTGGGAATGTTAGCGATTTACCAGCAAGGATTTCTCCAGAACAAGGACTTTATTTTGAAGGAGGAAACAACAGAGAACTTGGAAGCTGTTATTTACCAATGCGGGGCATTGACTGGGAAAGCTCACACTCTTTTAGTGGCTGTCAATGGGTCCATGTCCAAGTGGAGGCCAATGACAAGTGGAGTCCCCCAAGGATCAGTATTGGGACCAATCTTATTTCTCTTCTTCATTAGCGCCATGGGCAGAGGCATTGGGTGCAGCCTCAGCAAGTTTGCTGATGACACCAAGCTGTGTGGTGCAGCAGACAGGCTGGAGGGCAGGGATCCATCCAGAGGCACCTGGCCAGTCTGGAGAGGTGGACACAAGCCAACCTCATGAGGTTCAATAAGACCAAGTGCAGAGTCTGCATCTGGGCTGGGGCAATCCCAAGCACTGATGTAGGCTGGGCAGTGAGTGGCTGGAGAGCAGCCCTGAGGAAGGGGCCTTTGGGGTGTTGGTGGATGAGAAGCTCAGTGTGAGCCAGCAGTGTGCACTTGCAGCCCAGAGAGCCAAGCAGAGCCTGGGCTGCATCAAGAGAAGTGTGGCCAGCAGGGCGCGGGAGGTGATTCTCCCCCTCTACTCTGCTCTGCTGAGACCCCACCTGGAGTACTGAATCCAGTTCTGGAGCCACTATTTCAAGAAGGATATGGACATGCTAGAACATGTCCAGAGAAAGGCCACAAGGATGATCAGAGGGATGAAGCAACTCACCTGTGATGACAGGCTGAGAGATTTGGGGCTGTTCAGTCTGCAGAGGAGAAGGCTCCAAGAAGGCATTATTGTGACCTTCCAGTACCTGAATGGGGCTACAAGAAAGCTGGAGAGGGACTTTTATAGTGTCAAGTAGTGATAGGACTAGAGGAAATGGAGCAAAATTAGAAGTAGGTGATTCAGATGGGATATTAGGAAAAAGTTCTTTGCCATGAGGTGGTGAGACCCTGGAACAGGTTGATTAGGGAAGTGGTGGAAGCTTCATCCTTGGAGGTCTTTAAGACCAAAGTGAATGTGGCTCCAAGCAGCTGATGTAGTGTGAGGTGTCCCTGCCCATGGCAGAGAGATTGGAACGAGATGATCATTGAGGTCCCTTCCAGCCCTGACAATTCTGTGATTCTATGCCCTTGCACAGAACAGATTGAGAGAGGCCCTAATGGATGTTGTAAGAATGAGCTTTAATTTTCTCTCATAAAATTTGCAGTATGCCCTGTCAGGGACAAATCATACTCTTGACAGCACATGAGCTTGCTACTGTTTTGACTGGAATTTGGATACATGCCCCAGCCTGTTAAGCAGATCAGCACACTCCAGGACTTTTGTCAAGCTCATCCTCTTGTTTTACTAAGATTTTAATCTTTAAAAAAGTAGAATTCTTGAGTCACCACATTTTGAGATAGATTACATTAGACAGAAGTAATTAGAGCTCCTAAGTGCTTCAAATTCTTCATGTGCAGCTTGGCATCTTCAGTAGGGAATGGAGTTTGCTGTTTGTTTTCTTTCTTCTCCCTCCTCTCCCCTTCCACAATAGCTGGTGGCTCCCAGGACACCAAAGCATGAGAGAAGGTGATATGGTGAAACTTTAGTGGCTCAGTGACTTCACACTGATCAATGTATTAGTCAAGGACAGAGAGCACTGTCAGCAAGTTTGCTGATGACACAAAACTGGGTGGAGTGGCTGCCACAGCAGAAGGCTGTGCTGCCATTCAAGGAGACTTGGATAGGTTGGAGTTTTGGGAGGAAGAGAAATTAAATGAAATTCAACAAGGGCAAGCATAGAGACATGCACCTGGGAAAGAACAACCCCAGAGATTAGTATAGGTTGGGGACTGACCTGTTGGAAGGCAGTGAAGGGGGAAAGGATCTGGGGGTCCTAGTGGGTGGGAGGTTGGCCAAGAGCCAGCAATGTGCTCTAGTGGCCAGGAAGGGCAATGCCATTCTGGGGTGGATTAAAAGTGCTGTGGCTAGTAGGTCGAGAGAGGTTCTCCTGCCCCTCAACTCTGCCCTGGTGAGGCCACATCTGGAGTACTGTGTCCAGTTCTGGGGCCCCCAGTTCAAGAAGGACATAGAATTGCTGGAGAGAGTCCAGTTCAGAGCCACAAAGATGATTAATGGAATGGAACATCTCTCTTAGGAGGAGAGATTCAGGGAGTTTGGGCTCTTGAGCTTGGTGAGGAGGAGCCTGAGGGGAGACCTCACCCATATCAATAAAGATGTAGAGTGTGAGAGCCAGGAGGATGGAGCCAGGCTCTGCTTGGTGGTGCCCAATGACAGGACAAGGGGCAATGGGTGGAAGTTGAGGCGTAGGAAGTTCCATGGAAATCTAAGGAAGAATTATTTCCCTGTGAGGGTGACAGAACACTGGAACAGGCTGCCCAGGGAGGGTTGTGGAGCCTCCCTCTCTGGAGATATTCAGGACCTGCCTGGATGTGTTCCTGTGTGATCTGGTGTAGGTTATCCTGCTCTGGCAGGGTCATTGGACTGGATGAGCTTTTGAGGTCCCTTCCAGCCCCTGACATTCTGTGATTCTGTGATTGAATTTAATACAGAAAATACATCTTTGGAGATGTTCTGCTTGGTAGAACCTTTAAAAACCACTTTCAAAGTAAAATTCCAAGCAGAAAAAAGCCCTCAGTCATGCAGCATGCAATATTAATCACAGATTTTTCCTTCATTCTGCACAACTGAGTAGGTACATTTTTTTTTATTTGTTATTGATTCTCACTCTCAAACATTTCTCCTGCCTCTGTCATGGGAATTAATAAATATAAGCAGTTGATATTTTTTTCATGTTTGACCTGGCAGCTTTAAGCTTTAGAGGACATTTGCTGACCACTATTTTTACCTCTGAGAAAAAATGCTGATGAAAGAAAAGTTGAGCTTCTGAAAACTCTCAGCATTGATTATGACATGAGGTGGGGGGGAAGTTTCAAGGTGATCTGTGCTATGATTTGGCACTTTTGAGGATTTTGGGGGTTGGTGTGGTGTTTTGTTTGTTTTTTTTTTTTTCTCCTTGCTTAAAGCCTCTTTTCACTTAGTTTGTGATTTTCACTCTGATATGGGTCAGGAACTGGCTGGAAGGCTGGGCCCAGAGAGTGGTGGTGAATGGTGCCACATCCAGTTGGCAGCTGTCACTAGTGCTGTGCCCCAAAGATCAGTGCTGGGCCCAGTCCTGTTCAATATCTTTATTGATGATCTGGACGAGGGCATTGAGTCCAGCATCAATAAGTGTGCAGATGACACCAAGCTAGGAGCAGGTGTGGATCTGTTGGAGGGTAGGAGAGCCCTGCAGAGGGACCTGGACAGGCTGGATGGGTGGGCAGAGGCCAATGGGATGAGATTGAACAAAGCCAAGTGCAGGGTTCTACACTTTGGCCACAACAACCCCAAGCATCACAACAGGCTGGGGACAGAGTGGCTGGAGAGCAGTCAGGCAGAGAGGGACCTGGGGGTACTGATAGATAGCAGCTGAAGATGAGCCAGCAGTGTGCCCAGGTGGCCAAGAGAGCCAATGGCATCCTGGCCTGGATCAGGAAGAGTGTGGCCAGTAGGACAAGGGAGGTTATTCTTCCCCTGTACTCAACACTGGTCAGGCCACACCTTGAGTCCTGTGTCCTCTTCTAGGCTCCTCAATTCAGAGTAGCCCTGAGGCTCTTTGTTAGTGACTGTATCTGCTATATTGGTGTTCCTTATGAGGAACCTTGAAGGGCTTCTGGGAAGGACATGAAATATAAAATCACTCATCACTGTCTTCAGATCATCTTGATAGCCTTCTAATCCCAACAATGAGTATCAGGATACTTTGCTTTCTGCAGGTGAACATTACTGCTGTTTGAAGACCAAATAAGATTCCAGCTCCAGCTCAGTCAGATATTTCTGCATGCAAGTTCTCATCCTTCCCATTAGCCAGTATAGATTTATGCTACATCGTTTGAGAGGAGATCTACTTATCAACAGCACTAACAAGCTTGTCAGAGGATGTGATTTAAGATTATCTGCCTTCAAAGTTCTCATGGAGAGCATAGAAGTTAAAAGATGCCCCAGGGAAAGGAGTGGCAAGGTTGGTAGCAGGTGGTAATTGGAGGGGGAGTGTCAGCTCCAAACAGAGCAGATTAGCTTTGGAAAATTTACCTAGAAATTAGGACTTTAACTGGATGGAAAGGTCTGTGGAAATGCAGAGGTAGCACTGACCCAGCCAAAACACTAAAAAGCATATCAAACTGGATTGTGTTTCTTCAAATATAAAGTTTCTCTGTAACATGTTTGGTAAGATGAAAGGATAGATGGTGTTACAGCATTGTCTAAGGAAAAGGATTGCCTGGTACAAAGCTCTTCTCCTTCTTTTGCCATTTTCATCATCTGTCCTTGCTCTTATGCACCTTCCCATCAACAATGTTGTCTTTAGTACTGTAAAAAAAAACATGGAATCAGAATGGGTTGGGTTGGAAGGGACCTCCGAAAGTCATCGAGTCCAATCACCTGCAGTCAGCAGGGACATCCTCCTCAAGATCAGCTTGCTCAGAGCCTTGTTCAGACTTGCTTTGAATATCTCCAGGGATGGAGCCCAAACTACCTCTCTGGGCAGTCTGTTCCACCACTCTTATGCTAAAGAACTTGTTCCTCACATCCAATCTAAATCTGCTCTTCTCTCATTTCAAACAGTAGCCTTCATCCTGTCACATCATGCCTTTGCAAACAGTCCCTCTGCAGCCTTCTTGCAGCCCCTTTCAGCTACTGGCAGCCTTCTCTTCTCCAGGCTGAACAACTCCAACTCCCTCAGCCTGTTCTCATAGCATAGCTGCTCCAACCCCTTGATCAATTTCATGGCCCTCCTCTGGCCCTGCCCCATCATGTCCATGTCATAGAATCATAGAATCATAGAATCAACCAAGTTGGAAGAGACCTCCAAAATCATCCAGTCTAACCTATGATCCAGCCCTATCCAGTCAACTAGACCATGGCACTAAGTCACTCATCCAGTCTTTTCTTGAACACCTCCAGAGACAGTGACTCTACCACCTCCCTGGGCAGCCCATTCCAATGCCAAATCACTCTCTCTGTGAAGAACTTCCTGGTGTCATCTGCAAATTTACTGATGCTGGACTCAATGCCCTCGTCCAGATCATCAACAAAGATATTGAACAGGACTGGGCCCAGCACTGATCCTTGGGGAACACCACTAGTGACAGCTGCAAATGGATGTGGCATCATTCACCACCACTCTCTGGGTCCAGCCTTCCAGCCAGTTCTTGACCCAGCACAGACTGAATCTGTCCAAGCCATGAGCTGCCAGCTTGGCTAGGAGCTTCTTGTTGCAGATGATCTCAAAGGCTTTGCTGAAGTCCAGGTAGATTACATCCACAGCCTGTCCCACATTCACCAACTAGGTAACCTGATCATAAAAGGAGATCAGGTTGGTGAGACATGACCTGCCCTTCCTAAACCCATGCTGGCTGGGCCTGATCCCTTGGCCATCCTGTAGGTGCTTTGTGATGGCACTCAAGATTACCTGTTCCATGACCTTGCCTGGCACTGAGGTCAGGCTCACAGGTCTGTAGTTTTCTGGCTCCTCCTTACGACCCTTCTTGTGAATGGGTATCACATTGGCCAGCTTCCAGTCTTCAGGGACCTCTCCAGTGAGCCAGGACTGCTGATAAATGATGGAGAGTGGCTTGGCCAGCTCAGCTGCCAGCTCACTCAGCACCCTAGAATGGATCCCATCTGGTCCCATGGACTTGTGAGGATCCAAATGTCTCAGCAGGTCTCTTACTTCTTCCTCATGGATTAGAGGGGGACTATAATGGTCCCTGACTCCATCTGCCACTTCAGGAGTCCAGCTGTCCTGGAGACAATCTGTCCCACTATTGAAGATTGACACAAAGAAGGTGTTAAGCACCTCTGCCTTTTCCTCATCCTTTGTCACTGTATTCTAATAAGGATTGGAGGTTGTCCTTGGCCCTTCTCTTGCCATTCATATATTTATAGAAACATTTTTTATTTCCCTTAACAGTGTAGTGTGTGTGGTGTGTGTCCTTCCTGTGTTGATTGCCCCAGGTACTGCTTTCTTCACAGATACTAGCAGGAACTCTTAGGCTTACATCACACAAGCAAGAGATGCCTTCAATTAACTACCACTGAAATAAATGGAAGTAGAACCAAGCCAATACTTAACTCTTCATCTCAGTTTTGCCTGCTGTATAAAACTTTAATCAATACATTACTGTGATTCTTTCTGTCTTACCCTGTTGCATTTCACAGAATCACAGAACTGTAGAGGTCAGAAGGGACCTCCAGAGATCATTGAGTCCAACCTCCCTGGCAAGGCAGGATCCTATAGGGTAGTACACACAGGAAAGCTTCCAGGCAGGTTTTGAAAGTCTTATCTTAGGTTGTGGGGCCTTCTTCTCCGGGGACTTTCAAGGCCTGTCTGGATGTGTCCCTCTGAGATCTGTGTTAGATAGTATTGTCCTGCTTTGGCAGGGGGGTTGGACTTGATGATCTCCTTGGGTCCTTCCAACCCCTAACATCCTGTGATCTTATGATATTTGTTATAGAATCCTAGAATCATAGAATCAGAATCAAACAGGTTGGAAGAGACCTCCAAGATCATCCAGGCCAACCTAGCACCTAGCCCTAGCCAGTCAATTACACCATGGCACTAAGTGCCTCATCCAGGCTTTACTTCAACGCCTCCAGGGATGGTGACTCCACCACCTCCCTGGTCAGCCCATTCCAATGCCAATCACTCTCTCTGACAACAACTTCCTCCTAACATCCAGCCTATACTTCCCTTGGCACAAGTTGAGACTGTGTCCCCTTGTTCTGTTGCTGGTTGCCTGGCAGAAGAGACCAACCCCACCTGGCTACAGCCTCCATTCAGGTAGTTGTAGACAGCAAAGAGGTCAGCCCTGAGCCTCCTCTTCTCCAGGCTACACATCCCCAGCTCCCTCAGCCTCTCCTCACAGGGCTGTGCTCCAGGCCCCTCACCAGCTTCGTCGCCATTCTCTGGACACTTTCCAGCACCTCAACATCTCTCTTGAATTGAGGAGCCCAGAACTGGACACAGTACCCAAGGTGTGGCCTGACCAGTGTGGAGTACAGAGGAAGAATATCATAAATAATCTCATTGCTGTTATTTCCTTGCTTACCTACCACACAGAGCAGGTGTTCAAAGACTCTCTCCTTGCTTGTAAACTGGAGATCTTGCCCTCTGTGAATATCTTGGACAGGCTCAGAAGTGATAACAGTCTGATCTAATCAGAATGCTGAGCAGTACATTAGGATGTGAAGTAGGTTGAGGAATAGGGCAAATGGACAAATGATCCCTGGAGTATTGGAATTGGGCTAGAGAATACTTGAAGGTCTCTTGCAACCCAGAACACTCTATGATTCTATGAAACTAAGCAGAGTGTTCCTCTGCTATGCTTCTTTGTCTGTGTCTTGTTTCCATTCCATTCCAGGTGTTTTTTTTGCAGTCTCAGAATTGGTGGCTCCATGCTTCTGAGAATTCCAATGTTTCTGAGCAAAGAAGACTCAATGTCAGTGCTGACCAATTGAGCATTTTTTTTCCCTACAGCCCAAAGTGAAAACATAGCTCAAGGAAGTGATGTGGAGTTCAGTATCTAAAGGGGGCCTACAGAAAAGCTGGGGAGGGACTTTTTAGGCTCTCGGAGAGTGACAGGACTAGGGGGAATGGAGCAAAGATGGAGGTGGGGAGATTCAGAGAGGATGTGAGGAGAAAGTTCTTCAGCATGAGCATGGTGAGAGCCTGACATTGGTTGCCCAGGGAGGTGGTTGAAGCCCCATGGCTGGAGGTGTTTAAGGCCAGGCTGGATGAGCCTCTGGATAGCCTGCTCTAGGGTAGGGTGTCCCTGGCCATGGCAGGAGGTTGGAACTAGACGATCCTTGTGGTCCCTTCCAACTCTGACTGATTCTATGATTCTATGATTTTGCTTGTTTGTTTGTTTGATTGATTGATTTTGATTTCCAAAGATATTTAGCTGGAATGATCCTGGCAACAGGCAAAGACTGCAGATGAAGCAGGCCCTTATGATCCTTTCCCATCTGTTCACCAGCATGTGCTGATGCTTTTATTTTTAAAACAGGGAGCATCTCTCTTCTGTTTAGGTACCTCTGAGTGAAATGGGTGCTGGTCAGTGGTGATAGCTCCACAGATTTGCCATGATCCAGAAATCTTTTATTTGTACCTAGGTAGTGTCCATCTCAGATAGCAAAAATATTTCAGTGTCCTTGAGGTTCTCCTCTGCTTTTTCCTCTATTTTAGCTAATATTTAGTTGCATTTCTCATTCTTTTCTATTGCAGTAGCCAGCAGAAATCTATGCAGCCTTGAGTCTTGGAAGTCAGATGTTGGCATTACGAATCCTATTTTTGCTCTTAGCACTGGCAGGGCACCCACAGGCAGTCTGAGATGGTTCCAGTTCATATTGACCTTGCTTGTCATGTTTGTGTACTTGATGGAATAACTCTTCCCCTTGACTAGCTTTCCTCTTTATCTTTGCTTCGTGTTTTCAGATGACTTCCTGCTGGATAGCAATTAACAATGCAAATGGAAGGCACTTAGAGCCAGTCTTCTCTTATGCTCCCTTGGTTCTAAGAGGGTCTGACATACAAAAGGAAATAATATCATTACAGTGTGATCTGTGTATGGACAAAGTTCCTAGTCCTGCTGAGGATTTCCCAGTGGGAGCAGGAGGGAAGTCAGTGCCACCTATGCTGTGAAGAATCACAGAATCATAGAAACATTCAGGTTGGAAAAGCCCCTCAGGATCACCAAGTTCAACTGATATCCCTACTCTACAAGGTGCATCCTAAATCATATCCCCAGACACCCTATCCAAATGACTTTTAAGCACATCCAGGGATGGTGACTCAACCACATCGCCAAGCCGCACTACAGGGCTGGGGACAGAGTGGCTGGAGAGCAGCCAGGAAGAAAGAGATCTGGGGGTACTGGTAGATAGTATCTGAACATGAGCCAGCAGTGTGCCCAGGTGGCCAAGAGAGCCAATGTCATCCTGGCCACTATCAGGAATAGTGTGGCCAGTAGGACAAGGGAAGTTATTCTGTCCCTGTACGAAACACTGGTCAGGCCACATCTTGAGTCCTGTGTCCAGTTCTGGGCTCCTCAATTCAAGAGAGATGTTGAGATACTGGAAGGTGTCCAGAGAAGGGCAATGAAGTTGGTGAGGGGCCTGGAACACAGCCCTGTGAGGAGAGGCTGAGGGAGCTGGGGGTGTGCAGCCTGGAGAAGAGGAGGCTCAGGGCTGACCACATTACTCTCTACAATTCCCTGAAGGGAGACTGTAGCTGGGTGGGGTTGGTCTCTTCTGCCAGGCAACCAGCAACAGAAGAAGAGAACACAGTCTCAAGTTGTGCCGGGGTAGGTATAGGTTGGATGTTAGAAGTTGTTGTCAGAGAGAGTGATTGGCATTGGAATGGGCTGCCCAGGGAGGTGGTGGAGTTGCTGTCCCTGGAGGTGTTCAAGCAAAGGCTGGATGAGGCATTTAGTGCCACAGCCTAGTTGACTGGCCAGGGCTGGGTGATAGGTTGGACTGGATGATCTTGGTGGTCTCTTCCAATCTGCCTGATTCTATGATTCTATTTGAGTGTGGTTTACCTTTTCCTCTGTACACCTCATTCCTTTTCTTTTCAAAAAGGGGTGGAGAGGGAAAGGCATCCTGTAATTGTTATTGGTTCTATCGACTCTACCAGAGTCTCTGAGAAATCTAAACTAGAACCAAGAGATTAGTCACAGCTTGAAGCCATTCCTGTTGAAAGACAGTATTATGGTTGCAATAACAGTCCCTATGGAGCTGTTGGCTTCTCCTGCTCTGGAGGAATTGGCTAATGGATTGGTGGAAGTGAATTGTGAATCACTACAATTTTATTTGTCTTTTATTTTGCCAAATAAGCACTATGGTTTGTACCTCAGGGCCCGGTGCATGAGTTTATTGCACTGGAGAAGGTTGCACATTTCCTCGCAATCACTTCCCTCTCCACACAAATATCCACTAGTAGGGACACTATATGAAGCTCCACATGAATCACTGAATCATAGAATCAACCAGGTCAGAAGAGACCTCCTTTTTTGCTTTAAGTGTAATATACCTTGAAAAAACAGGTAGACTTTTCCTGAAGATAAATGTGGACATAATAATGAGTTCAAAGTTTGTAGAGATCAAAAGCTTTCTCTCTGCTGCCCTCAAGGTCTCAAGCCCCTGGTGATCATAGAATCATAGAATCAATCAGTTTGGAAGAGACCTCCAAGATCACCCAGTCCAACTTATCACCCAACCTCGTTCAATCAACTAGACCATGTGTGTGGTTGTCAAGGCTTCAGCTGGAGTAGGGTTTCTTCACATCAAAGTGAGAAGGAACACAGCCAGGACACCCAGCTGAACCAGCTAACAGGTATTTGATGGCATGCTGGTGTCATGCTTGCTGTATCAGGGAAGGTCTGGCTGGAACAAAAGAGGGGGGGGAGTGTGGAGTTTGAACTGTGACCTGTTTCCAGTCCTCCCTCCTCCTACACTTGTTGTTTTTCCTCTCTCTCCTTTTCCATGTGTATCTGTGGGCAGTGGCTGAGTCTAAATCACAACACTGGTGTGGTAGGTTGAAAAATACCCCCCAAATACATAACCTGAGTAGCTCAGGAGTTTTGGAGTTTGAACTATGACCTGTTTCCAGTTCTCCTTCCTCCTCCTCCTCCACTTGTTTTTTCCCTCTCTCCTTTTCCATGTGTATCTATGGGCAGTGTCTGAGTCTAAACCACAACACTGGTGTGGTAGGTTGAAAAATTCTGCCTAAATAAATAACCAGAGTAGCTCAGAAGATTTGGAAACACATGAAACTATCCTTACAATGAATATTTGCACAAAACTGTGTTTACAAAAGCAAGCTGAAATCTAGAAGCATAAAATACAATGTGCATATGCAAAATACATTTACCTATAAATTACAACTCAGACACAACACCAAGACCCCCCCAACCTTGAATTGTTCTCCATCCCTTTGGACAAGGGGAATGTGAATAGCTCTCCCCACACACATCTTGTATAAGGGAGAGAGAAAACAGAAAATCCTGCTGCTACTGGCCATGATAGAGTCCCAGCCAAGGCCAGCAAAGCCATGCAAAAACACCTACTAGAAGCCAGAGTGAAGAAAAAGAAGAAATAGTAGTTTTGTGTAGCAAACTATATCCCAGTCCAGCAGTCCAGTGGATTGTTATAGACCTATCTAGACTTGGTTGGTCTTTTGTATTCAATCTCCTATTTTATTTACCTTTTACTATCATCCCTCCCCCCCCCCCCCCCCCCCCCCCCCCCCCCCCCGCCTTCAATGTCTCTGGAAGTTTTCCTATCCTTGTTTGTAATTTAGAACAAGAGTGCTAGTTCCAAAGCCACCACAACTGGCACAGGCAGATGCTACATTGAGAAAGGAGAGTGAAGCAGGAAGAGGCAAGAAGTTTCTGCTTCATTTTCTGTACTGATGGCAGCTAAAAGTTCCTGGTAGGCAGGAAATTCACACAGTATCACAGTATCCTGTCATTTTGTCTTGTTACATGGCATTAACACTGTCTTTTTACTCCTGGATAACATCAACATATAGAATCACAGAATCAACCAGGTTGGAAGAAACCTCCAAGATCATCCAGTCTAACCTAGCACCCAGCCCTATCCAGTCATCTAGACCATGGCACTAAGTGCCTCATCCAGGCTTTTCTTGAACACCTCCAGGAATAGTGACTCCACCACCTCCCTGGGCAGCCCATTCCAATGGCAAATCACTCTCTCTGTGGTGAAACAAAATGGTTAGAATCTGCTCCAGGGGAGGTTCAGGCTGGATGTCAGGAAATAATTCTTCACTGAAAGGGTTCTCAAACATTGGAATGGTCTGCCCAAGGCAGTGCTGGAGTCACCATCTCTGGGGATAGAATCATAGAATCAGTCAGGGTTGGAAGGGACAAAGACCATCTAGTTCCAACCCCCCTGCCATGCCCAGGGACACCCTAACCTAGAGCAGGCTGCCCATAGCCTCTCATCACTCTCATGCTGAACAACTTCCTCCTCACGTCCAGCCTGAATCTCCCCGCCTCCAGCTTTGCTCCATTCCCCCTAGCCCTGTAACACCCTGAGAGCCTAAAAAGTCCCTCCCCAGCTTTTCTGTAGGTGCTCAAGCAGCCTGTAGACCTGGTGCTTAGGGACATCGTTTTGTGCTGACCCTTCAGTGCTGGTTGGAAGGTTGGACTGGATGAGCTCTTGCAACCAGATATATTCTGTGATTCTGTACCAGTATTCTTTTGAGGTGACATTCCAATCTCCAATATTCAAGGTCTAGCTCTTCAGTATATTTACCTTCTAGATACATTAGGTTGATTTTATCATTACGAAAATGATAATCATTTCCCACAGGAAGCTGACCAGATGTCCTCATTTAATTGGAAGAGCTCCTTTAATTTTTCATTTTTATCCTGTGTAACATCCAGCTGTCCCAGCATTTTTCATAGCAGACCCATTAATCTCAGCTGAGGTTCCTGAAAGCTGTCAAGAACGGTTCACCAATAACCACATCTCTGATCCTTTCATCAAGAGTAAAATATGAGTTGAAACTCTACAATGTTCAATGGGCAACTGATGTCATTTACCTGGACCTGAGCAAGGCCTTTGACACTGTCCTGTACTTCATCTTGGTCTCCAAGCTGGTGACACATGGGTTTGATGGACCACGAGATAGATAAAGAACTGGCTTGATGGCCACACCCAAGGAGCAGCTGCCAATGGCTCCATGTCCAGGTGGAGGCCAGTGGCAAGTGGAGTCCCTCAGGAATCAGTTCTGGGACCAGTCTTGTTCAACATCTTTGTGGGTGCCATGGGCAGAGGCACTGAGTGCAGCCTCAGCAAGTTTGCTGATGACACCAAGCTGTGTGGGGCAGCAGACAGGCTGGAGGGCAGGGATCCATGCAGAGGGAGCTGGCCAGTCTGGAGAGGTGGGCACAAGCCAACCTCAGGAGGTTCAACAAGACCAAGTGCAGTGTCCTGCATCTGGATTGAGGCAATGCCAAGCACAAATGCAGGCTGGGCAGTGAGTGGCTGGAGAGCAGCCCTGAGGAGAGGAACTTGGAGTGCTGGTGGATGAGAAGCTCAACATGAGCCAGCAGTGTGCACCCGCAGCCCAGAAAGCCAACCAGATGCTGGGCTGCATAAGGAGAAGTGTGGCCAGCAGGGCAAGTGAGATGATTCTCCCCCTCTACTCTGCTCTGCTGAGACCCCACCTGGAGTACTGCATCCAGTTCTGGAGCCACTATTACAAGAGGGATGTGGAGATGCTGGAGTGTGTCCAGAGAAGGGCCACGAGGATGCTCAGAGGGCTGGAGCAGCTCTGCTATGAGGACAGACTGAAAGAGTTGGGGCTATTGAGTCTGGAGAAGAGGAGGCTCCCAGGTGACCTTCTTGAGGCCTTCCAGGATCTGAAGGGGGCCTACATGGGAAGGGACATTTTAGGCTGTGAGGGAGTGACAGGACTAGGGGTAATGGAGCAAAGCTGGAGATGAGCAGGTTCAGGCTGAACGTGAGGAGGAAGTTGTTGAGCATGAGAGTGGTGAGAGCCTGGTATTGGGTTGCCCAGGGAGGTGGTTGAGGCCCCATGGCTGGAGGTGTTTAAGGCCAGGCTGGATGAGGCTGTGGGCAGCCTGCTCTAGGGTAGGGTGTCCCTGCCCATGGCAGGGGGGTTGGAACTAGATGGTCCTTGTGGTCCCTTCCTTCCCTGACTGATTTTATGATCCTACGATTCTTACATGCTAATTAATGCTCAGAACTTCTTTAGTAAGAAAAGGAACTGATCATAGAATCATAGAATCATAGAATCAATCAGGTTGGAAGAGACCTCCAAGATCATCCAGTCCAACCTAGCACCCAGCCCTAGACAGTCAACTAGACCATGGCACTAAGTGCCTCATCCAGGCTTTGCTTGAACACCTCCAGGGACAGCGAATCCACCACCTCCCTGGGCAGCCCATTCCAATGCCAATCACTCTTTCTGTGAAGAACTTCCCCCTAACATCCAGCCTATACCTACCCCGGCACAACTTGAGACTGTGTCCCCTTCTTCTGTTGCTGGTTGCCTGGCAGAAGAGACCAACCCCCACCTGGCTACAGCCTCCCTTCAGGGAGTTGTAGACAGCAATGAGGTCAGCCCTGAGCCTCCTCTTCTCCAGGCTGCACACCTCCAGCTCCCTCAGCCTCTCCTCACAGGGCTGTGTTCCAGGCCCCTCACCACCTTTGTTGCCCTTCTCTGGACACATTCCAGTATCTCAGCATCTCTCTTGAATTGAGTAGCCCAGAACTGGACACAGGACTCAAGGCGTGGCCTGACCAGTGCTGAGTACAGGAGAAGAATAACCTCCCTTGTCCTTCTGGCCACATTGTTCCTGATCCAGGCCAGGATGCCATTGGCTCTCTTGGCCACCTGGGCACACTGCTGGCTCATGTTCAGCTACTATCTATCAGTAGCCCCAGGTCCCTTTCCTCCTGGCTGCTCTCCAACCACTCTGTCCTCAGCCTGTAGTGCTGCTTGGGGTTGTTGTGGCCAAAGTGTAGAACCCTGCACTTGACCTTGTTCAATCTCATCCCATTGGCCTCTGCCCACCCATCCAGCCTGTCCAGGTCCCTCTGCAGGGCTCTCCTACCTTCCAACAGCTCCACACCTGCTCCTAGCTTGGTGTCATCTGCAAAGTTACTGATGCTGGACTCAATCCCCTCATCCAGACCATCAATAAAGATATTGAACAGGACTGGGCCCAGCACTGATCCTTGGGGAACACCACTAGTGACTGCTCTGCAAGGGACTGCTTCAGTCCTATCTCTGTATAAAATGTCTTGAAAAGAGTTAATTATTTTTTATTAACTCTTTTCTTAGGCTGTTTTCTCAGACTGCAGGGGTGGGCTGTGAGACAAAGTGCATTGGAGGAAAACCAGACAGGTTTACAAATTGGAAGGCTGGGCAGAGAGCTGCTTTTTAGCTTGGCATTATGAGAAAGGGAAGTTTTCCTTTAGAACAACAGCCACTGCTGCAAACGAGACTGAGTCACAGATCCCCAATAGCATGGAAAGTTCAGCTGCTTGCCTCTGCTAACAGCACAAACAGCATAAAGTCAGTGGTGAGGATGCTGGAAGTTATTTTTATTGCAGTCATAAGACCCTGTTACATCATGTAATTATTGTTATAGTGTTATGTTAGAGCATTTGGGTTATCTGTTTTCACCAGATTGGGATAAAACTATTTTGGGGATAGATTTTGCTTTCTACCCTTGGTGCAGTTTTAATGGAAGTAGTGTATTTCATGAATAGAAGTTCAGGGTGCACATCAGTGCTCAGTCTGGGAGTGTTGAAGGCCAGGTTGGATGAGGCCTTGAGCAGCATTGTCCAGCTGAGAGGTGTCCCTGGACATAGCAGGGAGGTTGGAGTAGATGATCTCTAAGGTCCCTTCCAACATATTCTATGACTGTGGCTAATGAAAAGGTTCCCTGATTAGCTATGAGTACTATTTACCTGATGCTTTTGACCCAGTCCACCACAACAGAAGTACAAGGAGGTTCCTGGCAATGGCAACAACTTGAGCGAGAGAGCAAATCTTTTGGAGATTGAGGTTTGCAGTGGTGTACATGGCTATGATGGACTCTACCCAACTCTATTACCAGAGGATAGGAAAAATATCTCTCACAGGAGAAGGCTGGAGCAGCTCTGCTATGACGACAGACTGAAAGAGTTGAGGCTGTCCAGTCTGCAGAACAGGAGGCTCCCAGTTGACCTACTTGTGGCCTTCCAGGATATGAAGGGGGCCTGCAAAGAAGCTGGGGAAGGACTTTTTAGGCTCTCAGGAAGTGACAGGATGAGGGGGAATGGAGCAAAGGGGGAATGGAGAAAAGGTGGAAGTGGGGCAGTTCAGACTGGATGTGAGGAGGAAGTTGTTGAGCATGAGAGTGGTGAGAGCCTGGCATGGGTTGCCCAGGGAGGTGGTTGAGACTTAATGGCTGGAGGTGTTTAAGGCCAGGCTGGATGAGGCTGTGGGCAGCCTGATCTAAGGTAGGGTGTCCCTGGGCATGGCAGGGGAGTTGGAACTGGCTGATCCTTGTGGTCCCTTCCAACCCTGACTGAGTCTATGATTCTAAATGCAGTGAACGCAGATGGTTGGCTGCACAAAGGAGAGCTATGAGAAGGGAGACTGAAGCCTTTTCCATCACAGAACAGAAAGAAATGTTCCAGAAAGCCATTCTAAACAGAACATGTAGTGTGTGCTAAGTATGTCAGGCAAAGCTTATAAAGGACCTTTAATTGTCAAAGTGCAACAAAGAAGAGGGAGGAGCATTGTCCCAGGGATAAGGAGTCAGTCACAGCATATTTTAAGCAGCTTAGCAATAGACCCTTTCATATCTAAAAATAAATGTCTGTGAATCTCATCCAATACCCATGGAAGCAAATGGGTTTATTTTCATCAACCTTTGAATTGGCAACCATAAATAAATTATTTTCCCTTTTGCTGGAGTGGAAAGAGGACATTTTATGTCTCACAGTCCTTTGAACTAAGCTGCTGCACCACTGCATAGAATCATAGCATGGTTTGAATTGGAAGGGGCCACCAAAGGTCATCTAGTTCAACCCCTTTGCAGTCAGCAGGGACATCTTGAACTAGATCAGGTTGCCCAGAGCCTTGTTGAACCCTTCCTTGAATATCTCCAGGGATGGAACCTCAGCTGCCTCCCTGGGCAATCTGTTCCAGCATTCCACCAACCTCATGGTGTAGAACTTATTCCTAGAGTCCAATCTAAATCCTGGGCTGCACCAAGAGAAGTGTGGCCAGCAAGGTGAGGAAGTGGATTCTGCCCCTCTATTCCACACCAGTGAGACCCTACCTGAAGTACTGCATCCAGTTCTGGAGCCACTGTTACAAGGATATGGATGTGCTGGAAGGTGTCCAGAGAAGGGCCACGAGGATGATCAGAATGATAGAGAACCTCTCCTGTGAGCAGAGACTGAGGGAGTTTGGGCTGTTCAGCCTGGAGAGGAGAAGGCTCTGAGGTGACCTTATTGTGGCCTTTTCGTATCTGAAGGGGGGATACAAGAAAGCTGGGGAGGGACTTTTTAGGAATGTCAGATAGTGATGGCACTGGGGGGAATGGAACAAAGCTAGAAATGGGTAGCTTTAGGTTGGATGTTAGAAAGCAGTTCTCCTCCATAGGGGTGGTGAGACACTGGAACAGGTTGCCCAGGGAGGTGGTATGAGCCCTGTTCCTGGAAGTTTTAAAGGCTAAGCTGGATGTGGCTCTGAGCAATCTGATCTAGTGTGAGGTGTCCTTGCCCATGGCAAGGGGGTTAGAATGGGATGATTCTTGGGGTCCTTTCCAACTCTGACAACTCTACCTGATGGGATTTTTAAATGCATGATTGACTTGAGGCATGCAGCTTCCCACCATCCAGCCATACTCACTTGCACAAGCTCTTAAAGCTTGCCAGGCTGAATGAAGACGGTGGGAAGTGTCCTGCCATGTCCTTTGATATAAACAAACTGCAACTGTGATTTCTCTCTCATGCCCTCATTCTGTCCATACCCTTATCCTCTGATTCTGTCTATACTAACCCTGAAAGCAGGAGTTTGCTCGTTAGTACTGAGTTCATATTTGTCTGGCAGCATCCCAGTCTCCAAGGATAGCCTTGGAAGATACAGATGGTTACCCAGAAAGAGACAGCAGGTGAGTGGTAGATTTCCTTCTTGTTACTGTGGAGCAGATATCCATACTCCTCTTTGCTTAGGGGACAGAGAGGAGTTTGAGAGGGAAAAAAATCTCTCTCATTCTGCTCCAGACTGAAAAGAGTATTTGGAAGTTTGCTTAGTCATTTCTCATGAAAAAAAAATGAGTTGGTCTGAATTTTCAGCTACCTCCTATTCCAAGAACTGCTTTGAAATTGTAGGACACATTTTCTGTTCTACAGCAATTTACTTTTCTTTAGGAGAAGCTGAGTTTATGATGTGGATTTTTTTTATACCAGTGCCCAGCCTTTTAGGAGAAAGACTCTCAGCTGTGGGGTTTATTACATTGCATTTGGTAGTAAGGCAAGAATGTACCCACTTCTAGCTTTGCTCCATCCCTCCATGTCTTATCACTACCTGATGCCCTAAAAAGTCCCTCACCAGCTTTCCTATAGATCCCTTTCAGCTACTGGCAGGCTGCTCTTAGGTCTCCCTGGAGCCTTCTCTTCTCCAGGCTGAACAATTCCAACACCCCTAAGCTGTTCTTGTAACAGAGGTGTTCCACCCCCTTGATCATTTTCACAGCCCTCCTCTGGACCTGCTCCACTTGTAGTTTTGCTCCAAAGACTGCAAGGATCATTTGGTCCAATCAAGTACTAGTACAATAAAGGGAGGCTACGAGGAGGATGGAGACTCTCTTTCCACAAGGAATCCCATGGAATCTCCCTCATGCTAGGGAGATTCAGGTTGGGCTCCAGAAGAAAAATGAGAACCGGAGTGAGATCTCTCATCATAGGAATGCAGGATTTGATGGGAAGGGACCTCCATAAGTTTGAGCCCATGTCTGTGCAGTCAGCCCAAATGGGTACTCTTCTATGCAGAATCATCCAAACTTTCCCAAACTCTCTGCTCCTTTCCCCCAGTACTCCATGTAGGGTCTGATGGAGCAAAGGAGGAAATGCATGTCTTGGTGCAGCCCAGCCCAGCTGGCTGTCTGGGCTGTGTGCACACAAGATGTTGTAGAGAGGTTGGTGCAGGTCTCTTCTCACAGGTAATTAGTGATAGAACAAGAGGGAATGGCCTTAAGCTGCAACTGGGTTGGTTTATGCTGGACATTAGGAAAATAAGTTTTCACATAAACAGGCTGTCCTAGGAGGTCGTTAAGTCACCATCCTTGGAAGTGTTTAAAGGTCGTTTAGATGTGATGCTTGGAGACCTCTGAAGACTAAGTCCAATCCCCCTGCCAGGGCAGGATCACCTAAAACAGATCACACAGGAATGTGTCCAGGCAGGTTTTGAAAGTCTCCAGAGCCTGCTTGGAAAGAGGCTTTAGTGTCCTTGACTCTTCATAGGATCATATAATCATTAAGGTTGGAAAAGATCTCTAAGATGCTCGAGTCCAATCTTCTACTCAACACCTCCATGACCCTGTCCTGAAGTACCACCACATTGACTTGTTTCTGAACACCTCCAGAGCTGGAGAGTCCACTGCCTCCCTGGGCAGCCTGCTGCAGTGCTTTGCCAACCTCACAGTACAGAAGTTCCTTGTCATGTTTAGATGGAACTTCTGATGTTCAAATGTATGCCCATTACCTCTTGTCCTGTCACTGAGGATCACTGCCAGGAGCCTGGCTCCATCTTTCGGATGCCCCCTTACATATCTGTAGGCTCTAATAAGATCCCCCCTCAGCCTTACCTTCTCCAAGCTAAACAGCCCCTGCTCTCCAACCTTTCCTCAAATGACAGATGTTGTAAACATTCAGGTTTCAGCCCACGCTGAGCCTTCTTTCCTCCAAAGCAGGAGTCCTGCACCACCCACAGCTGCTGCTGCTCCCACAAGGTACAGGTGAGTTGAGAGAACTGAACAGATAGAATCCCAGGATTGTCTGGCCTGGAAGGGACCCCCAAAGGTCCACTCCCTCTGCAGTCATCCTCTACCAGGGAAGGGTACTCGGAGCCTTGTCGAGCCTCCCTTTGAATACCTGCAGATCTTGTCTGGGTGGGAATCAGGCATCAAGGCCAAGAGAACAGGCTTGGGTTTTGCTTTGCTTGAATTTAGCTTGCGATAGGGCACCAGAGCTGCTCATGTGTCAGAGAGAAGCAGGTCAGCAGCTGAAAGCCTTGTACAGTCCAAGCTTCCCTGGGATTTTGCAGCTGGTAGAAAAAGGAAGCACATTGAGCTGTGAGTTCAGAATATTTTGGTTTAGGCAGCTAACAAAAAGAGGCTCTGCTCCCTTTTCAGTTAACAGCAATAATTCGGTTGATGTCAGGGAGTTCAGCCCAGAACAAGACAAAGGAGTGATGTTTCTGCAGGTGGATGTGCTGAGCTCAGAAAAAAAAGGACTTGAAAGCCAAACAGAAGTTCTAACAAACTCAATTACTGTCTTACTGGTTTGTGGAATGTTGTTAGAATGAACTCTATGCCAGGAAAAGTGAGTCTTGTTTCTCTGATGCAAATACATGCAAGGGAAGTTGAAAACAAGCTTCTTCTGAGTATATGAGACTTGTCACCACCTGGTGACATTCAAAATCAGGTTGGACAGGGTTCTGAGCAACATGATCCAGTCAAAGAAGTCCCTGCTCACTGCAAGGAGGTTGGCCTAAGTGGTCTTTAAAGTATCTTCCAACCCAAATCATTCTATCAATCTAGAATTCAAAGTACAAGCTGCAGCCCCTAAGGAAAGGACGGACAGACAGAGCTGACATACAGGCAATGGAAGAGGAAAGTCATTGCTCTTCCCATCACAGAGCGTTAGGCAGAACATCATCCGAGCATATGGCAGCCCAGACCAATGGGATCTGGCATTGCCTTGACTCATACTGAGATGCTGGAAAGGGTCCAGAGGAGAACAACGAGACTGGTGAAGGGACTGGAGGGAAAGTCCTATGAGGAGAGGCTGAGGGAGCTGGGGTTATTCAGCCTGGAGAAGAGGAGGCTCGGGGGGGGGCTTATCACACTCTACAACTACCTGAAGGGAAATTGTAGTAAGTTGGAGGTCAGGCTCTTCTCCCAGGCAACTTGTGACAGGACAAGAGGACATGGCCTGAGGACATGGCCTGAGGCTGCGCCTGGGGAGGGTTAGGTTGGATGGTAGGAAGCACTTCCTTGTGGAAAAGGGAATTAGACATTGGAATGGACTGCCCAGGGAGGTTGTGGATTTGCCCTGCCTGGAGCTGTTTAAGGAAAGATTGGTTGTGACAGTTAGTGCTAACGTCTGGTTGATGTGGTGGTGTTAGGTCATAGGCTGGACCTGGTGATCTCAGAGCTCCATTCCGGCCTCAGTAATTCTGTGACTGTGAGACCTGAGCTGTAGGATTGACTCCTCACCTGGGAAATGATTGGAGATTTTTCTTTCTTTTTGGATGAAAGGAGCTTCAGTTGCTCTGTGCACAAAGTGTGTGCACGATGCTCTGTGTCAGTAGAATGAGAATTTTAGTTTTGATCATTCCTACATGAACAGACTATCCTGCTAAGGTCTGTCTTTGAGATTCTTGTAGGACAAGGCAGCATGTAAACCAAGCAGGCAAACGAATCACAGAATCATAGAATGGTCTGGGTTGGAGGACACCTCCAGGTGATAAAACTGGAGGGCCTCACTGAGGGTCAGTGCATGCCCCACTCTTCCATTAAGCCCTGCCATGTGGGTTGCTTCATGGTTTGGTTAATTAGAAGGGTTAGGTGATAGGTTGGACTTGATGATCCTGGAGGTCTTTTCCAACTGGTTAATTCTGTGAATATCTGTGAATGTCATCTAGTCCAATGCCCTCTGCAGTTCCAATGTTCCACTACCCTCATCCTAACATCCTATCTAAGTCCATCCTTCTCTACTTTGAAGCCATTGTCCCTTGTCCTGTCAATGCAGGCCTTTGCAAACAGTCTCTCTCCATCCTTCTTGTAGCCCCCTTCAGGTACTGCCAGGCTGCTCTTTCGCGTTCCTGGCACCTTCTCTTCTCCAGGCTGAACAACTGCCATTCCCTCAGCCTTTTACAAGTGCAAAGCACCTGGACATTCTTTTCAATCATATAAATAGTGTCCTTCTCAACTGTAGCTCTGCAGAAGGCTGCAGAAGGACTGTTTGCAAAGGCCTGCAGTGACAGGATGAGAGTGATGGCTTGAAATGAGAGAAGAGCAGATTTAAATCGGATGTGAGGAACAAATTCTTTAGCATGAGGGTAGCAGAACACTGGAACAGGTTGCCCAGGGAGGCATTTGAGGCCATGTCCCTGAACATATTCAAAGTGAGACTTGACAGGGCTCTGGGTGACCTGATCTAATTGAGGATTCCCCTGCTGACTGCAAACTAGATGACCTTTGGAGGTCCATTCCAACCTGGGCAAGTCTATGATTCTATGATCATACCTGGTGAATAGTTTATGTCGTGAAGGTGGCTGTGGCAGAAGAACTGCAAACACAAGACCAAAAAACGGAGACATTTACTTCATCCCATTCTCACCTTAAAGTGTGTGTTTAGATAAAAATAACACTCAGAATCTGATATCCTTAAGTGTTTGGTATTTCACCAGTGTCGTGATGCAGCTGACCACATTACCATACCAGAGAAGACAGCAGGGGTACAAGACAATAGTGCCAGTGGCCGAAGCTGAGGTAGACATAGTTTCCTCCATAGGCAGCACTCCACGCTAGAGTGAGCTTCCGAGGAGTCCAGTGATAAGAGTGTGCCAGGAGATTTAATTCATGCATGTGATGTTATACCATCTTGGGTAAGAGACAAGTGAGAACAGACACAATGTGGATGTGGGAATTACACATTTCATTGCAGATAATGATACTTGTAATTTTAATACATAGTTGATGGGACTGCTTCCCAAATTCTTGCAGCTTACCATAGCAGAGTGAACTAATCATCTGGAAACAGGATTGGAATAGGCCTGTGGAAACAAAATCATTGTCTTCTGCTTGTGGAACATGGTGAGAAACTAGAAACTAAGCTGAGACCAGAGAGTTTCTTCCTAGAGGGTTCATCAGGCAGGAGGGAGGAGCCAGGTGTGTGATTGTGATCCAGGTTTGACCTCACTTTGGTTCTCCATGACCATTCTCAGACCCATTCAGCCTTTTAGCATGATGTGGTCTGTTTCATGTAACATCCAGAATTTGGCCATTCTAAGACCTCTTCAGCTTTCCAGGTGATGTGGTCTGGTGCAAATAACCTCTAGGAAATCACTGGACAATTAGTGAATGATTTCTTCAGTGAAATCAAGGAAAATGAAGGCTTTTTAAGTACATAAATCATTTGTTCTATTGCTTGAAAACACCAGCTTAAACGGCTGCCTGAGAAGAGTTTTGTTTTCAGGAATTAAAATGCCACATTAAACACAATTCTATTGATACAACAATTCTTTGGAATGAGGGTGTTGAGGCACTGGAACAGGTTACTCAGAGAAGTTCTAGAGTTTGCCCAGAGAAGTTGTGGATCGTGTCTCACTGGAACTGTACAAAGCCAAGTTGGATGAGGCTTTGAGCAATCTGGTCTAGCAGGTGTCCCTTCTTGTACCAGGAAGGTTGGGACTAAATGATCTTTGAGGTCTCTTCTCAGCCAACCCATTCTGTGATTCTATAATTACACCCCCCTCCCTCCTCCCCCCCCCAGTTCTTAGTATAATGCCAACATCAGTAATTATACAGGAGAGACAGCAGGCTAAAAGCCATGGCTGGTATCAGTTCTATGATGTTTGCCCTTGGCGGGACCAGAAAGTGTTTTGGTTTCAATACAGGATTCAAAGAAAACTAACATCTTGAAGGCATTTACAGGATCACAGGATGGTAGGGGTTGAAAGGGACCTCTGGAGATCTTTCAGTCCAACCCTTCTGCCACAGCAGGAGCATAAAATCTAGTGCAGGTTACAGAAGAACACATCCAGACTGAACTTGAAGGTCTGCAGAGAAGGAAACTCCACAACCTCTCTGGGCAGAGTGTCCCAGTGCTCTCTGACCCTCACAGTAAAGGAGTTCTTATGTTAAGCTGGAACTTCCTGTGCTGCAGTTTCCATCCATTGCTCCTTGTCCTATCCCAAGGCACAAGTAAGCAGAGGCTGTCCCTGTCCCTTCCTTCCTGACTCCCACCCCTCAGATATTTATAGACAATCTTTTTTTCAGTGATGCCTAGTAACAGGACAAGAGATGGTGGGCACAAACTTGAATATTGAAATCACCTAAGCTTGAGGAAGAACTACCTGAAGGTTGTAGCCAGGTGAGGGTCAGTCTCTTCTGCCAGGCAATCAGCAACAGAACAAGGGGACACACTCTCAAGTTGTGCTGGGGGAGGTTTAGACTGGAAGTTAGGAGGAAGTTGTTGCCAGAGAGAGTGATTGGCATTGGAATGGGCTGCCCAGGGAGGTGGTGGAGGCACCATCCCTGGAAGTGTTGCAGAGGGCAGAATTTGATACGTGGCCGAGTCGAGAATTTATCAAAAATAGATATTTTTTTATTTTCCCAAAAAGCCGCCCCCACAACTATATATACAAACATTAATTTAGTTTAATAAACAGGTTCAGTTGCATGAGAATTTAATCTACAAGGATACCATCAATAATCTGTCTATATTATAAGTCAGAAGTTGGAAAAGGACTCAGCTAGTAATTAATAGCGGTTTCTTACTAAATTAAGCTAAGCCAAATAACTCACTCAGGCTGGCTCATGCGGTCTGTGTTCCTCTTCCTTTCCAGCGGCTGCAGGAGTCGTTAAGGGTCGTTAAGGATCGTTAGGCTCACAAAGGTGTCGACAGGAAAGCGAATTCCTGAAGGTCTCTGCAGTCCAGGCACAGGGGAGTGTGTGAGCTCAGGCAGAGACATACGTCCAGGCACGGGCAAACTCCAAAGCGGGAACCCCAAAGGCGGGAAGACCCCCAACATTTATAACCTTCTCTAGACAAAGGGCAGAGTTACCACACCTTAGGCGTGAAAGTACACGGCCAATCCCAGCCTGGCTCCAGCGCGGGAAACTCACGGGGCAGTCGCCCCCTTCACGGCTGCAGGGCAGGTGAGGGGGGGGGGGGGGGAAACCAGGCGGCTTTCCCCCTTTCCCCCTGAAGTCCGGGCAGGAGAAGAATTTAGGGGTACAGGACTCCAGGACAGGAGGTGTTCAAGAAAAGCCTGGATGAGGCACTTTGTGCCATGGTCTAGTTGGTTGGACAGGGCTGGTTGCTAGGTTGGCTTGGATGATCTTGGAGGTCTCTTCCAGTCTGGTTGGTCTCAAACACTGTTACATTCACAAGTGTGTTAAATAAAAAGGGAAACCTCTTCTTACAAATAAATCAGTGGACTTTATGTGTCTGTCAGTCTCTTTTATTTACCAAAGGAAATTTACCTTTCTCAGCCTGTTAGGTTGATGAGAGTACTGAACATGCCCACTTCATTTATTCTACATCTCATTTATTCTAGAGAAACAAAGAGGGTTTTTATTGAATGTCCTTGGAAGCTATCAGAAAAGTTACTTTCATCTCAACAATGCTGATGATTGATGCTAGTTTCAAACTCTGCAGCTACTTGAGGCTGTTCTTGTGAGGTGCAGAAGGTTTGACCTAAATGCAACTCCTATCAGCTCTCAGCCTCTTTTTTTTCTGATGATCTCTCACCAAGTTTAAGACGATTCACAATAGTGAAGATAAAAGCATCTCTGAATGCAGTGACTGAACTTCCAACTAAACCTTGATCTATAAAATCAGTTAGTCAACCAAACATATCACAAAGTTCAGAGGTGCAAATCGTGAAGTTGAGCAAGTAACAGTTACAATTGCATCTGCCTGAAAATCAGGGGATTAAAGTGTGTGTGTGGGGGGGGGGGGGGGGGGGGGGGGGGGGCGGGGCGAGAGAGACCAGTCCAGTAGTTAAGACATGAATACATTCAATAATCATGCAATAAAAATTAGACAGCATAAAGGCAGACCTGTTGTGATGGTTTGGGTGTACACTCCCCCCCCCCCTACTTTGGAAAATCTCCCAGATGACTCAGCAGCTCTGGAAAATGAATGAAGCTTTATATTTACAGCTTAGCACAATATACAAGCAGATATTTTCAATATCTACAGCTACAGACAGAAATAAATAAGTTAAAAAGTAATACAGAAACACAGCAGCCCTCCCAGAAACCTGAGTCCCCAAGAGGGGCTCCCAACCACCCTTCCACCTTCCTCCCACCTCCCTCTACCTTATCCTAGATCTTGCCTTATGTTCAAGGTAAGTTTGGAGGAAGCAGATGGATTAGTCACACAACAAGTTAGGTTAGAGAGAGAGAAGTTCACAAAGCCCAGAGAGCAACTCCGTTATCTATGTTTGTGTTCTTGTTCTTATACATCTCAGCAAGCCTAGGAGTGAAGCAGACATCACCATTGTTTGCCTTTCACAGCTTGTAATCAAATTCTTCTCACCAAAACATTCTAGCTAGGTTCAAACTAGCACACCTGTAAAACACTAACCTCTAGAGAAGACACTTTTCCTTTTAATGCTAAACCTTTTACAGGAGCAATTAGAGTGAGGTGGGTTGGCTGAATTCATTAAACAGTTTTGACATGAAACCCAAGCTCGTTTGCCCATGAGCACCTGAAGGAAATCTAGGCTTCTGGATCTCTGAACCCTGACTATGATATGGCTGAGATAGGCTGCTCTCAATTTACTTGCTCTTTGATACTGTCACTCTTAGTGGATTTCACTTCCTCCTGCAGAGCACAGTGTGGCCTTTGCTGGATTATTTTTTTCCCTGCTAGATGCCTGACAAGTTTGAAAGTAGGAATTGCATTGCTTACGAGCTGTGGAAGAGTTGACAGATATCTTATTCATCAGGTGTCTTTTTCCATTTGAATTTGTGTGCCCTCAAATTCAAACAGATGAACAGACAATGTCAGAAGTTTCAGAGAGGGAATTGTGATGGATGATGTTCCACCCCATAGGAAAAGGGTGAGGGGGAATACTAATAGCTCCTTAAAGTTGGAGGAAACACTCATTCATTGGTGTGCCTAGTCTTGAAATGTTTAAGGTAGCAGGTAAAGGTTCAGAAAGCATACTGATATCATCTGTCCATGACTCACTTTATGTTGATGGTATCATTTTGTGCTCTCAGGCTAGTTGAATTCTTGCTTCATCTTCTGTTCCCACAGGATCAAGGTCAAACAGCAGGTATCACTCCTGATGTTGCAATTGCCTAAGAAAGAGAATCACAGAATCAAGCAGGTTGGAAGAGACCTCCAAGATCATCCAGTCCAACCTAGCACCCAGCCCTATCAAATCAACTAGACCATGGCACTAAGTGCCTCATCCAGGCTTTTCTTGAACACCTCCAGGGACAGTGACTCCATCACCTCCCTGGGCAGCCGATTCCAATGGCAAATCACTCTCATAGAATCACAGAGTACCATCTTGAGCATAGATTTCACCTTGACATGAGGATGCACTTCTATACAGTGAAGGTGACAGAGCACTGGAACAGGCTGCCCAGAGAAGCTGTGGAGTCTCCTTCTCTGGAGATGTTCAAAACCTGCCTGGATGCATTCCTTTGCACACTACCCTAGGGGATCCTGCTTTGGCAGGGGAATTGGACTGGATGATCTCTGAAGGTCCCTTCCAACCTCTAATATTCTGTGATTCTGTGACCTTCTGCTTTCAGCTTTAGCTTTAAGGTTGTGATTCTGACTTGTCCTGTCCTGTAGTATCTCCCTTTCAGGTCTCCTCCACAAATCAGATACCTATGGCTCTCCCATTTCCCCTAATTCAGTCTGCTTGTCCTCATAACAGGCATACTCAAGCCTTGTCAGTTGGGAAAACTGCCCTAAATCTGGCAGTTCCTTTTCAACATCCCCTGTTAGAGCCACACACAATGCAGGCTCCAAAAATAAACAAGGAGTGGGATAAACAGGAGGTGAAGTTACGGAAGCTACCTCCACCCCCAGCTCTCGGTGATCACTGCTGGGTACCATTTGACACCAACTAGTGGTCATTTTCCCTCACCCACATTTACATTTAAGGGTCTTGACACATTCAGCAGTGTGAGTGACGGTCCAGACAATGGTTGCTGTTTGTTACCTATGCTCCTACATCTCCATACATTTTCATATCCTCTTAATACATCCTAAAATAGCCATAGATGCATTCTGGGAACTGTCACATCACCCTTTTAACCAGGCAATGGATTAGAGAATTAAACATTCACAGCTTTAGGCAGTACAGGCACAGAGTCACTCCTATCAGTTGTGAAAAAGAAAGACAGGGCTCATTTATATTCCCAGCAATATCAAGTTCATACAAGGTTATGAAAATTGCAATTTTTTTGACTGTGTGGCCTTCCTGGGCTGCAGATCATAAGTCTGACAGTAGATTAAGATTCCAACAAATACACCTCAGTTATTGCGAGCTCTTTGTATGAAAAGAGCAGAAATGTAACTTAAAATACCACTGCATTCCTAATACAGTCACAACATAGCAAACTGGTGTTAAATAAAATGCTTCAAAGTAATAGAATCATAGAGTGATTTGAGTTGGAAGGCACCTCCAAAGGTCATCTAGTCAAGCCTCCCACCTCAGTCAGCAGGAACATCACAGAATCACAGAGTTACTTAGATTGGAAAAGACCTCCAAGCTCATCAAGTCAGATAATTAGTTTCACACCGGCAAGTTCTTGACCAAACCAAATCCCTCAGCACAACAGCTAATCACTAGGAATTGCTATGGTTGGAAAGGACCACCAGGATCATCCAGTCCAACCTTCATCCCAGCATCCTTCATCATTAGACCATAGCCTCAAGCATCACATCCACTTTCCTTTTAAACACCTTCAGGGATGGTGGCTCCACCACCTCTCTGGGCATCCTGCTCCGGTGCCTGACTGCCTGAACATCCTTCACTAGGAGGTTGCTCAGAACATTGTCCAGCCTGACATTGAATATCTCCAGGATGGGGACTTGACTACCTCTCTGGGCAACCTGTCCCAGTCTTCCACCACCCTCATGATAAAGAACTTGATCCTCACACCCAATTTAAAATCCACTCTGCTCATTTCAAACCTTGCCCTTGTCCTGTCACTGCAGGCTTTTGCAAACAGCCCCTCTGCAGCCTTCTTGTAGCCCACCCACTTCAGCTACTGGCAGACTGCTCTTAGGTCTGCCTGGAGCCTTCTCTGCTCCAGGCTGAACACCTCCAGAGGCAGATCTGAAAAGAAGATTTCCTGTAGATTTTTGGTTGTATGATATACATTTACCTGTTGAGAATTGATGCCCTTTTAAATTCTCTGAAAATGGCTGTCTTAAATTTCTAGTTGATGCAGAAAACTGGCCAGTAGAAAACAATTTACCCAATGCCCCCATTTTTTGCCCCCGTGTGTAATGTAAATGATTTCTCACTACTGCAAATGAATTTACATGATTGGGGTGACTTTTATTAGCAGCTGAATGCAAAATAATAATAATAATAATAATAATAATAATAATAATAATAATAATAATAAAGGTTCTTAAAAACTTGACCATTCTCCATGGCATGAATCAGCCTTTTATTGGTTTTATTTGGTGGAAAAGAGCTTCTCTCTCTAGCAATGATGCCTCTGCTGTGGTTCAGAGGTGCTGTGATCATGGGTCACAAGGAGAAAGGAGCATTCTCTTCTGAAAATGGCAAAACCTCAAATGTCTCCACTCATTAGCTCTTTAAAGATCTTCCCTTGATTCTTCCAGCACCACAAAATGCTGTGTCAGACCCTCACAGTGGGGTATTGACTTCTATTCTGAAATATTGAAGATCAGAGAATCATAGAATCAAGCAGGTTGGAAGAGACCTCCAAGATCATCCAGGTCAACCTAGCACACAGCTCTGTCCAATCAACTAGACCATGGCACTAAGTGCCTCTGCCAGGCTTTGCTTGAACACCTCCAGTGACAGCGACTCAGCCACCTCCCTGGGCAGCCCATTCCAATGCCAATCACTCTCTCTGACAACAACTTCCTCCTAACATCCAGCCTAGACCTCCCCCAGCACAACTTGAGACTGTGTCCCCTTGTTCTGTTGCTGGTTACTTGGCAGAAGAGACCAACCCCACCTGGCTACAGCCTCCCTCCAGGTAGCTGTAGACAGCAACGAGATAAGCCCTGAGCCTCCTCTTCTGCAGGCTGCACATCCCCAGCTCCCTCAGCCTCTCCTCATAGGGTTTGTGTTCCAGGCCTCTCATCAGCTTTGCTGCCCTTCTCTGGATACTCAAGGTGAAGCTCAACAGGGCTGTGGGCAACCTGATCTTACTAAGGATGCTCCTGCTTGCTGTAGAAGGGCTTGGACTAGATGACCTTCAGAGATCACTTCCAATCCAGATCATTCTATGATTCTATTAACTTGTTTTTTAATGTGACTTAGGGCATCAAAACATTCAAAGACAGTAACTGCTACACTTTGTTGAAGTTCCCAGCTGAGGACTCAGTCAAAGGGCATTTTACCTGCTGGCCTGATCCAGCAGCCTAAACAGAAGTGGGATGAAGGTCAAGAAGAGGGACTGAGAGAGAAAGAGGAGGGAGAAGAGGAGGAAGAGGTTCAGCTATCCTGTTTAAACACACTAAGGAGGGCCAGGAATTCCCAGAATGTTGCAGGTGGCTGGAAGTGGCCTCTGCCATTTTGCAACTCAGCAGTGAAGGCAGGCTGGGCTCTGCAGCCACTTGAATTTTACGCTGTGCAGGCAGGTGTGGATGAACCATAGAGGGCAGACTCTACTTCTTTTCCCCACACATTCATGATAGACTTTGTATTTTTTTCCCCTTCTTTCCCTCCCACCCCCCCCTCAAATTAGCTTCCATTCAACACTGATTTAGAAGCAAGACTGCAGCTGACCTGGGTGTGACTGATTGGAATTGGGCTGTCCCACCCCTGATTCATTTCCTTCTTAAGGTCGAGATGTGGTGATAAGCTCCATGAAAGGTAAAGGATTTTGATGTGGTGCTGGACTGGAGGGCACAGCTGCCAACCCAGCTTCTCCCTTCCCTGGTACAGCAGTTACCACCCCCGCTTAGTTTTTAAGGGTGACAGAATGCAGCTTTAGGGAAGTCATTACTAACATGAAGTCTGGGAAAGAAGACAGTAAACAAAATTTGATCAGGAGATATGAAATGGACACCTGCTTTGCCAAATGCATTGTTACAGTACATGGGAGGCGGTGGGAAAAAATAGAGTGTAGATGAAAATGGTTTTCCTTTTTGGTCCACACAGAGGAGATGTAAATATGTTAAGGTGTTGCTTGGTCTCAGACTTTTGCGTAATCTTCTCAGACTTTGGCTTGTGGCAACCCATTTTTTGATTTAATGTCAAAGATGGAGCCAATTGTCAGTGAGGTTGTTAGCCTGGATGTGATGGTGTAGCTATGCTAGGAGCTCTGGCTAAAGACGTTTTTAACATGGAAAGATCATAAGCTGTTTTTATCAGTAACATCAGATATTTACTGTTTTAAAGCAATATGGAGTGATACTTCTCCCAGGCAACCAGCAATAGAACAAGAGGACACAGTCTGACCTGATGGGATAGTGATACATAGCTCCCACCTTATATACACAGGCCCCTCAATAGAATCATACCTGAAGGGAGGCTGTAGCCAGGTGGGGGTTGGTCTCTTCTCACAGGCATTCAGCAACAGAACAAGGAGACAGAGTCTCAAGTTTTGCCAGGGGAGGTCTAGGCTGGATGTTAGGAGGAAGTTCTTGCCAGAGAGAGTGATTAGCATTGGAATGGGCTGCCCAGGAGGTGGTGGATTTGCTGTCCCCAGAGGTGTTCAAGCCTGGATGAGGCACTTAGTGCCATGGTTTAGTTGATTGGATAGGGGTGGGTGCTAGATTGGCCTGGATGATCTTGGAGGTCTCTTCCAACCTGGTTGATTCTATGCTTCTACAATAATGCCAGGTACTTGTAGTCCATCTACATAGTTTGGACTATAGAAATAAGGTTTCTTGTACTAACCGTATTGTGTCCAGTTCTGGGGCCCTCAGTTCAAGAAGGATCTCAGGGAACCTCTTGAAAGAACCCAGTGCAGAGTCACAGAGCTGCTGAAGGCAGTGTAACATCCCCCTGTGAAGAGAAGCTGAGGGAGCTGGGGCTTGGAGCAGCCCTCATTCATGTTAATAAAGATGTGCAGGGCAGTGTCAGAAGGACGGAGCCTGTCTCTGCTCAGGGATGTCTGATGACAGGACAAAGGTCAGTGGGGCCAAGCTGGAGCAGAGGCGGTGCCATGGGAACAAAAGGGAAAACATTCTGACTGTGAGGGTGGCAGAGCCCTGGAGCAGGCTGCCCAGAGAGGTTGTGGAGTCTCCTTCTCTGGAAACATTCCAAACTTTCCTGGATGTGTTCCTGTGTGACTTGTCCTAAATGATCATGCTCTGGAGGAGGAGTTGGACTGGGTGATCATTCAAGGTCTGTTTCAATTCCCTAACATTGTGTGATTCTATGCTACAGAGAGCACATAAACTGCTGAGTCACAGCTGATGCCTTACAGAGTCCTGTGAGGCACTGCATTCTTGTCTCTTGCAAATACTCCATCTGATTTCAATAGGAAAGTGGTCAAGCTTAGTTGAGCTGTGTGATTTTGAGTGTAGATAACCATGTGGAGGATGTCACTGATGACTGCAGGGCGATTCCCACCCAAATCATTCTATGTGCTTTCATTCACCTATCCTTCAAGTGTGGGAGGACTTCATAGAATCATAGAATCAATCAGGTTGGAAGAGACCTCCAAGATCATCCAGTCCAACCTAGCACCCAGCCCTGTCCCATCAACTAGACCATGGCACTAAGTGCCTCATCCAGGCTTTTCTTGAACACCTCCAAGGATGGTGACTCCACCACCTCCCTGGGCAGCCCATTCCAATGCCAATCACTCTCTCTGGCAACAACTTCCTCCTAACATGGTCTAGTTGATTGGACAGGGCTGGGTGCTAGGTTGGACTGGATAATCTTGGAGGTCTCTTCCAACCTAGCTGACTCTATGATTTTATGATTCTATAATTTTGTGATTCTATGAATTATACTCACTTGTATGTGAGTTCAGTGTGAAGTCATTCAAACCCCAAATAAAGTAAGATGTGAAAATTCATTCATCTGGATTAACTTTTCAGGGAAAGCATATTTGAAGCCTTGTCCCAGTTAGAGAGATATTTGAAGGATTTGCTACTGCTGCGTAGTTGTACTACTAGATTGCCTGCTGCTAAAAGCAAAACTACTGGCTTTGACTGTTCTTGCTGCTTCTTGAGTAAATAATTGTCATTAATTCGTCTCTAGTGTCTTAGCTATTTCTAGAATATGATGTTAACTATTATTTTTTAAGTAAATAGCAGGTTTTAAGATCCATAATGGGTCAGAGCAGCTCCGTTTGGCACTAACAAGCAAGGACAGATGTAAATAAGCCCTTGGAGGTCATGATGCAATCCAAAGGTGAAAAGGAACAAGATATTTGCCCTGCCTGTCAATGAAAAACGTTTTTGCCACTCTAGCCTTATGGTGAGGGGGTGGAGTTAAATAAGGCAGGGATTGAGGTGGTGCCTGGGCCCCAGACCCAGGCAAGGCAAAGGAAGAACCTGATAGGTTTCCTCCAGGATACGTGAGTTCACGAACATTAGGCCTGGTGGAATTACAAGGCTGGCTTGTTGATTTAATACTATTCAGCTGTTCTCTGTTTCCATGTAACTCTACACCTTTCCTTGCAAAACTATTTATTATCCTACATTATTAATAGCAGTGCTTTTCAAAGTCACCTACCACCAACCTGTCCTCACATCTAGGTCCCTGGGAAGAAATTATCTCAACATCTTGGTCCCTTGTTGGGTTCTGGGAAGAAATTGTCTTACCTTACCCAGAGATTTCAAGTCTTCTGAGATGGCAGCCGCCGCTTGTAGAATGTTTCTGCTCTTAAACGATCGCTCACAATTTGGCTATAAAAGCCTTGAAGTGAAGAATGTCCTTTGTCACTGACCCGCTGATTCTCAACTTGAAGCTGCTTGTCCTTATCACAGCCAAAGAGGAGCGTCTCTTATCAAGAAATACACCGCAAGGAGGTCAGAAAATTCAGGACCCTTTATACTCACTATGGCAGGACATTCACAGAATCACAGAAAACATCCAGTTGGAAGACACCTCAAAGATTATCCAGTCCAACTCTTGACTTGGCACTGAAGGGTCAACACTAAACCATGTCCCTAAGTGCCAGGTCCCTATGCTACTTAAACACTTCCAGGGACAGTGACTCCACTGCTGCCAAGGGCAGACCTTTCCAATGTTTTATAACCCCTTCTGTGAAGAACAATTTCCTGCCATCTAGCATAAACCTCCCCTGGCACAGCTTGAAACCACTGAAACCCAATTCTCAGAGTCCTGAGCCCAACTAAGAGAGTTCTGATCCCAATTCAGGAGCTCCCAAACCCATTCTGTGGGCCTCTCACCCTGACTGACAGAGTCTGACCCCAATTCAGGAGGGTTTAATCCCAATTCAGATTTCCTTGAGTCCAATCCATGGGATCTGATCCCTGTTCTTGGGAACCTGTGGGAAGCTTTCTCCTGCAGCGAGGTATGGAATGTAAACATCAGACCCTGTGATGGGAAGTGTCCTTGGAGCCTTGAGGCTCCCAGGGCCCTGAGCTGGGAACCATGAGCAACCCACGCACAGCTGTCAGGGGGTGGAATCTGCCGGCCCCCGGGGCAGACGCAGCCCCAAGGGGGCTGACCCTGGCCAGCCCCCCTGGGTGGTACTCACAGGTTGTTCACCACAGGTAACCTATCTCTGCCTTACACATAACTTGGGGCCAATCTGTACTGTCCACTTGTGCCAGCCCCAGGCTGGCTGGAAACATCTCCTCGGAGACACAACATAAGCCATTGCACTACCCTAATAAAATTGTACTGATGCACAGATGCCTAGAAGCTGCTGTCTCGAGTCGTCAGTACCGTGATCTCGCCTCTCGCCAGCCTCCGTACCCCAACAGGAACCCATCTCAGTTCCTCTCCAGGCCTCTCACTTTTTGAGCGCGCTGTAGGCCCCCTCCACATTGCTGTTCTGCACCATGATGGTGTGGCCCAAGAACTGGAGGTGATTCGCCATGGCTGCGTGACAGGACCAGGGCGGTTGGGCTGGGGCAGCTCCAGGCCTATACCCCCGGTGCAGCCGATTCTTTCCCTCTACCCTGGTACTGTGACAGGACCAGGGCAGCTGGGCTGGGGCAGCTCAGGGCCCGTACTCCTGGTGTGGCTGATTCTTTCCCTCTACCCTGGTACCACGACAGGACCAGGGCAGCTTGGCTGGGGCACCTCCGGGCCCGTACCCCCGGTGTGGCTGATTCTTTCTCTCTACCCTGGTACCATGACAGGACCAGGGTGGTTGGGTTGGGGCAGCTCTGGGCCCGTATCCCTGGTGTGGCTGATTCTTTCCCTCTACCCTGGTACTGTGACAGGACCGGGGTGGTTGGGTTGGGGCAGCTCCAGGCCTGTACCCCCGGTGTGGCTGATTCTTTCCCCCTACCCTGGTACCGTGACAGGACCAGGGTGGTTGGGTTGGGGCAGCTCTGGGCCCGTATCCCTGGTGTGGCTGATTCTTTCCCTCTACCCTGGTACTGTGACAGGACCAGGGTGGTTGGGTTGGGGCAGCTCCAGGCCCGTACCCCCATTGTGGCTGATTCTTTCCCCCTACCTCGGTACCGTGACAGGACCAGGGCAGCTGGGCTGGGGCAGCTCCAGGCCTGTACCCCCTGTGTGGATGATTCTTTCCCTCTACCTTGGTACCATGACAGAACCTTCCCCCACCCTCCCCAACATCCTCAACTCCTTTCAACCTTCCACTCCTGGGCGTCCCCTCCCCCCATCACCAGACCCGGTAATCATGTCTGTCACTTCCCTCCTTCATTCCAAAGACATCTTATATGTTTATTTCCCCCACTGTCTAGCTGGTCTCTCTTCTAGGCCGCAGGGGAGAGGAGAAGACACGGGGCTTAGGCCAATGTGATGCATAATGGTCAATGCATTTATTGAAGCAAAGTGTGATACCTATGTAGTGGAGTTCGGTAGAGGCCATGCAGTTTGATAGGCTTACAGAGCAGAATGGGCTGTCCACACACACAGGGGCAGGCCTGACCAACTACCCCCCTTAATCCCCCTTTGCAACAACTTAGCCACAACATCGCTTGTCCCCAGGGCTAACCACTCTGCCTTCCTCGAAGCTCAGCTACAGATAGCAGCTTCTCTTCTAGCCTCCCAAGGCCACTTTTCTGCAGCTGTGCCTCCTTATCAGAATGATCTAAGTCTGTTCAGTTACTCTGCCTGTTTTTTTCACTTCAGTTCTGCTCAAACCCTGACACCCTACTCCCCCCCAGCCCTTTATGCATGTGCTGCTTTCCTGCACAGTAAGAACTCCTCAGGCTAAAACATGGTCATCAGGCTGTTCTTTATGGGTTGACATCAAGTAAATTATTCAGCAACCCTTGAATTGGACAGCAATTTGGTTTAAGTACATATTTGGTTACATAAAAAAATCTGATATGATTGCAGTGGTGGATTAAAAGATTTTTCCCTGGCTTGTTTAGCTAGACATTCCTTATTTGAAACTAGGGCTTGACATGTCTAGCTAGGAGCATTTTCTAATTAAAGAAAAGATTCTTTTGAGGTCAGGCCTGTATGTACTATCCCTGAAAACAAGGAAACAAAAGCATAGCAAGTCCCAAATGCTTTAGTCTAAAAGTATATTGAGGTAAGGGTTGTTTGGTTTTGTTTTTTTAAGAATATAAAAGCATTTAATCTTCAAAGACAGAAAGTTTTTGGACTGGAGATATCGTTCAGATCTGATAGGCAGTCAGCTGCCAACTTTATGTGAGTTGTTCTCTCAGGGGGGCAGGATAGAAGGATAAACAAGGTTCAGGATAAAATTATGAGCCAATTTATTTGGTTTGATTGTGAAATATGTTTGAAAGAGTCCTTTTTGACCTCTTAATGATCCACTCCTCTTTCATTAGCAAATTATAAGTATCAACAGTCCTCTCTTCTCCTGCCAGAAGGCAAAGTAGCACCTCAATATTGCTAGAAAGCTGGGAAGGACTTTTTACAACAGCTTGTAATGACAGGATGAGAGGATACAGCTTTAAACTTGAGAAGGGCAGATTTGGACTAGCTATAAAGAAGAAAGTCCTTTATGTTGAGGGTGGGAACACACTGAAACAGATTGCCCAAGGAGGTTGTGGATGCCCTCTCCCTGGAGGTGTTCAAGGCCAGGTTGGATGAGGTCTTGAGCAACCTAGGCTAGTGGAAGGTGTCCCTGCCCATGGCAGTGGAGTTGGAACTGGATGAGCTTTAAGGTTGCTTCTGATCTAGACCATTCTATTAATGTATGCATCTGTGTGTGGAGTGTATATAAACGTATGTGTGTAGACAAGGCACACTCCTTAAATCCTTCCTTTTAAGTTTATGTCTGAATGTAGGCAGACTACTGACTGCGTGCTTGTTTCAAGTACCTTAACTGCCTCTCACTCCCACCACTGAAACATGGTGTGATGCTTTGTAGTTACTCTCCCTCTGGCCCATTTACATCCAATTATTTTGAGAAAATCCAGATGTGGATGCCTGCTACTAGTTCTGCTGCTTTGTGAAAATGTAAGGCAAATGGCAACCTGAGCTGCATCAAAAGAAGCATGAACAACATATAGAGAGGGGATTCTGCCACTTTACCCTGCTCTGATGAGGCTTCATCTGAAGTACTGTATGCATCTCTGGCGCCCACAACACAGGAAGGACATGGACCTGATGCAGCAGGGCCAGAGAAGGGCCATGAAAATGATCAGGGAGTTGGAGCACCCCTGCTATGAAGGCAGGCTGAGGGAGCTGGGGCTGTTCAACGCAGAGAAGAGAAGGCTCCAGAGAGACCTGAGAGCAGCCTGCCAATAGCTGAAGGGAACCTTTAAGAAAGCTGCAGAGGGACTGTTTGCAAAAGCCTGCAGTGACAGGATGAGGGCAGTGGTTTGAAATGAGAGCAGAGCAGATTGGATGTGAAGAACAAGTTCTTTAGCATGAGGGTGCTGAAACACTGCAACAGGTTTCCCAGGGACCAAGTTGGGGCATCACCCCCGAATATAGTCAAAGTGAGGCTGGACAAACCTCTGGGCAACCTGCTCTAGTGGAGGATGTCCCTAATTCCTGCAGAGGGATTAGACTAAGATGACCTTTGGAGGTCCCTTTCTATGATGTTATATTTCTGTGATTCTAATATTGCTGTGGTATGGGAAGGGATTGTGTTCAGGTGTTCAGAAGTCACTGCAGCCTGAGCTGACACTCTGGATTACTCAATACCAGCAGTCAGGTGCTGTACTTGCCTGTGTAGGATTCGCCAACTAATATTGACATAGAAACTGTCCAAGGCTTTAAAAATACCCCTTGACAAGTCTTGCTTTGCTGTAAACAGAAAGCTATTCTTCAGATGGGTGACCTCAGGAGGAATTTTCAGCAACTGCTACATCAAAAGGATTTTTTTCCCTTCTGTTTGTTGATCTCAGAGGCATAAGGCTGTGGCACAGCAATAATAGCTTGTGTTTGTGTAATGTGATGACATGAAACATTAAAAAACTTGAATTCAAGATGTAACTTAAAAAGTTACCAGGGAAATGGGATCCTGGGGTGTATTAGGAAGAGTGTGTCCACCAGATCAAGGGAGGTTCTCCTCCCTCTCTACTCTGCCCTGCTGAGACCTCATCTTGAATACTGTGTTCAATTTTGGGCTCCCCATTTGAAGAGGAACAGGGATTTGCTGGAGGGAGTCCAGCAGAGGGCTATGAAGGGACTGGAGGGTGTGGCTTATGAGGAGAGGCTGAGGGACCTGAGGCTTTTTAGTCTGGAGAAGAGAAGACTTAGAGGGGATTTGATAAATGTTTATAAGTATCTGAGGGCTGGCTAGGAGAGTGGGGACAGGCTCTGCTCACTTGTTCCCTGGGATAGGACAAGGAGCAATGGGTGTAAGTTGCAGCACAAGAGGTTCTGCCCCAACACAAGAGGGAACATCTTTCCTGTAAGGTTCCCAGGGCACTGGAACAGGCTCCCCAGAGAGGTTGTGGGGTCTCCTTTCCTGGAGACTTTGAAGGCCTGTCTGTATGTGTTCCTCTGTGATCTGTGTTAGATAGTATTGTCCTGCTGTGGCAGGGGGGGTGGACTCGATGATCTCCTTGGGTCCCTTCCAACCCCTAAAATCCTGTGATCCTGTGATCCTGTGTGATTCTGTGAAAGCAAAAGGAGCAGGAAAATATCCTTTGGCACCTTGTTAAAAAACATAAATGATGACCAGTGCCTTGGGAGAAACCTATCCTAACCTTACAAGGCAAAAGTGACTTTCAGCCTCCCTGTAAAAAAAAAAAGAAATTGCAAAATTAAATAATAGAGATCTTCTCTTGGTTCTGCCTCTGAAAATTTAACTTTTACAATGCCTGTGGTGAGAGGGAAATGCTCTGTCTGCCACTTCTTGTTTGCTGCTTATTTATTCCTGTTAGTCCAATAAATGATTGACAAAGAAGATGTGTGGGAAGTCAGCTGGAGTAAGGGAGCAAAGTAGGTGGCTTGAACTGTAAATAAAACATGTCCCTACAGATTATTCCTGTCATGTTAGCCCTGACTGGACAACTACTTTTTAAGAGCAGCCAGGGTGAGAAAAGAGATTGAGAAGAGATGATTGAAAGAGTGGAACATCTTCCATATGAGTAGAGCCTGAGGGAACTGGGCCACTTTAGCTTGGAGAAGAGGAGCCTGAAGGGTGACCTCTTTAATGATTATGAAGATAAAATCATAGAATCTTAAAATGGTTTAGGTTGGAAAGGACCTCAAGGATCATCCAGTTCCAACCCCCTGCCATAGGCAGGACCAGTCTTGTTCAACATCTTTGTGGGTGCCATGGGCAGAGGCACTGAGTGCAGCCTCAGCAAGTTTGCTGACAACATCAAGCTGTGTGATGCAGCAGACAGGCTGGAGGGCAGGGATCCATGCAGAGGGAGCTGGCCAGTCTGGAGAGGTGGGCACAAGCCAACCTCAAGAGGTTCAAGAAGACCAAGTGCAAGGTCCTGCATCTGGGTTGAGGCAATGCCAAGAACAAATCCAGGTAGTGAGTGTCTGGAGAGTAGCCCTGAGGAGAGGAATTTGGAGTGCTGGTGGACCAGAAGCTCAACATGAGCCAGCAGTGTGCACTCGCAGCCCAGAAAGCCAACCAGATGCTGGGCTGCATCAGGATAAGTGTGGCCAGCAGGGCGAGGGAGGTGATTCTCCCTCTCTACTCTGCTCTGCTGAGACCCCACACCCCACCAGGAATACTGCATCCAATTCTGGAGCCCTCATTACTAGAAGGATGTGGATGTGCTGGAGTGTCTCCAGAGGAGGGCCACGAGGATGCTCAGAGGGTTGCAGCACCTCTGCTATGAGGACAGACTGAAAGAATTGGGGCTGTTGAGTCTGCAGAAGAGGAGGCTCCTAGGTGACCTTCTTGTGGTCTTCCAGGTGACCTTCTTGTGGTCTTCCAGGATCTAAAAGGGGCCTACAAAAGAGCTAGGGAGGGACTTTTTAGACTCTCAGGGAGTGACAGGCGCAAAGGTGGAATGGAGCAAAGCAGGAAGTGGGGAGGTTCAAAGTGGAGGTGAGGAGGAAGTTGTTGAGCATGAGCGTGGTGAGAGGCTGGCATGGGTTGCCCAGGGAGGTGGTTGAGGCCCCATGGCTGGAGGTATTTAAGACAAGGCTGGATGAAGCTGTGGGCAGCCTGCTTTAGGGTAGGGTGTCCCTGGGCATGTCAGGGGGGTTGGAACTAGATGATCCTTGTGGTCCCTTCCAACTCTGACTGATTCTGTGATTCTGTAACACCTCCCACTAGGACAGGTTGCTCAAGGCCTCATCATGTAAAGAATGAGTGTAAAGATCATGGAGCCAGGCTCTGCTGGGTGATGCCCGATGACAGGACAAAGGGCAATGGGTGGAAGTTGAGGCATAGGAAGTTCATGAAAACACGAGGAGGAATTTTTCACCCTGTGAGGGTGACAGAACCCTGTAACAGGTTGCGCAGGAAGGAGGTTGTGGATTCTCCCTCTTTAGAGATATTCAAGACCCTCCTGGAATCCCTCCTGTGTGATCTGGTATAGCTAATCCTGCTCTGGCAGGGTCATTGGTCTGGATGAGCTTTTGAGGTCCCTTCCAGCCTCTGACATTCAGTGATTCTGTGAGAAGAGACTTTCAACCACTCTGAGCTTCCTTCTTCCTGATAAGAAAGAATAATGAGCTCATTAGCTCTGGATGTAAAGATAGGAGCTGAAAGAGTAAGCTTTCCAGTTGCAGGTACACAGGTTACATCTAGGGAATACTCAGGAGTTAAAAAAGAGTCATTGAATTGGGTTTGTTTTTTTTTTTTTTTCCATTCCTGAGAGAAATCAAAACAGTAATTACACTTCCTAAATTTTCACCAGGTTGGTTTGTGTCTTGACAGTTCAAAGGATTTTTTATGAGTACTGTATTTCACAGAATCACAGAATCACAGAATTTCTTAGATTGGAGACCTCCAAGCTCATTGAGTCCAATCACTGGCTTCACACTGACAAATCCCTCAGCACAACATCTAATCACTAGAAATGACTATGGTTGGAAAAGACCACCAGGATCATCCAGTCCAACCTTCATCCCAGCATCCTTCATCACTAGACCATAGCCTCAAGCGCCACATTCACTCTCCTTTTGAACACCTCCAGGGATGGCGACTCCACCACCTCCCTGGGCAACCTGTTCCAGTGCTTGACCACCTGCTCAGGAAAGAACAAAATTGCTCTTTGGAACAATTTTGGTTTTCAATGTTGTTAATTAGTTTTCAAGAATCTGAAGTTTTCACGCTCAGGAAATAATGCAACCAGGATCTTAGCAAGGCTCTCACGCTTCCTAAATGTTCTGTTAAAAATAAAACTGAATCTAATTGGTCATTTACACAAATATGATATAAGTTAATGATTGAAGTCACTGAATTACAGAGTTTTGATATAAATAAAGCATTGTGCGGAATGATGCAATAATTAATCAGGTCAGAAAAGACCTCTAGGATCATCGAGTGCAACTTATCACCTAACACCATTGTTTCTTTTTCACAGCCTGTAGTTCTTCTCACCAAAATATCCCAGCTACCTTCAAACTAGCACAGGGTTTTTTTCTTCATCTTGAATTATTAAGAAGCTTTTTTACCAGGTTGTTTACTAGTGCCTGTATACTTAATTAATGTAAGAATCATATATGGCCCTGTATTTTGAGTTCCTTTTCTGTGCCTCTCCTACTTCTCTTTGTGCTGTTCTGGCTGATTAGCTACTATAAAATGAGCAGTCCAAAGTTTTATCTTGTGCTATGCAATTTTCCACAGGAGATTTTATTCCCCATCCCTTCAAATAACTATACCAACATTCAGCCTTCTCAGAAAGGGTACTAGAATAATCTTCTGTGAGAAGAAAGGAGTTTTGTGATCCAAGAGATGCCTGTGGAACAAAGCGAACAGGGCTGTAAGTAAGGGTAGACTTTAAAGGCATGCTTGTGGGTGTGATGCTTGGGGTTGTTCTAAACTGAGACAAAGGAGATTCAGTCCACCTGGAATCAAATGGTAAATACTTTGCTGAATTGGAGTCCAGGAAAAAGAAGAAGTGACTTAATTTTGGCCATATATAGAGAAATATAGAGAAAGCTACTGAAGAAAAATCAGTCTTATGAAATGTGGTTTGACTTGACTGTATCAAACACTTCCAAATCAAAATGTTGGATGTTTACCAAATGAGTCAAAGCTGATTAAAAAAAAACTCCTATGGATTGGAGTAAGATTTATTATTTAATGGACATTTTGGAAAGGATATTATAATATTGACCTTCCAGTACCTGAAAGGAATTTATGAGAAGGAGGGAGAGAGACTGTTGACAAAGGCCTGCAGTGATAGGGTGAGAGGCAATGACTTCAAACTAGAAAAGAGCAGATTGATTTAGATTGGACATTAGGAACAAGTTCTACAGCATGAGGGTGGTGGAACACTGGAACAGGCTGCTTGGGGAGGTGATTTGGGCCCCGGTACTGAAGATATTCAGTTTGAGGCTGGACAGGGCTCTGGGCAACCTGCTATATGGAGGATGTCTCTGCTGACTGTAGAGGAGGTTGAACTGAATGATCTTTGGAGGTCCCTTCCAACCCAGACCATTCTATGATTCTATTCTTGCTTTCATACACATCAGGACTTCCTGAACACAGGACTATAAAGGCAAGGAGTGAGGCTCTTGGCCTTTCTTTTCTGACTTTTCATCATCATTAACAGTGATATTTTCTAGATGATTCTTCCAAACAAGGAATAAAATGCATCTAGTATCTCTGCCCATGTATGGATGCAGAAGTGTCCAGTTCTGGGCTCCTCAATTCAGGACCAATGTTGAGATACTAGAATGTGTCCAGAGAAGGGTGACAAAGCTGGTGAGAGGCTAGGCGCACAGCCCTGTGAGGAGAGGCTGAGGGAGGTGGGGGTGAGCAGCCTGGAGAAGAGGAGGCTCAGGGTTGACCTCGTTGCTATCTACAACTACCTGAAGGGAGGCTGTATCCGGGGGGGGGGGGGTTGGTCTCTTTCTGCCAGGCAACCAGCAACAGAACAAGGGGACACAGTCTCAAGTTGTGCCAGGGGAGGTCTAGGCTGGATGTTAGGAGGAAGTTGTTGTCAGAGAGAGTGATTGGCATTGGAATGGGCTGCCCCAATCAACCAGGGAGGTGGTGGAGTCACCATCCCTGGAGGCGTTGAAGTAAAGCCTGGATGAGGCACTTAGTGCCATGGTCTAGTTGATTTGACGTGGCTGGGTGCTAGGTTGGCCTGGATGATCTTGGAGGTCTCTTCTAACCTGGTTGATTCTATGATTCTAAGTATGAACTCCTTTTTGAATAGAATCATAGAATCAAACAGGTTGGAAGAGACCTCCAAGATCATCCAGTCCAACTTAGCACGCAGCCCTATCCAGATTGTGTCCCCTTGTTCTGTTGCTGGTTGCCTTGCAGAAGAGATTAATCCCTACCTACCTACAGCCTCCCTTCAGGTATGATTCTATTAAGGAGCCTATATAGATAAATCAGGAGCTATATGTCATTATCCCATCAGGCCAGGTACCTACTGCTCACCAGATACACCTATTGCAGCTAGGCTGAAGGGAGTCCTGAGACTGTCTCTAGTTTACATCTGTTGGGTAATTCTTAATACTACTTAATCCAAACTGTGGTGAATGAAGTATTTTCTGATCAGTTTGTAGGAAACATGATCTCTGAAAGCTTGTTTTCACGCCCTTTGAATGCTGAGCTGCTCACCATGACCCTTTCCTTGGAGGCTTTGTCATTCTTGTTCAGGCGCGGCTTGGGCAGGCTCTTGGGAAACAACAGAATTTCAGGGCTTTGGCCACTGAGTGGTTTTGGTGGTGAAATTATCTGTGTTGAACCCACCTGGACATGCTTGGGCAACGAGATGCTTCTCCAGGGCAGAAATGCTACTGCTTTGCTGCTGTCAGACAAAAAGGGGTGAACTAAGAAAGGATCTGAGCTGAGTGGACTGTGCTTGAAAGCTTTCTAAATCAGGCCTGAGCAGAGGTGTAGTAACTGCAGAGTGTGGAATCTGCCCTCCCACGCATGTTGCAGATTAAGGTAATGAATGCATCCCCTGACAGGGCATTACTGGCTTGATCAAGCAGTGAGGAGGGGGCTGGAGTGTCTAAGCTGCCCAGGGGAGCCTGGCTGCTGCAGCAGAAGAGGAGAAGTTGTTTACACCTCCAAAATCAGAGGCCTGGGATCAGAAACCCTTCATTTCTTTAGAGCTGCCAGGGGATTGCATTTGATTCTTGCTCAGTAGGGTGTCTGATAACTCCCAGAGAAGCAGAAATGCTAAGTGTGGTTAGCACAAGGAAGCTATGGGAAGGGGAGGATGGGGTGCCAGGGAGGTGTTTCTGAATTGAATTTGGAGCCTGATGGCTAATTGGACAGCACAGCTCCTTGTCATGGGAACTTTATGGAAAATCAACTAAGACTCAAGGAAGGTTAAAACATTTTCAGAAACAAAGTTCTCCAAGTGGGACCTTTTTTCTTTAGTTAGGTGCAAGGGAAGCTAAGACACAGTGGAACTGCTGAGTCTCAGGTTGGAGCAAAATAAAGCAACCTGATCAATTCCCTGCTAAAGCCCTGTGGGAATCTATCTGGCTTTTGGCAAGCTTCTTTCAGCTGCCTGCAGAGAGTCATGCAAAGATGCTTTTGAAAAGAGCTGTAAAAGAATCAGCTCCATTTGCAAGGGTCTTGGGTCACATTCATGTTAAGACCTTCTAGACTGCCATCTGTATCTATTTTCAAGATGTTTCATGTTGCTAAACAGAGTGTTCACATAAAGGAGAGTCAGACCCGGATCATTTTACCCAGATATCATCCTAGAGATTTTGCCTGTCTCTATTTGTGATGAAGCAAGAGTTACCCCAACCCCCATTCCTACAGGCTTCACCACAGCAGCTATTAATATGCAAGTAGAACCCTTGGAAGATTCCTTCTAGAAGGGTTAAAACCCAAATAAAAAATACACAAAAACATACCGTCACATCCAAGAGCTCTTCCCTTGTATGTATTGCAAAGTTAATGCTTTGATTTTGTGCCCTGTCTTTATATTAAGTCAGATATTCTTATTCTATTAAATAATTAACCACATTAATGAGCAGCAAACTGAAAATGTAGGCTTCCCTGTTGTGTTTCAAAGGTCCTTGGTGTGACTTGAGAATGGAGAGCAATTGCCTTGGTGGAAACCACAAGTAGAATCATAGAGTCAAGCAGGTTGGAAGAGACCTCCAAGATCATCCAGTCCAACCTAGCAACCAGCCATGTCAAATCAACTGGACCATGGCACTAAGTGCCTCTGCCAGGCTTTGCTTGAACACTTCCAGGGATGGTGACTCCACCACCTCCCTGAGCAGCCCATTCCAATGCCAATCACTCTCTCTGACAACAACTTCCTCCTAACATCCAGCCTAGACCTCCGCCAGCACAACTTGAGACTGTGTCCCCTTGTTCTGTTGCTGGTTGCCTGGCAGAAGAGACCAACCCTGACCTGGCTGCAATCTCCCTTCAGGGAGTTGTAGACAGCAATGAGGTCACCTCTGAGCCTCCACTTCTCCAGGCTGCACACCCCCAGCTCCCCCAGCCTCTCCTCACAGGGCTGTGCTCCAGGCCCCTCACCAGCTTTGTCACCCTTCTCTGGACACGTTCCAGTATGTCAACTTCTCTCTTGAATTGAGTGCCCCAGAAGTGGACACAGGACTCAAGGTGTGGCCTGACCAGAACTGAGTACAAGGGAAGAATAACCTCCCTTGTCCTACTGGCCACAGTAGGACATACCATTTGCCCTCCTGGCCACCTGGGCACACTGCTGTCTCATCTTCAGCTACTCTCTACCAGCACCCCCAGGTCCCTTTCCTCCTGGCTGCTCTCCAGCCACTCTGTCCCCAGTCTGTAGTGCTGCTTGGGGTTGGTGTGGCCAAAGTGTAGGACCCTACACCTAACAAGGCACTTGGCCTTGTTAAATATCATTCCCTTGGCCTCTGCCCACCCATCCAGCCTGTCCAGGTCCCCTGCAGGGCTCTCCTACCCTCCAACAGATCCACACCTGCTCCTAGCTTGGTGTCCTCTGCAAACTTACTGATGCTGGACTTAATCCCCTCATCCAGATCATCAATAAAGACATTGAACAGGACTGGGCCCAGCACTGACCCTTGGGCACACTACTAGTGACAGCTGCCAACTGGATGTGGCACCATTCACCACCACTGTCTAGGCCCAGCCTTCCAGCCAGTTCTTGACCCATATCGGAGTGAATCTGTCCAAGCCATGAGCTGCCAGCTTGGCCAGAAAAAGTTTGATGCTTTGGCATGATTAAAAAAAAAAAAAAATTTGAGGCAGATTATGAAGTTGGAAGTAGACAGAAGAGGACCTAAAGACAACAAGTTGTCATGGAGGGCCCGTAGGTCCAAAAGAGGCTCATACATACCTTGTCTTGGCTGGACATGTTTGCCTGCCCACACCAGAGGTAAACACATAAATGAACACAAAGGGGCATAACAAACCTGGTGCCATAGAGTCTGGCCTGCCCGGGGCCCCTGGTTGTGTAATGTGGTTGTATAAGCCCATGCACTTAGCTTATGGCCCACCGGGTGCAAGGCAAATGCTATCCCCATATTTGGGAGGTCCAGGCTTGCAGATTTCACCTATTATGGTATGGTTTGGCTAACTGCCATCCTGATTGGTCGTTCTGCTGTCCAAAGGGCCACTAATCTCAGCCCACATTTGATAAATAGGGGTACACAGGTAAACAAGGTGCTTGGGCCCACTTGCTCTTGCTTTTGCTTTTATTTCTGCTTAGGCATGCTTGCCTGCCTGCCTGCTCACCCGCAGAATCTCCCATGGGCTCCCAGACAGCCGTACACACTTGCATGCCACTGTGGTGAGTTACCAGGACTAGATCCTGCATTGCCTGTTGTGATGGATCTACAAGGTCTCGCAGACTAACTATCTCCTCCTCCTCTTGCTGCTGATCACCAGAGGTCCCCTCTCTGACATCCTCCTGTGAACCACTCTTTGTCTTAGCTTTTGCCTTAGCAGGTGCCAGAAAAGCCTGAACAGCAACAGACTTGGATGTGTCTGCTGGAGGGTTTAAATCATTAGGCGTCTGACTTGGAGGGTTTGAATCACTGGGGGTCTGACCTGGAGGGTTTGAATTATTGGAGGTCTGACTTGGAGCTTGTGAGTTCAAATCTGCCTTGCTTTTAACAGGAGGATTTTGGTTCTGGTCTGCTGGCTGGGGGTTCGAATTGGCTGAGCTGGTGTCATTAGGATTTGGACTGACTGGGCTAGCATTGCCAGCATTAGCAGTGTTATTATTTGCCTGTCCTCCTGGGATGCCTGCCAACCCTGATGTGTTTTGATTGTTGTCATTTTTGCTAGGAACATTCTGATTTTGGGTACCTGCCTGTGCTCCGTTGTTTTTGTTATCATTGTTATTGTTTATGTTACCGGCGGGAACACTGGCCGTGTTCCCAGCACTTGGAGAAGGAGGGGCAGAGGCTGGCAAGGAGGAAGCCGATAACTGTGTTCCCTTGTTTTGCTGTGAAAGAGACTGCTTCTGAGACACAGAATTTTTCCTAGTTCTTACAGAAGCTGGTTTTGAATTTTTCACCAATAATGCCAAAATTAAGATGAAATTTAAAACTACAAGAGCCAGTATAATGCCCAGCAACCCTGCCATACTCTGTTTCGAGTAGAAATCCTTGCAGGGATTTGGCATTTCAGTTTGGGGCTGGATGACCCTCATGAGAGCAGTAGATAAGGCAGACTCTCGATTGATTGTAACATTAGGAGCAGGTGTTGATCTGTTGGAAGGTAGGAGAGCCCTGCAGAGGGACCTGGACAGGCTGGATGGGTGGGCAGAGGCCAATGGGATGAGATTTAACAAGGCCAAGTGCAGGGTTCTGCACTTCGGCCACAATAACCCCAAGCAGTGCTACAGGCTGGGGACTGAGTGGCTGGAGAGCGGCCAGGAGGAAAAGGACCTGGGGGGACTGATAGATAGTAAGCTGAAGATGAGCCAGCAGTGTGCCCAGGTGGCCAAGAGAGCCAATAGCATCCTGGCCTGCATCAGGAACAGTGTGGCCAGTAGGACAAGGGAGGTTATTCTTCCCCTGTACTCAGCACTGGTCAGGCCACACCTTGAGTACTGTGTCCAGTTCTGGGCCCCTCAATTCAAGAAAGATGTTGAGGTGCTGGAGCATGTCCAGAGAAGGGCAACGAAGCTGGTGAGGGGCCTGGAACACAAATCCTATGAGGAGAGGTTGAGGGAACTGGGCCTGATTAGCCTGGAGAAGAGGAGGCTCAGGGGTGATCTTATTACTGTCTACAACTACCTGAAGGGGCATTGTAGCCAGGTGGGGGTTGGCCTCTTCTCCCAGGTAACCAGCAATAAAACAAGGGGACACAGTCTCAAGTTGTGCCAGGGTAGGTATAGGCTGGATGTTAGGAAGAAGTTCTTCACAGAGAGAGTGATTTCCCATTGGAATGGGCTGCCCAGGGAGGTGGTGGAGGCACCGTCCCTGGGGGTCTTCAAGAAAAGACTGGATGAGGCACTCAGTGCCATGGTCTAGTTGACTGGCTAGGGCTGGGTGATAGGTTGGACTCGATGATCTTGGAGGTCTCTTCCAACCTGGTTGATTCTATGATTATTGACAAAAGCTCTTGTAATATCACTAGTAATATTCTCAGTGACACTAAAACCAGCATAACCAAGAACAAAATCACCCCAGCTCCAGAACATGTTTGAAAGCTTAACTTTAGCCTTCTTAAAAACTACATGAAGCAAGAAATAACCAATTTGATCTTTGATCCAGTTGTACACAAAAAACCAGAAAACAGGCCACACAGCAATCCCCACCAAGTACAATAGCTGCTTGATTAGCTTCATCTTAATTCCCAGAGCTAATTTCCAATCACTCAAATCTATGTAGCCCCACGTTGGGAAAGCCAATTAAAATTGTGATGGTTTGGGGGTTACCCCGCCCCCCTACACTTTTGAATTTGCCCCAGCTAACTCAGACGGCCTCTGGGAATATAGATGAAGCAATTTATTTACAGCTAGCAGAATTTACAAGCAGCTATTTACAATATATACAGTTATATACAATTATATACAGAAATATACAAAGGATAAACAATACAAAAGCACAACTCCCCTCCCAGAAACCTGAGTCCCCAGGAGGGGCTCTCAAACCACCCCAACACCTCCCCTGGCCCCTCTCAACCTTACCCCAGTTCTCAGGAAGAAGAGAGGTGCAGCCAAGAGGTTAGGGAGCAAGGTTAGTAGGAGCAGGGTTAATGAGATGTGACCAGGTCTAAGGCAAAAGCAAGAGTGAGAAACAAAATGGAGAAAAAGTCTTTCTTCTTCCCAGAGTTCTCAGCGAGACTGTGAGAGAAGTTGACATCAATTATTTTCATTTCACTGCCCATTATCTAGTTCTTCTACCAAAACATTCCAGCTTGCTTCAAACTAGCACACCTGTCTTTACCTACGGAGCTCAATCTCCCATGTAGCCATGCACCCTATTGCATGCCCGCTGCCTTATCACTGCCTGGTAAGCTCCACTGCCGACAGTTACCAGGACTAGACCCTGGACTGTCTGCATACGATTGGCCTATATGGTCAGCATGACACCGTGCTGAGACTGCATGGCATCCTGCCTTCTGCACCTGAAGGTCCTGCCTAAGAATCCCTGAACAGAGTGTCCAGAAGAATCCAGGAGGACAAGGTCAGAGATTTCATCCTTTCCCCTGAAGCAGGGAGGATTCCAGCCTCACTGTCCATGGGCAGACCCCTGAAGATTGGACACTTGTATAGGCTGTGATGTAGCCCTGGAGAGTGATTGATAATTAATAAGAATTTGTAAGTAAATGCTTTAATGCCTCTGTAATTCTCTATTGTCTTCTGCCATAGAGCAGAAAGAGCTTGGGCCCGTCTACTGGGCAAGAAGCATATTGACTCCAGGCAGCATTTGGCCATAGGGAAATTCCTCTCTCTGTTTATAGTTTGAATGTTTGCTAGTTATTAAGAAGTTACTGTTTGATATTATTCCTAGAATATCTTCTATAACCATGTAAGAACAGATAAGAATATGAAAATTCAGTGGTTGAGGGTGGTGAGAGTTCAGAATATTGAAGTTAATAAATTATATTTATTTATAAAATATCATCTCGCATCAGTTAATTTCTCCCCTCCACCACAATTGACGTAGGTGGCAGAATCCCCTCTGCGACACAAGAGGACAAGGTCTAGTTGCAAGATGAATTGAAGCCAACAAAACACTGGAAGAGAAGACAGGAGTGGTGCCAGCACACAATTCTGCCGCATACTGGCAAAATGCAATGGTCTGCACTAGAAATGCTAAAACCTTGCAGCTGTCATCTACTCCACAAACTCCAAGAACTGAAATTAGACTGAGGTGACTCACACAAGTGTTAGCAAGATGCCATATGATGAAGTTTCCTTTTTACTCAGCAAGTTTAGAGCAGATGTGCTGGGTGACACATGGTAGTACACACACATGGACTCCAAGCCCCTTTGTCAGGTATGAAACTCACTCGCAGTGGATGAATATGAGGGGCTTTATAATTGCCAGGTATGAAACTCACTCGCAGTGGATGAATATGAGGGGCTTTATAATTGCCCTTTCAGGGCACAGCTCTAATTGTGTCCTGCGCTAGGTGCTGCACTGAATGGCTTTGCATCCTGGCTTTGGATTTGCAGGACCTCAGATTCCTCATCCCTGCAACTAAAATCTCAACCCCTCTGGATATTAGATACATAGAGCATGCTAATTTTGCCAAGAGCTCAATAATTTGGGCCTTCAAACTGAGCTGTCACATCAGCAATAGCTTTATTTTAACATTTGTTTCTCATCTCCATTGATAAACATGTTTTCAGGGCTAGTATTTTTCGTGATAGTGAAGCCTTCAGACATGGTGCTGTTGAGCAAGAAAGAAGTTTAGGCCACTCATTAATCTCTTTACTTTCCTGCATTGTGACACTATCAGGAATGGTGTGACCAGCAGGACCAGGGAAGTCCTTCTGCCCCTGTACTCAGCACTGGTTAGGCCACACCTTGAGTACTGTGTCCAGTTCTGGCCCCCTCAATTGAAGAAAGATGTTGAGGTGCTTGAACGTGTCCAGAGAAGGGCACCAAGGCTGGAGGGGACTGGAACACAGCCCTACAAGCAGAGGCTGAAGGAGCTAGGGGATTCAGTCTGGAGAAAAGGAGGCTCAAGGCAGACCTTATTGCTCTCTGCAACTACTTGAAAGGAGGTTGTAACCAGTTAGGGGTTGATGTCTTCTGCCAGTGACAGGACAACAGGACACAGCCTAAAGCTGTGCCAGGGCAGGTTTAGGTAGAAATTCTTCACTGAAAGACTGATTTGCATTGGAAAGGGCTGTGCGGGGAGGTGGTGGAGTCCCGGTCCCTGGAGGTGTTTAAAAGGAGGCTGGATGAGGCATTTAGTACCGAGGTTTGGTTAATTAGAAAGCTTAGGAGATAGGTTGGCCTCGATGATTCTCGAGGTCTTTTCCAAGCTGGTTAGTTCTGATATTCTGTGATTCTGTGAAGGACTCAGCCAGATTTGCTACTTGTAGGAAATTCCATGGATAAATTAAGCCTGCCTTTGGGATAGGGTTTGAATAGGAGCGTCCTGAGGTCACATGGAATGAGGAGAAATGAATGCCTGTAAGGAAGCGCAGACCAGACTTTGAGCATGGAGAGTAAAGAGTTCTGTAAGAAGAAAAGACAATAAAAGACTAAAATAGCTCAGCTGCAGAATTTATCATATCTCAATCTCACAGAGAAGCTTAATTACCGTTCTTCAGGTACTACCTATTTTTTGACATTTCCTGTCTTTTAAATACTTAGCCTAATAACCTTAAGAGTGATTGTTCCTCTAACACAGAGTTATAGAATAGTTTGGGTTGGAAGTGACCTCCAAAGGTCATCTAGTCCAACTCTCTCTGCAAAAGCAGGGGCATCCTCAACTCAAACAGGTTGCCCAGAGTCCTCTGAGCCCAGGTTGCTCATAGACTCACCTTGAATGTCTCCAGGGATTGGGCTTCAACTACCTCACTGAGCAACCTGTTGTAGTGCTCCACCACCCTCATGATAAAGAACTTGTTCTTAACATCCAATCTAAATATCAGCTTCTTTGAAATCATTGCCCCTAATCCTATCATCACTGTCTCTCCATTCTTTTTGCAGGTCCTCTTCAGGTATTGGAAGGTCACTATTAGGTCTCTCCAAAGCCTTCTTTTCTCCAGGCTGAACAACCCCAGCTCTCTCAGCCTGTCCTCATAGTAGAGGTGCTCCAATTCCCTGGTCATCTTCACTGCTTCATCAGGTCCATGTCCTTCCTGTGTGGAGAGCTCTAGAGCTGGAAACAGCACTGCAGGTGATGTCTCAGCAGAGCAGAGCAGAATGGCATGTTTCAAGGGAGGTAAATTCATGTACCTAAAGCCACGTGTGTGCATGACAGTTACTTAACAGACACATTAGATAGATATTTCAATTAAAAACCACTTCTAAAAAGCAGGTTTTAGTTAGCTTTTATTGCTCTGATAATGGTATTCCTCACTCAGGGAATGGCACAATGTATTTTTTTAAATGGTCTGAGATTGATAAAAGCTCTAGGGGAAAAAATGAGTTAACTGAAGAAGGTTTCTTCAGTTAGACCAGCTTGCAGTCCATGTTAATAACCAATCTGCACTCAGATTTCTTCCAGTGTCCTAAAAAATATTGTCCCCAGATTTTTCTTCTCTCTTGCGTCTGGAATGCATCTGGTCCACAGCTAATTCATGTGTCAGAAGACATATAACACACTCCTGCATATAACCATGAATTGACAAACATCTGATGTGTGCAGGCTACAGCTCTCCACTGGCCTGCATCCCCATATGGGGGAAATATGATTTAAAAAAGCATCGTTTCATCAGCTCTAGAAGAAAAGCAGAGACCTGCTTGAAGCAGTGCCTAAGAAATAGTGAATGCCTCTCAGAGTAAGAGGTAACTAAAACAAAGGTTTTTAACTACTTCTGTCCTACTGAAAACAACAACAACCATCACAACCACCACAACAACCACAACACTACCAGCAACCACAAACACAATCCAAACAACCCCAAAACCAAAACCACCACAACAACCACAAGCCAAACAACCACAACCCTCACAACCCAAACAACAGCCACCACAACAACAAACACAACCACCACCACCACCACCACAACACAACAACCACAACCACAACAACCACCACAGCAACCCAAACACTACCAACAACCACAACAACCATAACAACCCAAACACCACCAGCAACCACAACAACAATGACCCCCACATCACAACAACAGCCACCACGACAACCACAACCACCACAACACCAACAACCACAGCAACCACAACAACCCCAGCACCACCACCAACCGCAACCCTAGCAAACCCCAATACTGAACCACAATCACAGCAACCACTGCAACAATCACAACAGCCACCACAGCAACCACAACCACCACAACTCCAACAGCCACCACTACAAGAAACACAACAGCCACAACCACCACAAGCCCAACAACCACCACCACAACCACCACAACTACCACAACAACCGGTGGCTTTTGTGCATTATCAAAGTGCCAGGAATGCCATGAACTGTGATTTTCTTCTGTGCTGCTATTGCTTGTTTTTCTTGCAGTACCGGAGACAAGGAGGATGGGGACTGTTGCATTTATTTCATTACAAACTGCTGAAGGCTGTTTTACCATTTTCAGGGTGGATGCTGTTACTTGGCCACAGAGCGTACAGGTATTGTAAGACTTCTCTGCTGGCGCTGTTGGAATGCCAGGGGGCAAGGTTAGCTTGAATGCACATCAGGGAAGTTTTTGTCCTTCCAGCCGCTCTCACCTCCAACCTGCCAGGCTTCAGATGTATTTCAGGCTGATTCACTGGGGCTAAGTCCCAGTTCTGTTCTTAGGGTATGATGAGAATAGGTTAGTAATGCTATCCTTTAGCAGGATATAGCTTTCATGACTCTGTCTCCTGGGGACGCTGAGCTCTGTGTTGTCCCCTTAACTCTATCAATGGCCATTAATGAGAACAAAGTGTTTCTTGCTCCAAGCTAAGCACCTTATCTAGGCAACCAGTCTGCCTTGGGTAACCTCATCTTCTGCTTTTGTTTGTCTCTTCAAACCTGTGCTCAAGCATGTTCCCAAAGGTAATCATACACATTGGGCTCACCCTGTCAGCCTGTTTGTTTCCTAATTCCTTCTTTTGTCATCATCACAGTGCTCTAGTGTCAATCATTGCATCCTGTGACACATGTATCAGGTTCCATTTTGGACAAGCTGACAAAAATCTGAATATGGCAAGGGGAATCAGATAATTTGTTAATGGAAAAGATATTATTTATATGAACTGTGAGGTAATACAGTGATGTGTGTGACTGGGACAGGGCTAGGGGAAGAGGTAAGCTGTTTTATTAGTCGATTGAAAATTTAAGATGTGTATGCATGTGCACTTTAAGTCATGGATGAAAAGACTTATGCAGGCTTCATTCAGGATGCCACTATCAAAATCACTTTAAAATGAGTAAATCAGCTCATGGATAAGGCTGGAAGGGGATTGATACAATTGCTGCAGGGAATTGATACAATTAGTGCATGTGCCATGAGGTTTTTGTTGGTTAGACTTTCTTCCACCCTTTCCCCAGCAGAGAGCAGCATCTCACCAAATGTTTCATATACAAGGTCCCCCTTACAGAAGCTGTTAAAATGAATCATAGAATCATAGAATCAGTCAGGGTTGGAAGGGACCACAAGGATCACCTCTAGTTCTAACCCATGCCCAGGGACACCCTACCCTCGATCAGGTTGGCCACAGCCTCATCCAGCCTGGCCTTAAACACCTCCAGCCATGGGGCCTCAACCACCTCCCTGGGCAGCCCATGCCAGGCTCTCACCACTCTCATGCTCAACAACTTCCTCCTCTTGTCGAATGAGTCTTGATTCGTTTATTGAATTTATCATAGCTTAAGGTAAGTTGAAAGCTTTGTAGGAGATATTCAAGGTGAGGCTTGACAGGGCTCTGAGCAACCCGATCTAGTTGAGGGTGCCCCTGCTTATTGCAGAGGGAGCTGGACTAGATGACCTTTGGAGGTCCCTTTCAACCCAGACCATGCTGCGATTCTGTAGGTATAGATTATGGTATTAAAGGCAGTTTTAAAACTCCCTAAGAAAACACAGTGAAACCTTCCCTAGCACTGTCACACCATTTGCTGGATAGCAGGACAAAGGAACACACTGAATTGTAGTTTTTTTCCTACAGGCAGAACTTGCAGGATCTGTGTGTTGGACTGAAACTTTATTTGGCCACTCCTGCCACAGAATCATTAGCTCTGCTCCATCTCTTACCTAGCAGGATCATGTTTTTGCATGAGACTGGGTGATGTTTGCAACGTTCTCTGATTTCATCTGTGCTTTCTTTCTGTAAATGACAGATCAGGAAGAAAAAAATCTTGAGACCGGGATGGATTGGAGCTTCAGTTCTCGTTCTCTCGCAGGTGTGCAGCAATTCTTTACCCCCCACAAAAAAAGGACCCCCTGAATATTGTACAAACCTGTTTGTAAAGGGTCTTTGAAAGTCCTGGATCTAGATGAGGTCTCTTCCAACCTGGTTGATTCTATGTTTTATGTGTTTGCATCTTCACTGTGATGGTTTGAGTGTTCCCCGCCCCCCCTCCCCCCTTATGAAATCACCCAGACTAGACTCAGCTGAGCTGAAAGTTAAGGAAACGAAGCTAAATTTACAGCTTAGTACAATATACAGGCATATATTTACAATATTTAAAATAATACCACAATGGTCATCTAGCTCCAACCCCCCTGCCATGCCCAGGGACACCCTACCCTAGAGCAGGCTGCCAACAGCCTCAGCCAGCCTCATCCACCTCCCTGGGCAGCCCATGCCAGCCTCTCACCACTCATGCTGAAAAACTTTCTCCTCACGTCCAGCCTGTATTTGCCCACTTCCTGCTTTGCTCCATTCCCCCTAGTCCTGTCACTCCCTGAGAGCCTAAAAAGTCCTTCCCCAGCTTTTTTGCAGGCCCCCTTCATATCCTGGAAGGCCACAAGAAGGTCACCTGGGAGCCTCCTCTTGTCCAGGCTCAACAGCCCCAACTCTTGCAGTCTGTCCTCATAGCAGAGCTGATCCAGACCTCTGATCAACCTTGTGGCCATTCTCTGGACATGCTCCAGCACATACACATCCTTCTTGTAATGAGGGCTCCAGAATTGAATACAGTACTCCAGGAGGGGTCTCACCAGAGAGGAGTAGAGGGGGAAAATCACTTCCCTCACCCTGCTGGCCACACTTCTGATGCAGTCCAGCATCTAGATGGCCCTCTGGGCTGCAAGTGCACACTGCTGGCTCATGTTCTGGTCCCCTCCTCAGGGCTGCTCTCCAGCCACTCACTGCCCAGCCTGGATTTGTGCTTGGCATTGCCTCAACCCAGATGCAGGACACTGCACTTGGTCTTATTGAACCTCCTGAGGTTGGCTTGTGCCCACCTCTCCAGACTGGCCAGCTCCCTCTGCATGGATCCTTGCCCTCCAGCCTGTCTGCTGCACCACACAGCTTGGTGTCATCAGCAAACTTGCTGAGGCTGCACTCAATGCCTCTGCCCATGGCACCCACAAAGATGTTGAACAAGACTGGTCACAGGACTGATCCCTGAGGGACTCCACTTCTCACTGGCCTCTACCTGGACTGGAGCCATTGAGAGCCACTCTTTGGGTGTGGCCATCAAGACAGTTCTTTATCCACCTCGTGGCCCACCCATCAGACCCATGTGTCACCAGCTTGGAGACTAGGATGTGGTGTGGGACAGTGTCAAAGGCCTTGCTCAGGTCCAGGTAAGTGCCATCAGTTGCTTGCCCCTCAGCTATTAATGTTGTGACCTGTTCATAGAAGGCCACCAGGTTTGTCAGGCAGGATTTGCCCCTGGTGAATCCATGCTGATTGTAGCCAGTCACCTCTTCACTATTCTCCTGTCTCAGTAGTGCCTCCAGGAGGATCTGCTCTGCGATCTTACTGGGCACTAACTGGCCTGGAGTTCCCTGGCTCCTCCTTCCTACCCTTTTTGAAAATGGGGCTTGTGTTTCCCTTTTTCCAGTCAGTGAGGACTGCACCAGACTGCCATGACTTTTGCAATAGAAAAGAGAGTTTAGCAACCTCATCTGCCAGTGCCCTCAGCACTCATGGGTGTATCCCATCGGATCCCATGGTCTTGAACACTTTCAGGTTCTTCAGGTGATCATGAACCTGATATTCACTTACAATGGGCAGCTCTTCCTTCCAGCCCCTGCCATTATATTCCATGGCTCCAGTCCAGTCCAACCCATCTCCCGGACGTAGCCAATTAAATAGACCATGGCACTAGGTGCCTCATCCAGGCTTTTCTTCAACACCTCCAGCGTTGGCAGCTCCACCACCTCCCTGGACAGCCCATTCCAGTGCCAATCACTCTCTCTGCCAACAACTTCCTCCTAATATCCAGACTAGACCTCCCCTGACACAACTTGAGACTGTGTCCCCTTGTTCTGTTGCTGGTTGCCTGGCAGAAGAGACCAACCCCCCCCCCCCCCCAGCTACAGCCTCCCTTCAGGTAGTTGTAGACAGCAATGAGGTCAGCCCTGAGCCTCCCTGTCTCCAAGCTGCACACCCCCAGCTCCCTCAGCCTCTCCTCCCAGGACTGTGTTCCAAGCACCTCAGTAGCTGAGCTGTCTTAGCTGCGGGTGGAGCAGTGGCTTGCAAGAGAGAGGCACAGAGAGCTGGCAGGCGGAACGGCAGTGCTGTCCTGAGTGGCTCTGCACAGCTTTGTGGTGATGCTAAGCAGAGCAGCTTTGAAGTGGGAGCTGTAATTAAAAAAAAAAAGGGGGGAAAAAAAGAGCCCCTGAAATGAGTTTGTACCATCTGTTTATGTAAATGTGCTCTCTCTCAACCAGGATACGAGGTGAATTAACTGCTTGGGCCATACCCTGAATAACTTCAACCTTGACTGTAGCTCCCCTTAGGATTTCTGCTCTGTCAAGACAGAGCCGTCCTTTTCTTATTATTAAAGCCTTAAAGTCTTCTGCATGCTGGAACATTTCCCTGTAATCTGGGTCTCTAACAAGCTGCTGTCATCACAGATGTATCACAAACAGCTCTTGCCCCAGGACACTGAATGTTTCTGGAGAGCTACTTTCCTAACATCATTCCAGTGAAATGCAGGAACCTTCTCTTGTTGACTCACCACCTTTTTGTTAATTTCTCTTTTGAATTGTGCACACTGTTTGTTATTTTTTTTTCTATGTTATTAAATCTCTTTTCTACATTTCCCCCCACCCCCAATCAGAAAATATTCTTGGTCTTCTTCATTATTTAAATAGAAAATAAAAAATGACCATGATCTTTTTAAAGCAGCATCTTGAGTTCATATCTGATCTTATTACAGTATGACTTCCAAGCCAGTACTGCACTACAATTAGAGTGCTGCTTTTGTAAACTCAGCTCTTAATGTGTTATTACTGCATGTTGGTAAGGGATGAGAGTATGGAATTCATCAAATCACAGAATTACAGAACTTTAGAAGTTGGAAGAGACCTCCAGAGGTCACCCAGTCCAACCTCCCTGACAAGTCAGGATCCTTTTGGTTAATCTACACAGGAAAGAATTCAGGCAGGTTTTGGAGGTCTCCAGAGAAGGAGCGTCCACAACCACTATGGGCAGCCTGTTCCAGGGCTCTGTCACTCTCACTGTGAAGAAGTTCCTCATCATGTTGAGATGAAACCCTCTATGTTCCAGTTTGTACCCATTGCTCCTTGTCTTATTGCTGCTGACCATCAAAATGAGATTGGCCCCAGCCACTTGACACCCACCCCTCAGAATTTTGTATCACAGTATCACAGTATCATCAGGGTTGGAAGAGACCTCACAGATCATCAAGTCCAACCCTTTACCACAGAGCTCAAGGCTAGACCATGGCACCAAGTGCCACGTCCAACCTTGCCTTGAACAGCTCCAGGGACGGCGACTCCACCACCTCCCTGGGCAACCCATTCCAGTGTCCAATGACTCTCTCAGTGAAGAACTTTCTCCTCACCTCCAGCCTAAATTTCCCCTGGCGCAGCCTGAGGCTGTGTCCTCTTGTTCTGGTGCTGGCCACCTGAGAGAAGAGAGCAACCTCCTCCTGGCCACAACCACCCTTCAGGTAGTTGTAGACAGCAATAAGGTCACCCCTGAGCCTCCTCTTCTCCAGGCTAAACAATCCCAGCTCCCTCAGCCTCTCCTCGTAGGGCTTGTGCTTGAGGTCTCTCACTCTCAGCCTTCTCTTCTCCAGACTAAACAGCTGCAGGTTTCTCAGTCTCTCTTCAAAGAAGAGGTGCTCAAGCCCACATCTTTCAGAGACTGTCCTCTGCAGCAATGTCCTGTGATCCTCTTGGTAGCAGTAGGTGAAAGTAAAAGTTGGTCTCTGTTGTAAAGTGCGCATTGATGATTCAATCCTTCCCCTTCAGCTCAGTGCTGCTGTACCACCATGGCCAGACAGAGGTGCTTTCTTTTAGGAGCAGAAGTAAGCCTTTATGTCCTTTAACACAGCCAAAAGAGTAGGATCTTACTCCTGTACATACAAATATGTGTATAGACTCCCCTCTGCAGCACATCTATCAAACTGCCTCTTACTGTGCTTCTGAAAAGCCTGTATGGGTATCAACATTACACAGATGTCTCTGAAGACTCATGTTAAAGGCAGCAGTTTACAGAAGAAATTGGTCTTTAAAAAAAATCATCATCTTGGTTCTAAGTCAAGGAGTTGGAATTCATTGAAGTTAGGTTTACTTTTGGGCAGGGTTCTCATAAACACACTTGTGGATAGAGATGCTTGGAAAAGCAAATCTTAAAGGCTATATATGGAAAGCAGATCTAAGGGCATATCAAGTTGTCCAAACATCAGCATCTGACATCATCCGAGCTGTCCTTCAATATCCTCCTTGTCTAGAGCTGCTGCTGTGAAAGGGGTAAGCTTTCCATGACTCCTTTCTGTCTGGCTCACATGAATGTCTTGGACAACCTCAAGTATCTCAAATTGAATCATAGAATCATAGAATAGTCTGAGGTGAAAAAGACCTCCAAAGGTCATCTAATCCAATCCCCTTTGCAGTCAGCAGGGGCATCCTCAACTAGATCAGGTTACTGTGCTAGTTTGAGCCTAGCTAGGATGTTTTGGTGAGAACTAGATTACAGGCTGTGAAAGGGAAACAAAGGTGATGTCTACTGCCCTCATAGGCTTGCTGAGATGTATAACAGGAACACAAACATAGATAACAGAGTCACTCTCTGGGCTTTGGGCTGAACTTCTCTTTCTCTCTCTAACCTAACCTGCCATCTTTGTGACTAATCCACCTGGTTCCTAAGGCCCTTGGCAGAACCTCCATACTACCTTGAACATAGGCAAGATCTTGGGTAAGTTTGCAGGGTAGGAGGAAGGTGGAAGGGTGATTGAGAGCCCCTCCTGGGGACTCAGGCTTCTGGGAGGGCTGTTGTGTTTCTGTATTACCTTTTACCTTGTATATTTCTGTCTATAACTGTATATACTGTAAATATCTGCTTGTATATTGTGCTAAGATGTAAATACAAAGCTTCATTCAATTTCCAGAGCCACTGAGTCTAGTCTGAGTGATTTTCCAAAGTGTGGGGGGGTGGGGAACACCCAAACCATCACAGTTACTCAGAACCGTGTTGAGCCTCACCTTGAATATCTCCAGGGCTGGGGCCCCAACCATCTCCTTGGGCAATCTGTTTGAGTGTTCCACTGCCCTCATGGTAAAGAACTTGCTCCTAACAACGTTTTTGTGTACGTAATTGAATTGCAGTTTTTGAAATAACAATAAAGTAGTGCTACTGCTCAGACCATTCTCAGACAGATTTGCCTTCTGTAATTTCTAAACAGATCTGTAGACTTTGAGTTTTATATATCAGGGTTTGGTAGCAAATTGTCTGTAGATCATCTAATGTACAGAAGATTACTGTGGACTTTGTCTAAACTCCTTGGGATGAAGCATAAACATTGGAGGGTTATTTTCCAGATGGAAAACCTCTGGGTTTGAGCAACTTAGTTGCTTGTACAGGGGTAACCCTCCAGGGGAAGTGACTCTGAACCTGACTCCATGTGGTCTTGACCCCTTCCCAGGGGTGGATCTGAACACCACCAGGTGATTCATGGTTAGCCCACTCCCCCTTCCTGTCTAAAGGTCTATAAAAGCAGGGGGACTTCCTGTTTCTCTTTCTCTTTGTGCTCTCTGCCTCCCTGCTTACCAGCATGTTGTGGAGGGGAAAATTAATTGATGCGAGATGATTATTTTCCAAAATTACTTTTGTTTATTAATGTTGCTATTCAGAACTCTCACCAATCCTGACCACTAATTTTAGCAATATTTTGGTTCTTACATGGTCATGGAAACTTTCTATGGATAGTATCTACATCTAATATAACCTGCAAAATACAGAAACATTAATTGAGCTGGAAGAGACTATTCCTGCGGTCAAATGCTGCTTGCAGTCAATATGCTGCTTGCACAGTAGCTGGGCCCAAGCTCTTTCTGCTCTATGGCAGAAGGCAGTAGAGAATTATCAAGAGGCACTTAAGCATTTACTCACAGAGTGCTACCCTCGTGGGGGCTTAGCCACAGTCCAGACAGTGCCCAAACGCTTTCAGGGAACTCTGTGTTGTTGGTCACTGAGGCTTGAATCTTCCCAGCTTCTGGGGAAAGGACGCAGACAATCTCTGACCTTGTCTCCTGGCTTCTTCTGGATGATCTGTTATGTCCAAGAATTCTAGACAGGACCTTCAGGTGCAGCAGGCAGGATCTTGTGCAGTCTGAGCACGATGACACGTTGGCCACACAGGCCAATCACATGCAGACATCCAGGGTCTGTTCCTGGTAACTCGCAGCAGTGGAGTTTAGCAGGCAAGCACTAAGGCAGTGTGCAATAGCAGCAGGGCTGGGCACAGCAGAGAGAGCAGGCAAAGAGCAGGGAAGTAAAACAGGGAAGCAAAAGCAGGCTGTTCACCTGAGTATCTCCTATTATCAATGTGGGCCAAGATTAACTGCCCTTTGGACACAAGAACAGCCAATCAGGATGGCAGTTAGCCAAACCATGCCATATTAGGCAAAGCCACAGGCTCACTTTTCCCTAATTTGGGACAAGAACAGTCCTTGTACTAGGCAGGCACAAGCTAAGTTTGTGGGCTTACACAACAGCGTTACACAACTTGGGCCCTGGGCAGGCCAAACTTTATGTCGCCAGACCCTTTGTGTCCCTTTGATAGGTAAAGATGTATAAGCCTATTTTGGGCCTATGTGCCCTCCATGACACAGCATCACCATCTTGTTCCTCTTTGTTTTACCACGTGGCTGTCACCCACGAGGTGGACAAAGCCATCACCATCACAATCTGGTTGTATTTACACATTTTGTATTTGTTTTTTCCCTTCCCTATACCTTTGTAACTTCCCTACCTCAGATACCTTATTAATTTATTGTTAAACTACTTTTCTTTTTAACGTCCAAATCAGAGTGAGATTGTTTATTTGGGTGTGCTTACCTTTTCCTCTCTCTACATCTAATTCCTTTCTTTTGGGAAAGAAGGGGGAAGAGGGAAGGGCACTCTATAACATTGTTATTGGTTCTATCAAATATATTTGAGTCCATGGGAATTTAAATTAGAACTGAGTCATTGCTGTACAAGGAAAAATGATAATTTTACAGGAATATTCCAGTTTTCTCATTGGGAATTTGAAACTATATCTTCCTAGCAGACTGCCTTGAAGACTTTGGTCCGTACTATGAATTTTTTTTCTCACCAAGACTGGAATGGACTGCCCTGGGAGGTGATTGAGTAACCAACCCTGGATGTGTTTAAAAGTAATTTGGATGTGGTGCTTGGGGATATGGTTTAGGGTGAAGCTTGTAGAGTAGGGATATTGGTTGGTCTTGGTAATGCTGAGGGGCTTTTCCAACTGGAATGCTTCTGTGACTGTGTGATAGCATTCATTTTCAATGAAGAGAAGAAAGAATTTAAGGCTGCCTATAAAGGAACTGAACACAAGCTTGAAGGTAGAAAATAAAGCATAATGAAGAAGGCAAAATATATGGGTTCATAGACAACAGAATATAGTATCATGGAATCATAGAATCAGAATCATAGAATCATAGAATCAAGAAGGTTGGAAGAGACCTCCAAGATCACCCAGTCTAACCTAGCACCCAGCCCTGTCCAATCAACTAGACCATGGCACTAAGTGCCTCATCCAGGCTTTTCTTGAACACCTCCAGGGATGGTGACTCCACCACCTCCCTGGGCAGCTCATTCCAACAGCGGTCACTCTCCCAGAGCAGTATGCCCAGGTGGCCAGGAGAGCCAAACTTTGATATCCACCTCTTTTCCTTTCAACATTTATGCATTTTGAGGAACTGGAACCTGAGATTAGGCAGGTGCTGGTCTTTGGTAAGAGAGAGATGATAGCATGTCTAGAAAAAGAGGGACAGGACCTTGGAGATGATTGTTAAAAGCTCTCTTTAGTTTTTAGCATGAATAAGGGAGAAATGGTGCTTTGGATAATAGAATTTCAAGTCTTATGAATTCAGAATTTCAAGTCTGACTAATTCTTTTCTGCTCTATGGCAAGTCTGTTTTCAGCACAGGTGTTTCATTTTGAGCATGGACTATACCTCATAGAATTAAATTAGTTCTGTTCTTCAGATGAATCACTTACGGCTTGGTTCTGGCATCCTGACTCTCTCACGTGGGCTTTCACAGACAGAAGAGCCACCCACCTGCACCTCAGACCTGGTATGGTCACATTCTTTTGCTTTCAGACACATATTCAAGCTGCAGCTTAGGCCAGACTGTCTCAGGAAATCACAGAATCACAGAACCTTAGGGGCTGGAAGGGACCTCCAGAGATCATCAAATCCAACCATACCGCCAAAGCAGGATCCCCTAAGGTAGTCTGTGCAGGAATGCATTCAGGCAGGTTTTGAAAGTCTCTAGAGGAGAATTCACAACCTCTCTGGGCAGCCTGTTCCAGGGCTTTGTCACCCTCACTGTAAAGAAGTTTCTCCTCATGTTGAGGTGAAACCTTCTATCTTTCAGTTTGTACCCATTGCTCCTTGTCTTATTGCTGTGGACCACCAAAAAGAGATTGACCCCAACCATTTGACACCCACCCCTCAGGTATTTGTACACATTGATCAGATCCTCTCTCAATTTTCTCTTCTCCAGACTAAACAGCCCCAGGGCTCTCAGTCTCTCTCCCTAGGAAAGATTCTCAAGTCCCCCAGGCATCCTCGTGGCTCTCTGTTGGAGGTATGGTCTCACCAGGACAGAGTAGAGGGGGACAAGAACCTCCTCAACCCTGCTGGACACACTTTTGTTGCTGCACCCCAGGCTGCCGTTTGCTCTCTTAGCCACAAGGGCACATTGCTGGCCCATGCAGAACTTGCTGTCCACCAACACTGCACGGAGCTGCTTCCCAGCAGTACTGGTGCCTGTTGTTGTTCTTCCCCAGAGGCAGGATCTTGCACTTGTCTTTATCAAACTTCATGAGGTTTGCCTTCGTCCAGCACTCCAGTCACACTCTGGTTTTACTCTGTCCCTCAGCTGGGAATACCTATCATCTCCACATGCTTCACGCAGTTAAAATGTGACAAGATCCATGAGTAACAAGCACAAAAAAGGACATTTCTTTGGTGTGGCTGATGGGCACAGGTTCTCTGTCTCTTGCCTTCCAAGTCTGTGCTCCTACAGTGTCTCTTTTGCTGAAGAGAAATTTTTGCTTCAGAAAACTTGAATTTTATATAGAGCAAGCATGAAATAATCAAGACTAATCACTGAGGACAGACTATACAGGCTGAACATAACACAAGCTAAGTCGGAGTTGAACACAGAGCCTTGGGGCTGTGTGACTTCTGTTTAGGAAAAAGTGAGTTGTCTCCAACTGCAAATTGCCATGTGCAAAACACAATTAGCTAACCAACTACCCAGGGATGAACTGACAGTTAAAATGACTGAGTGCCATACAGAAAAATACTCTCTGCTGAGAAGGCTCTAGCTGTGCGGCAGTGCCTTCCCAGCTAACAGCATCTTTGTGATCTTTGAGGTTTGTGAAGAGGAAGGGAAAAAAAGAAGAAACAAAAAAAACCCACAATCAACCCCCTCAAACAAAGCCTCATCTCTCTAAAGAACTTCAGGAGGTTTTGAGCATGGTGAAGAAAGTTTCCCACCAGCTGTCTGCCCTTTGGCATCTCCCATAGAAGAGCTGGTGGTCTCCAGGGGAGTCAGGACAGTGACTTGTTTGTCCCAAGGACAGAAGCCACAGAAATTGAAGGTCAGGCACTAAAGCATATTTGGCATATGGGACTTTGAGACATTGTTAAGGGTTAATACCTCCTAGGGAGTGGTCTGAACTGACCCCAGATACTCCTAACTCCTCCTGGGTGGTGGTCTTGAACCTGAGCCTGGGTTCAAAGGTTAGCCCACTCACACTTCCCATTTGGAACCCTATAAAAGCAAAGGAACTTCCTCTCTCTCTCTCTCTCTGTGCTCTGCCTCCTGCCTTCCATCAGTAGCACTTCCCCTGCTTCAATTACTACAGCTTTGCCATGTGGTCAGCCAACCAAGTGGTGGAACCAAACACCTCTTGAATCTACCTCCACCCATTGTTGTCCATCCAGTTTTGTATATATTTTTTGGATCTGTGTCTAATGGCAGCAATGCAGAGCAGGGATGGATCTGAATGTAGCACTATGCTTCCAATCTCTATTCTGCAGTAAAATGAAAACATTTGCAAACCAAGTCTACAACTTGGTGTCTATTTGATGTCTTGCTGATTACAACTCCTTGAAGGGAGGCTGTAGCCAGGTTGGGGTTGGTCTCTTCTGCCAGGCAACCAACAACAGAACAAGGGGACACAGTCTCAAGCTGTGCCAGGGCAGGTCTGGGCTGGATGTTAGGAGGAAGTTGTTGTCAGAGAGAGTGATTGGCATTGGAATGGGCTGCCCAGGGAGGTGGTGGAGTCACCATCCCTGGAGGTGTTCAAGCAAAGCCTGGATGAGGCACTTAGTGCCATGGTCAAGTTGATTGGCTAGGGCTGGGTGCTAGATTGGACTGGATGATCTTGGAGGTCTCTTCCATCCTGGTTGATTCTATGATTCTACTTATTGTATTTCATTTACTTTTTATTCAAGTGTGCCCAGCATGCTCCTGTTTCTTGTTTGTAAGTTAAAACCAGGCAACAGTGTTTGTTTCAAACCACCACAAGTGTTAAAACTGGAGGTGTCCCAACTGGAGGTGTCCCACAACAAGAGACTCCAAAATGCTAAGCTATTGTTTTAATCGAGACTAAATAATTGCTCGTTTTTCATCTGGAGTAGCCTACTGAGATGTCTTTGGGTTCAGTGGTGATATTCTCCCCATTTTTTGGACTAGCATCCTGTTGAGAATTCAGGAAAGATGGGCTTGGGGTGTGCTTAATCAAAAGTTACTTCTTGGGAGCTAGTTAAAATATCAAAAGATACTTGATTTGAAAGAAATTGAAATTCAGCATTGGTGCCTAATACATATATATATATGTATACACTCCCCCCCCCCCCCCCCCCCCCCCAATATACATATATATATATATCTCAATAAAATGGAAAGAAAAAAAATGACCCTCATGTTGTTTTGGAGGATGATTTTCCAGCTGTTCATATTTAATCTGTAGAGCCTACAAACCCCCAGCCATGGAGGTTTGATTAAAGGCTCCCAAAACCGAAGCCTAAGAAGCCTGTAACCATCAACACATACTTCATGCAGAAAGAAGTATTACTTCAGTTATTTGCTCATAACCTGAGATTACACAAAGCAGCTCTGTAGAAAAGGATGTGGGGGTGCTTTTGGGTGAAAAGCTGGACATGAGCCAACAATGTGAGCTTGCAGGCCACAAGGTCAATGGCAGCCTGGGCTGTATCCAAAGCAGCATGGCCAGAGATGGAGAGAAGGGATTCTGCCACTTTGCTCTGCTCTGGTGAGACATCACCTGGAATACAGCTCTGGAACCCTCAACACAGGAAGGACATGGACTTGATGGAGCAGGTCCAGAGGAGGCCATGAAAACTATCAGGGAGGTGAAATACCTCTGCTACAAGAACAGGCTGAGGGAGCTGGGACTGTTCAGCCTGGAGAAGAGAAGGGTCTAAGGAGACCTTATTGTGGCCTTCCAGTATCTGAAGGGGGCCTACAGGAAAGATGGTGAGGAACTTTTTAGGGTGTCAAGTAGTGATAGGACTAGGGGGAATGGAGCAAAACTATAAGTGGGTGTATTCAGACTGGATGTTAGGAAGAAGTTCTTCACCATAAGGGTGGAGAGACACTTGAAGAGTCTCTTCCTCCTCATGTCCAGTCTGAATCTCCCCACCTCCAGCTTTGCTCCATTCCTCCTAGTCCTGTCACTCTCTGAGAACCTAAAATGTCCCTCCTCAGCTTTTTTTTTGTAGGCCCCCTTCAGATACTGAAAGGCCACAAGCAGGTCACCTCAGAGCCTCTTCTTCTGCAGACTGAACAACCCCAGATCTTTCAGTCTGCCCTCATAGCAGAGCTGCTCCAGCCCTCTGAGCATCCTTGTGGCCCTTCTCTGGACACACTCCAGCACATCTATATCCTTCTTGTAATGGAGGTTCCAGAACTGGATGCAGTACTCCAGATGGGGTCTCAGCAGAGCGGAGTAGAGGGAGAGAATCACCTCCCTTGCCCTGCTGGCCACACTTCTCCTGATGCAGCCTGGGATCTGGTTGGCTCTCCAGGCTACAGGTGCACACTGTGATGATGTGTTTTGGAGCAGACAGTATAGACAGATGAAGGGAGGAATCACCAAATACGAAAATCTTTTATGGTTTAGATTGTTATGAGCAGTATTAAAGGTGTTGAGATATTCACAGAATCCTAGAAGGGCTAAGGTTGGAAGGTACATTAGAGATCACCTACTCTAACCTCCCCACTGTCAGGAGAGACATCTCTCAACTAGACTTGATTGCTTAAGGCCTCATCCAACCTGGCCTTGAGCACCTTCAGGGAGGAGGTATCCACAACCTCCCTGGACAACATATTCTAGAGTCTCAACACCCTCCTACTGAAGAACTTCTTCCTAAGCTCCAGTCTAACTCCACTGTTTCTCGTCTTCAAATCTTTCCCCCTTGTCCTGTTGTTAGACACTCTTATGAAAAATTCTCCAGACATTCTGTAGGATTCTTCAGGTTCTAGAAGGCAGCTATAGAGTCCTTCCAGTGTCCTCTCTTCCCTGAAGCTGTGCCAGGGCAGGTTTAGGCTGGGTGTTAGGAAAAAGTTCTTCACAGCAAGAGTGATTGACGTTGGAATGGACTGCTTGGAGACGCGGCGGAGTCACCATCCCTGGAAGTCATAGGATCATAGAATCAGTCAGGGTTGGAAGGGACCACAAGGATCATCTAATTCCAATCCCCCTGCCATGGGCAGGGACACCCTGCCCTAGATCATGCTGGCCAGAGCCTCAGTGTTTAAAAAGAGACAGGATGGGGCACTTGGTGCCATGGTTTAGTTGACTTAGATAGTGTTGGGTGGTAGGTTGGACTTCATGACATTGGAGGCCTTTTTCAACCTGACTGATTCTGTGATTGATTCTATGATAGAAGAAGCAGTGAGTAGAGCTAGGAAAGAAAAAAATATTTCAAATGGAAGAAGTTGTGTAAGTTAATGAAATCTAGATGAATTCCCATGCTGCACACAAATTTTGAGACAGATTTTTTTATCTCCCTAATATTTCATAAAGCCTCCTCTTATCTGGAATCCTGTTTTGTTTTCGGGGTGGTTATTTTGTTGTTGGTTTTGGCTTTGCTGTTGTTTTTGACACAATCCACTTGTTTTGAAGGTTGTGGTGTGGAACTCATTTCAATAAAACACAAGAAATTCAATTAATGACCTGAATCTTTTTCCTTAAAGTGATGAAACCCTCTTTGGAAAGCCAGGGCTGTTCCAGTTCCAGCCAGACCTTGGGAATGCCTAAGCAGGGGCCAAAACATCCAAATGATGTACTTCTTTCCCTGGATCTTGGTGTCGAGGTTATGCCCAGTAAAACCCAGTTGACTATTAAACAGATTTTCCTTTGTTACAGATTGGAATCTAACGACCCTTTTAATTATCCCTGGAAACGTTTTCTCTTGCCGCCGAAGTGGCAGTGATGGAAATGAGATTGTTATGGCTGCAGAAGAGAACAGGGCTACAGAGTGAGATTACTGCAGGGCTGGTGTGTTTGCTTCCTTTCTGACAAGGTTCTTTTGAAGAGGCAGAAGATAGATTTCTGAGGCTATTGTAATCCAATTTGTTACAGAAAGTTGCTATGGAAGAAGGCTTAAAGTAATTTTTCACTTACCATGCTGTCAAAATATAACACTGCCCAGCAAGGTATAACATTGTTCTGCTTGTTTCCTTAGCAGCTCTTTGGAGCTTCTTTATGTATGAGGAGCCTTGCCCCTGGCAGGAGAGTGTCTTATGTTTCTTGTTACAGTGCAAACCCTGTTGATTAGAAACAAATGGAAACCACTGGGACTTGCCCTGTTCAGCAGCTACCCTAGGGCCAAGAGAATAATTTCTTATGTGTGTTCACATAGTTCCCACTCACTTGCACAGACAGAGCCATCTCTTCACACTTAACATGTAAAAATAGAGGGTACCACAGCAACTGCCCTTAGGGAATAGCTCTGTGGAGTTGGCAGTGAGCAGCAGCATTACTCTAGAGAAAACTCCCCATGGCATTGTGCCTGCAGATGGCACAGAGTCCTTCAGAGCTCTGCAGCATGCAGCTACCACAGTGTGTTTGGAGGGAGGAGTGTGCCTCTGAAGGACTGTTCTCTCTGCCCTCTTAGCAATGCAGAGAGGGATGTCAAAAGGACTTCTTACTCAAAAGAGATGCAAAAGGCTGTGGTATCTGGTGCCTATACAAGGGCTGGTTAGGCTCCCTTTGCCCTTCTACTTTTGAGATCACAGAATCACAGGAGTTAGGGGTTGTAAGGGACCTCCAGAGATCATCCAGTCCAAACTTCCTGCCAGAGTTACCGACATTACTATTTCATTATTTTGCTTCTCCTCAATGATAAAAAGCTTACACTACTGTAAGCACCCACCTCCACTACCTAATCTGTACAGGTATTCATACAAAAGAAAGTCAAGTCACAGGCTCATGCAAAGCTGCATAGGTCACAGGATGTTAGGGGTTGGAAAGGACCTCTGGAAATCTTCTAGTCCGACCCCCTTGCCAAAGAAGGACCATAGAATCTAGCACAGGTTACACAGGAACACATCCAGACAGGGATGGAAAGTCCCCAGAGAAGGAGACTCCACAACCTCTCTGGACAGCCTGTTCCAGTGCTCTGTGACCCTTACAGTAAAGAAGATCTTCCTCATGTTGAGCTGGAATTTGCTGTGCACTTCGTGTTCTGTAGTTTCCATCCATTGCCCCTTGTCCTGTCACAGGGCACAACTGAGAAGAGTTTGTCCCCTCCCTGTTGACCCCCAGCCCTCAGATATTTATAAACATGGATTAGATCTTCTCTAAGTCTTCTCTTCACCAGACCAAACAGCCCCAGGTCTCTCAGCCTCTCCTCATCAGGCAGTGCTGCAGCCCCTTCGTTATCTTCATAGACCTCTCTTGGACTCTCTCTGGTAGATCCCTGTTCCTCTTGAACTGGGGAGCCCAAAACTGGATGCAATATTTCAGGTGAGGTCTCACCAGGGAAGAGTAAGAGGGGTGGGAGAACCTCCCTTGATCTTCTGGCCACATTCCTCTTAATGTCCCTCAGGATTCCATTGGCCTTCTTGGCCACAATGGCACATTGCTGTGCCGTGGATAGCTTTTGTCCACCATCACTCCCAGCTCCTTCCCCGCAGGGCTGCTTTCCAGCAGATCACCTCCCAGCCTGTACTGGTGCAGTTTATTGTTCCTCCCCAGGTGCAGGACTCTGTGCTTATCCTTACTGAATTTCATTAGGTTCCTGCCCAGCTCTCAGTCTGTCCAAGTCTCACTGAATGGCTGCACATTCTCCAGGTGTCTCAGCCAAGCCTCCCAGTTTGGTGTCATCAGCAAACCTGCTGAGCAGACTCTGTCTGTCCCCTCATCAATGTCACTGATGAAGACTTTGAACAGGACTGGCCTCAGCACTGATCCCTGGGAGACTCCACTACTTACAGCTCTCGAGCTGGAGCCAGCACCATTGCTCACCACTCTTTATGCAAAACCACTCATAGCTTAAAAGGTGTTTCTTTTGTCAGGCAATATTGCATCTGATGAGAATTAGCTCTGCAAATGCTCCTCCATTTAAAATTAAAAAGAAAGGGGGAAATGAAGAATTAAAGGAAAAAAAAGGAAATTGAGAGATTGAAAACTCTATGTACAGAGTAAACAACAAATGTGAGCAAAGAAATATATAAACCTTGGGTTTATATTAGAGAATCACAGAATCACTGAGGCTGGAAAAGACCTCTGAGACCATTAAGTCCCATCTATAAGCTAACAGGTTGTTAAGAATAACAAAGGAATCATAGGTTTTAGCAAATGTTTTTGAGAGAAAACCAAAAAAAAACTTGGAAGAGGAAAAGATTCACTGATCATGGAGAGAAGGAGTGGAATTGGTGCTGGCAAAAAAATGTCTTACAGATTTACTGTTACTGGGAGCAATTACTTCTGAAATTGCAAAAAATGCAGTGAGATACTTGAGGAAAAGGAAGCAAAGCATTTTCCCTAAGACAAGCAAACAAAGGGTGGAAAAAGAAGCATAAATCCTCAGCTGCATTAGTCCATAAGATGGGCCACCAAATAGTTTAAAAGATAACACTCTCATTCTTAGACAAACTTTTTTACTAAGGGGTTTGCTGCAGAGAACTTAGACACTTAGCAGAAAAAAAAATGCTCCTTAGACTAAAACTACTCAACTGTGAGATGAGCAGTGGACTCAAAAGGAAACTTAAACAGGCAGAGTTTTCTGTCTGTATTAGTGACAGTGACTTGCTCCCCAAATACAGGCCATAATCACAGAATTACTGAGGCTGGAATGGAGCTCTGAGATCACCAGGTCCAGCCTATGACCTAACACCACCACATCAACCAGACGTTAGCACTGTCACAACCAATCTTTCCTTAAACAGCTCCAGACAGGGCAAATCCACAACCTTCCTGGGCAGTCCATTCCAATGTCTAATTCCCTTTTCCACAAGGAAGTGCTTCCTACCATCCAACCTAACCCTCCCCAGGCGCAGCCTCAGGCCATGTCCTCTTGTCCTGTCACAAGTTGCCTGGGAGAAGAGCCTGACCTCCAACTTACTACAATTTCCCTTCAGGTAGTTGTAGAGTGTGATAAGGTCCCCCCTGAGCCTCCTCTTCTCCAGGCTGAATAACCCCAGCTCCCTCAGCCTCTCCTCATAGGACTTTCCCTCCAGTCCCTTCACCAGTCTCGTTGTTCTCCTCTGGACCCTTTCCAGCATCTCAGTATGAGTCAAGGCAATGCCAGATCCCATTGTCTGGGCTGCCATATGCTCGGATGCTGTTCTGCCTAACGCTCTGTGATGGGAAGAGCAATGACTTTCCTCTTCCATTGCCTGTATGTCAGCTCTGTCTGTCCGTCCTTTCCTTAGGGGCTGCAGCTTGTACTTCGAATTCTAGATTGATAGAATGATTTGGGTTGGAAGATACTTTAAAGACCACTTAGGCCAACCTCCTTGCAGTGAGCAGGGACTTCTTTGACTGGATCATGTTGCCCAGAACCCTGTCCAACCTGATTTTGAATGTCACCAGGTAGTGACAAATCTCATACACTTAGAAGAAGCTTGTTTTCAACTTCCCATCGTAAGGGAAGATCAAGTTCGTGATCACCTGAAGAACCTGAAAGTGTTCAAGACCATGGGATCCGATGGGATACACCCATGAGTGCTGAGGGCACTGGCAGATGAGGTTGCTAAACTCTCTTTTCTATTGCAAAAGTCATGGCAGTCTGGTGCAGTCCTCACTGACTGGAAAAAGGGAAACACAAGCCCCATTTTCAAAAAGGGTAGGAAGGAGGAGCCAGGGAACTCCAGGCCAGTTAGTGCCCAGTAAGATCGCAGAGCAGATCCTCCTGGAGGCACTACTGAGACAGGAGAATAGTGAAGAGGTGACTGGCTACAATCAGCATGGATTCACCAGGGGCAAATCCTGCCTGACAAACCTGGTGGCCTTCTATGAACAGGTCACAACATTAATAGCTGAGGGGCAAGCAACTGATGGCACTTACCTGGACCTGAGCAAGGCCTTTGACACTGTCCCACACCACATCCTAGTCTCCAAGCTGGTGACACATGGGTCTGATGGGTGGGCCACGAGGTGGATAAAGAACTGTCTTGATGGCCACACCCAAAGAGTGGCTCTCAATGGCTCCATGTCCAGGTAGAGGCCAGTGAGAAGTGGAGTCCCTCAGGGATCAATCCTGTGACCAGTCTTGTTCAACATCTTTGTGGGTGCCATGGGCAGAGGCATTGAGTGCAGCCTCAGCAAGTTTGCTGATGACACCAAGCTGTGTGGTGCAGCAGACAGGCTGGAGGGCAGGGATCCATGCAGAGGGAGCTGGCCAGTCTGGAGAGGTGGGCACAAGCCAACCTCAGGAGGTTCAATAAGACCAAGTGCAGTGTCCTGCATCTGGGTTGAGGCAATGCCAAGCACAAATCCAGGCTGGGCAGTGAGTGGCTGGAGAGAAGCCTTGAGGAGAGGACCAGAACATGAGCCAGCAGTGTGCACCCGCAGCCCAGAGGGCCATCTAGATGCTGGACTGCATCAGGAGAAGTGTGGCCAGCAGGGTGAGGGAAGTGATTCTCCCCCTCTACTCCTCTCTGGGGAGACTCCTTCTGGAGCACTGCATCCAGTTCTGGAGCCCCCATTACAAGAAGGATGTGTATGTGCTGGAGCATGTCCAGAGAATGGCCACAAGGTTGATCAGAGGTCTGGATCAGCTCTGCTATGAGGACAGACTGCAAGAGTTGGGGCTGTTGAGTCTGCAGAAGAGGAGGCTCTGAGATGGCCTTTCAGCATCTGAAGGGGTCCTACAAAAAAGCTGGGGAAGGACTTTTTAGGCTCTCAGGGAGTGACAGGACTAGGGGAAATGGAGCAAAGCTGGAGGTGGGGAGATTCAGACTGGATATAAGGAGAAAGTTGTTCAGCATGAGAATGGTGAGAGCTTGCAATGGGTTGTCCAGGGAGGTGGTTGAGGTCCCATCCTTGAAGTGTTTAAGGCCAGGCTGGCTGAGGCTGTGGGCAGCCTGCTCTAGGGTAGGGTGTCCCTGGGCATGGCAGGGAGGTTGGAACTAGATGATCCTTGTGGTCCCTTTCAACTCTTATTCTGTGATTCTATGATTCTCTTGCATGTATTTGCATCAGAGAAACAAGACTCACTTTTCCTGGCATAGAGTTCATTCTAACAACATTCCACAAACCAGTAAGACAGTAATTGAGTTTGTTAGAACTTCTGTTTGGCTTTCAAGTCCTTTTTTCTGAGGTCAGCACATCCACCTGCAGAAACATCACTCCTTTGTCTTGTTCAACATCACTCCTTTGTCTTGTTCTGGGCTGAACTCCCTGACATCAACCGAATTATTGCTGTTAACTGAAAAGGGAGCAGAGCCTCTTTTTGTTAGCTGCCTAAACCAAAATATTCTGAACTCACAGCTCAATGTGCTTCCTTTTTCTACCAGCTGCAAAATCCCAGGGAAGCTTGGACTGTACAAGGCTTTCAGCTGCTGACCTGCTTCTCTCTGACACATGAGCAGCTCTGGTGCCCTATCGCAAGCTAAATTCAAGCAAAGCAAAACCCAAGCCTGTTCTCTTGGCCTTGATGCCTGATTCCCACCCAGACAAGATCTGCAGGTATTCAAAGGGAGGCTCGACAAGGCTCCGAGTACCCTTCCCTGGTAGAGGATGACTGCAGAGGGAGTGGACCTTTGGGGGTCCCTTCCAGGCCAGACAATCCTGGGATTCTATCTGTTCAGTTCTCTCAACTCACCTGTACCTTGTGGGAGCAGCAGCAGCTGTGGGTGGTGCAGGACTCCTGCTTTGGAGGAAAGAAGGCTCAGCGTGGGCTGAAACCTGAATGTTTACAACATCTGTCATTTGAGGAAAGGTTGGAGAGCAGGGGCTGTTTAGCTTGGAGAAGGTAAGGCTGAGGGGGGATCTTATTAGAGCCTACAGATATGTAAGGGGGCATCCGAAAGATGGAGCCAGGCTCCTGGCAGTGATCCTCAGTGACAGGACAAGAGGTAATGGGCATACATTTGAACATCAGAAGTTCCATCTAAACATGACAAGGAACTTCTGTACTGTGAGGTTGGCAAAGCACTGCAGCAGGCTGCCCAGGGAGGCAGTGGACTCTCCAGCTCTGGAGGTGTTCAGAAACAAGTCAATGTGGTGGTACTTCAGGACAGGGTCATGGAGGTGTTGAGTAGAAGATTGGACTTGAGCATCTTAGAGATCTTTTCCAACCTTAATGATTATATGATCCTATGAAGAGTCAAGGACACTAAAGCCTCTTTCCAAGCAGGCTCTGGAGACTTTCAAAACCTGCCTGGACACATTCCTGTGTGATCTGTTTTAGGTGATCCTGCCCTGGCAGGGGGATTGGACTTAGTCTTCAGAGGTCTCCAAGCATCACATCTAAACGACCTTTAAACACTTCCAAGGATGGTGACTTAACGACCTCCTAGGACAGCCTATTCCAATGCCTGACCACTTTCTGAGAAGATTTTTTCCCTAATGTCCAGCATAAACCAACCCAGTTGCAACTTGAGGCCATTCCCTCTTGCTCTATCACCAGTTACCTGTAAGAAGAGACCAGCATCAACCTCTCTACAACATCTTGTGCATATGCAGCCCAGACAGCCAGCTGGGCTGGGCTGCATCAAGAGAAGCATTGCCAGCAGGGCAAGGGAGGGGATTCTCCCTTTTTACTCTGCTCCCATGAGACCCCACCTGGAGTACAGGGTACAGTTCTGGAGTCCCCAACACAGGAAGGGCATGGAACTGTTGGAGCAAGTTCAGAGGAGGCCACCAAGATGCTCAGAGGGATGGAGTAGCTCTGATATGAGGACAGGCTACAAGAGTTGGGGCTCTCCAGCCTGGAGAAGAGAAGGCTTCAAGGAGACCTTATAGTAGCCTTCTAGTATGTGAAGGTGGCTGGGGAGGGACTATTTATGAGGTCTTGTAATGACAGGATGAGGGCTAATGGGTTTAAACTGCAGAGGGGAGATTTAAACTAGATGTTAGGAAGAAGTTCTTTCCAGTGAGGGTGGTGAGACACTGACACAGGTTGCCCAGGGAGGATGTGGATGCTCCCTCCCTGGAGTTGTTCCAGGCCAGGTTGGATGAGCCCTTGAGAGACCTGTTCTAATGCAAAGTGTCCCTGCCTGTGGTGGGGGGTTGAAACCAGATGAGCTTTGAGGTCCTTTCCAACCTAAACCATTCTATGATTCTATCTTCCCTGCAGAGGCTTGATATTGACTTTCAGTACTTGAAGAGAGCCTACAAAAAAGTTGGAGAGGGACTGTTTACAAAGGTCTATAGAGATAGGAAGAGGGGAAATGGTTGGAAATAAGAGAAGAGAAGATAGAGATTACATGTTAGGAAGAAATTCTTTGCCATGAGGGTAGTGGAACACTGCAACAGGTGGTCCAGGGAGGTGGTTGAGACACCATCCCTGGAGATATTCAAGATGAGACTCAACAGGGCCTGGGCAACCTGAGGATGCCCCTGCTGACTGCAGAGGAGGTTGGAGTGGATGCCCTTTGAAGATCCTTTCCAATCCAGAGCATTCTGTGATTCTGTGAGTCTGTCTTTTCAGGTAGACATAGACAGTGATGATGTCTCCCCTTAACCTCCTCTTCTTCAAACTAAACAGCCCCAGATCCTTCAGGGTCTCTTTACAAGATAGTCAGATTAATTTTTTCACTTAAAGGGAACCTTAAAAGATCACAGGATCACAGGCTCACAGGATGTTAGGGGTTGGGAGGGACCCAAGGAGATCATTGAGTGCAACCCCTCTGCCAGAGCAGGACAATACTATTTAACACAGATCACAGAGGAACACATCCTGAAAGGCCTTGAAAGTCTCCAGAGAAGGAGACTTCACAACCTCTCTGGGGAGCCTGTTCCAGTGCTCTGTGATCCTCACAGTAAAGAAGTTCCCCCTTGTGTTGAGGTGGAACCTCTTTTGCTGCAACTTACACTCATTGCTCCTTGTCCTATCACAGGGAGCAAGTGAAAAAAGCCTGTCCCCCCATCCTGGCCAGCCCTCAGATACTTATAAACACTTAATCAGATCTTTTGTCCTTTACAAGATGTCATTTAATAGGGTTGTGTGGAGTCTCACTGACTGCCACCCCTTAGGACAGTTGGTGGTCTGAGCAAAGAGTCTTTTTTCTGCATCTTATGCCTTGACCCCTGGTGGGATGCCACAGGAGAATGCACACAGATATGTGCCCCCAGCACAAGCCTGCCACGTGGGCTGAAGCTTCCAGCCCTGTGCTCTCAGCTTGAGCATTTACACAGATTTGGAGAAGAAATCTTTGGAAACTCTGCTTTTCATTTCCACATGACTATACGTTAGGTAACCTGGCTCTTGAAACTAAAGTGAGATCATGACTGAGGACACCCACACAGCCTATGCTCATTTTAAAGGAGCAAACAGAGATCATTACATCCAACATACAAATTAGTGTTTCCTTAGTGCTGGTACATCAGAGGCTTTGCATCAACTGCTTCAGAGCAGTGGTAGGGCTTACTGAGGCATTCTGGCCTTCAGCAAGAGCAGAAAAAGCACCAAAACTGATCATTGGGTTTTAGCGAATCTTGTTCTTCAGACGAACCCTGTGTGCACTTACAGGAGTTCTTCCAAAACAACAAAGTGAAAGGAATGAGCTAACCAAGAGCACAATGGGAAGAGATTGAACAAGGCCAAGTGCAGGGTTCTACACTTTGGCCATAACAACCCCAAGCAGCACTACAGTCTGGGGACAGAGTGGCTGGAGAGCAGCCAGGCAGAAGGGGACCTGGGGGTGCTGGTAGTTAGTAGCTGAAGATGAGCCAGCAGTGTGCCCAGGTGGGCAGGAGAGCCAATAGCATTCTGGCCTGGATCAGGAAGAGTGTGGCCAGTAGGGCAAGGGAGAATGTTCTTCCCTTGTACTCAGCACTGGTCAGGCCACACCTTGAGTCCTGTGTCCAGCCAGATATGCTTCACCACAGAGCAGAGTACAGTGAAAGAATGATTACCTTTTCCTCCCAATTACTATTTCTTGAAGTTGAAGGAGGGTTTCCTATGTATTTATTTATTTGTCTATGATGGTTTTAGGCAAAAAGAAAAAAAAAAAGAGTGTGCACCACATGGAATTCAAGCAAGTACATGCCACAGGAATGTCAGCCCTCAGGCAAATACCTTAGCAAACCCCAAACCCCAGACTTTCAAAATCAAATTCAGAAGCAGCTTTCTCTAGCCTCCTCTATATTAACAGGCATGATTTAAAAGTGCTTATATCTCCCATTGCTTTGTTGAGTCCAACTTTGTTGTAGAAGAATAAAGCTACCTACTGAGCTACACCTTGAGTGCTGTGTCCAGTTCTGGGCTCCTCAATTCAAGAGAGATGTTGAGATGCTGGAACATGTCCAGAGAAGGGCAATGAAGCTGGTGAGAGGCCTGGAGCACAGCCCTGTGAGGAGAGGCTGAGGGAGCTGGGAGTGTGCAGCCTGCAGAAGAGGAGGCTCAGGGCTGACCTCATTGCTATCTACAACTACCTGAAGGGATGCTGTAGCCAGGTGGGGGTTGGTCTCTTCTGCCAGGCAAGCAGCAACAGAACAAGGGGACACAGTCTCAAGTTGTGGTGGGGGAGGTCTAGTCTGGATGTTAGGAGGAAGTTGTTGGCAAAGAGAGTGATTGGCATTGGAATGGGCTGCCCAGGGAGGTGGTGGAGTCACCGTCCCTGGAGGTGTTCAAGCAAAGACTGAATGAGGCACTTAGTGCCATGGTCTAGTTGACTGGATAGGGCTGGGTGCTAGGTTGGCCTGGATGACCTCGGAGGTGTCTTCCAACCTGTTTGATTCTATGATTCTGTGATCTTCTATGATGTGCTCTCAAATAGCATATCTCAAACAATCCCTTCCTTTTCTCAGTAAGTTTTCTAATGTTTATATTTTTAGCAACATTCAATCCTAGGACCCTTTACTTCTCCAGACTTTTATGACCCATCAGGACATATTGAGATGAATCATGGAACCACAGAATCACAGAAACACAGACTCACAGAATGTTAGGCTTTGGAAGGACCCTCCAAAGAGCATCCAGTCCAACCCCCATGTCAGTGTAGGATCACCTAGGGCAGGCCAGAAAGGAAGGAAGTAATCTAGGTGAGTTTGAAATATCTCCAGCCTGCCTGGGCAGCCTGTGCCAAGGCAAGAGTGCAGAGTGTTTGATATTTGGCTGCATTTTGTCACACACTTACAGGTAATTCTGGCTTAAATAGCTGAGACTTTGTAAGGAGAATAAAAGAAGGGAAAAGCGAAACGAAGGAGTGGCTTTGCTGCAGTTACTCCTGGCTTGTGTTGAACTAGCCATCAATAAATGAATCTCCATGGCATTAAGTACACGAATTTGGATAGTTAACACTTATTTGTACAGCCAAGTTTTTCTATTTGATTCTTGAGATGCCAGTATGTTGTAAAGGACATTGCCTGGTGCTGTGTCCTCAAGAGTAGTTTCCGGAGGTGCATCATTGCCCCTTGCAAGGCTTCTCCCACAGGGCAAGGTGACAGCTCGTGCAGCAGGCTTGTGGTGACCTATAATGCAGCCACTAGAGGGTATGATGTCTCCATCGTTTCTAGCTGCTTAGGCCTCATTGAGGATGCATAATCACTTGGCTTTTTCAGCAGTTTTAAACTTCAAAGCTCAGGGAAGCCCAAAGAAATTCATGTTCTTTTGAAAATGACTCCCTCATTTCTGCAGTTTCCTTTGACAGTCTCCACCTGAGATTACCTTCAGAAAGCTGCTACTCCACTCTGCTGAGACCCCACCTGCAGTACTGCATCCAGTTCTGGAGCCACTATTACAAGAGGGATATGGATGTGCTGGAAGGCATCCAGAGAAGGGCAATGAGGATGATCAGAGGGCTGAAGCAGCTCTCCTATGAGGAGAGACTGAGGGATTTGGGGCTGTTCAATCTGGAGAAGAGAAGGCTCCGAGATGACCTTCTTATGGCCTTTTACTGTCTTAAGGGGCACTACAAGAAACTTGGGGAGGGACTTTTTAAGATGTTAGGTAGTGCCAGGACTAGGGGGAATGGAACAAAGCTAGAAATGGGTAGATTCAGACTGGATGTCAAGAATAAGTTCTTCACCATGAAGGTGGTGAGAGCCTGGAAGGGGCTGTCCAGGGAAGTGGTGGAAGCCTCATCCCTGGAGGTGTTTAAGACCAGGTTGGATGAGACTTCTAGACAGCCTGATCTAGTGTGAGGTGTCCCTCCTCAACCAGGGAGGTTGGAACTGGATGATCCTTGAGGTCCCTTCCAAACCTGACTGATTCTATGATTCTATGACCATTAATTCCAACAAGTCCTTAATCTCTTTTCATTGTCTCAGCCAGAACATCTCAGTCCCTTCCAGAAACAAGAGCTGTGCTATGGCAGCTCTTCTTCTACAGTATGTGGGATTCTTTAGGAAGAAAGAATTCTGCCATATAGGTATAAATGTCTTTTTCTTCAACTGGTAGCACCCAAGCCCTCACTAGTGCTGCCTTCTGTTCCCCTTGGAGCACAGAAGCTTCCCTGCATTGCAGTGCTGGGGAGCCAGGGCAGTTTAGATGGCACCTGAGTGCTAATGTCAAAATGCCAGTGCTGAGTTCCAGATTTGCCACAGTTCAGTCTTTCACTGCAAAGGCATCAAGTAGTCTCAGAAGTATTTGCACTGCTAATCTGGACTACATTTAATGGCTATCAGATAACTGCTCCGTGGTGATTATTAAGGGACTTTTGTCCTCAGCCAGTGGAAGTGCAGATGGTCTAGCAGCAAGCCTGCCTTCCTGCCTCGAGTGGGCAGCACCTGAGGAAAGGAAGAGCAGAGAAATTTGGTGCTAAAAAGGACCATGCGTGGGGTTGGGGCTGCAAGGTAACCACAACTGACCTCTTCCTGCTCCAGTGAGAATGTGGAGGGCCTGGACCAGTAGAATAAATCCCTGATGAGAAGTCAAATTGATGGGGACTGCATATGTGGTTTGGTGTGTAAACCCTAAGCTGTGAAAAGTGCCAGTGCTGCAGCTCTGGGAAAGGCGCTAATAGGATTAGGCATATCAAGTGTGCACCCATCAGTCATAACACAGAGGCTCTGCTGCTGCTGCGCTTGTAGGGGAAGAAATAGAGCCAAACCCCTGGTGAAATGTAGTGGAGCTCAATTTTTGCCTTCTGGGCAAGTATGTTATATATTTTGAAGCTTCCTTAATGAACGGGGCAGTCAGGAGTTGTAATGGAGAAACAGAGAAGATGTCTGAGTAGGACTGAAAATGCCACAGCAGAGAAACTTTGGTTTCTGGAAATGTGGGCTAGGGTCAAATCCAGACAAGATGTGATCTTTCTCTACAGATTTAAATATAAGCCAGGTTAACTTTCTGTTTAGTAGCATAACCAAGTGCTTTTTCTGTCTTTCTAGTTTCCAACTTGTCAAGATCATTGCAACAATAAAACAAGGACAATCCTTAAAATAATAATAACAATAACAATAATAATAATAATAATAATAATAATAATAATAATAATAATAATAATAATAATAATAATAATACCCTCTTGCAGAGGTTTATGAGAAGACTTAAAGAGGATTACCCTGACAATAAAGGGCAGGTGTGTATACTCTGCCAAACACACACACACACACACACACTCATCATGAAACTAGATTGCAATGAAAGTGGGAATTATGTGGATTATTTGTGAGGCTGAAAAAAAAACTGGAAATGAATGCAACCACTTCAATTTTGTTAGCAGTTATTATGCTGCTGGGTCCATTTCAGTTCCTGGAGGGTAAGGTGGCTTTCATAGAATAATAGAATCAGTCAGGGTTGGAAGGGATCACAAGAATCGTCCAGTTCCAAGCCCCGTGCCACGAGCAGGGACATCCTACCCTAGATCAGACTGGCCACAGCCTCATCCAGTCTGGTCTTAAATACCTCCAGAGACAGGGCCTCAACCAGCTCCCTGGGCAACCCAAGCCAGGCTCTCACCACTCTCATGCTGAAGGATTTCCTCCTTACATGCAGCCTGAACCTACCCATCTCCGGCTTCACTCCATTCCCCCTAGTCCTCCCTGATATGCTGTTCTTTAAATGCATATCACAGGTTAAGGTTTATAGGTCATATTAGCTGCCATGTGGGTATAGAACCATTTGAAGTTCTCAGTCTGTTTATAGGTCTTAAGGTTGCCTTGTGCTCCTGAAGCTACACTTGGCCCTACTTAGCATTTTACCTCCTATGGGTTAGCACATACTAGCTGCTTGCACTAGTTAGTTGCCTGCCTCCATGACACCTGGGTTACCACATACTAGCCATTTGCACTAGACAAATACTTGTGAAAGACAGAATCGAGTGTTGGATACATGGAATATGGATTTAGATTTAGCAGTGAGACAACAAATTTCATACAACCATAGAATGGACTGGGCTGGAGGGAACCTCCAAAGGTCATCCAGTTCAACCCCCACCCTGCAGTCAGCAGGAACCTCCTCAACTAGATCAAGTTGCCCAGAGCCCAGTTGGACCTCACCTTGAATATTTTCAGGGATGGAGTCTTAACTAGCTCCCTGGGCAACCTATTCCAGTGTTGCTCCACCCTCATACTAAAGAACTTGTTCTTAGCACCCATTTTAAATCTGTTCTTCTCTAGTCTGAAGCCATTTCCTCTTGTTGTATCACTACAGGCCTTTGTAAACTTTCTCCCCATCCTTCTTGTAGCCCACTTCAGGTACTGGCAGGCTGCTTTAGGTCTCCCTGGAGCCTTCTCTTCTTCAGGCTGAACAACCCTAGCTGCCTCAGCCTGTTCTTGCAGCAGAGCTGCTCCAACTCCCTGATCATTTTTGTGTCCCTCCTCTGGCCCTGCTCCATCAGGTCCATGTCCTTCCTGTATTGAGGCTCCAGAGCTGGATACAGCACTACAGGTGAGGTTTTGGCAGAGAGTATAGCAGCAGGATCCCCTCTCTGACTTCACTGTCCATGCTTCCTTTGATGTAACCCAGGCTGCCATTGGCCTTGGGGGCTTCACACACACACTGTTGGCTCATGTCCATTTGTAAAAGTCCACTAAACCTGAATAGATCAAGTGGATGTAACTAATTGCATAGAATCATAGAATCATAGAATCAACCAGGTTGGAAGGGACCTCCAAGCTCATCCAGTCCAACCTAGCACTCAGCCTTATCCTGTCATCTAGACCATGGCACTAAGTGCCCCACCCAGAATGTTTCCTAAGTCACCTAAGTGGATTGCTCCACAAGCACTAAGCAGAGTTTTCTCTAGAAAGCAAAAGATTTGTAATTTTAGTACATTCTTGAAAAAGGAAAACAACAAACCAACAAAATACCAAAATTGGTCTGGGTAACCACTTGCTAACTTCTAAATGTTTTCCAAATGCACTGCTCCTTCAAGAGTAATGATACAATGCTGCTTATTATAGGATTGTATTACAGCACAATTGGTTCCTGCCCTTGTAATCCACAAAACGTAACTGGTGGGCATTCTGAAAGCTGGAAACAGCTAACAGAGGAACCAGAATAAGTTTCTGTAGTCCCAAACCTACAAAACACCTCATTGCATCCTCTCTTACTCATTTGCCATCCTGAGAAGATCAGACTTTAGTGTTGATTACTTCTTTTTACTCCTTGCTAAACTTTGACCTTCTCAGTCCTCCTATCCATAGTGCTGAATAATTCCATTATTTGGTGTGATGGTTTGGGTGTTCCCCACCCACCCACACTTTAGAAATCTCCCAGACTAGACTCAGTTGGCTCTGGAAATATGAATGAAGCATATTTACAGCTAGTACAATATACAAGCAGATATTTACAGTATATACAGTTATATGCAGAAATATACAAGATAAAAGGTAATACAGAAACACAACAGCCCTCCCAGAAACCTGGGTCCCCAGGAGGGGCTCTCAACCACCCCTGCACCTTCCCCCTGCCCCTCTCAACCTTACCCCAGTCCCAAGGAAGAATTGAGTCTCAGCCAGAGGTTAAGAAAGCAAAGTGGGTTAGGACAAATGAAGGGTGCGGTTAGGGAGTAAGATGTTGCTCAGCCAGCAGCCCAAGCAAGAGTGAGAGAAAATGGTGAGAGTGTTATCTAATATTTTTATTTCTTGTTCAGCAAGACTGTGAGCGAAGTAGACATCACCATTGTTTTCCTTTCACAGCCTATAATCTAGTTCTTCTCACCAAAACATTCTACCCTGCTTCAAACTAGCACAAGATACTGAATTCAGGAATGTGTAGTCTCCAAAATCCCACTGCACCCAAGAAAGATAGAGTGTCCTTCTTATTGGTGGGAACTGCCATGGTGGAGACTTTGTTGATCACATCCTGAGGAATGTGACAGTGACCATCCTGCCACCGCACTCCCAGAAACTGAATTTCTCTGCCAGGTTCTTTGACCTTGTCTCTCTTAATGGCAAAACCTGCTTGCAACAGAATGTCAATGATTTTGTTACCTTTCTCGAAGACTTCCTCAGCAGTTTGGCCCCACACAATGATGTCGTCGATGTACTGGATGTGCTCTGGAGCTTTACCTTTCTCCAGTGCATTGTGGATGACTGAGTGACAGATGGTTGAGCTGTTTCCACCCCTGAGGCAAACAGTTGAACTGGTACTGGATTCCTCTCCAGGTGAATGCAAACTGAGGCCTGCACTCCTTTGCTATGGGAATAGAGAAGAAAGCATTAGCAATGTCTATGATTCCATACCATTTAGCCTCCTTCGATTCCAGCTCGTACTGGAGTTCCAGCATGTCCGGCACAGCTGCGCTCATGGGTGGCGTCACCTCGTTGAGGGCACGAAAATCCACTGTCAGTCTCCAGTGCCCATTAGGCTTGTGCACAGGCCAGATGGGACTGTTGGAAGGTGAATGAGCTTTCTTGATGACAGCCTGACTCTCCAGTTGATGAATCAGCTAATGAATGGGCAACAAAGAGTCACGGTTAGTTCTGTACTGCCTGTGGTGCACAGTTTGAGTAGCAATTGGCAGCTCCAGATCCTCTATGTCATGATGTTCCACAACTGCAGATTCATCAGAAAGTTCAGGTCTAATGGACAATTTCAATTTACCATCCTCAATCTCTACAGATGCTATTCCAAAAGCCCATTTGTGACCCTTAGGATCTTTGAAACAACCTTGTCTCAAAAAGTCAATTCCCAAAATACAAGGCGCATCAGGACCAGTTACAATAGTATGTGTCTTCCACTCCTTACCAGTTAAACTGATCTCAGCCTACAACTTAGTTAGCTCTTGAGATCCACCAGTGATTCCTAAAATAGAAATGGACTCTGTCCCTTTGCAATTGGATGGCAATAAAGTACACTGAGCACCTGTGTCAACTAAAGCCCTGTATTTCCGAACTCTTGAACTGCCAGGCCACCTAATGAATACATTCCAACAGATTCGGTTCTCTCCACTATCCCTTTCCTCCTCCTGGCTGGAGGCAGGGCACCCCTAATGCTGAACATGGCATGTGGGTTGTACTCAGTGGTTGGTGTTGTTGTTGTGAGAGGAATTGCAACTGTTGGAATAATTGCAGTTGCTCTGGGGAGCTGAAGAAGTGACAGCTACTTTTCGGGCATTGCTGCCTCTGTTTCTGCCACTCTGCAGATCCCTGACCCTCTTTGAAAGAGCTGAAGTAGGTTTACCATCCCATTTGTTCATGTTCTCACCATATTGGTCACACAGAATTATCCACAGTGACGCACGTGATTGCTGATGTCTGGGTGGAATTTGTCTCCTCCTGGGCTGGAACTGCCTTGCAGGAGGTGGGCATCTGTTCCTGATGGCAGAAACATGCACCCATTCAGATGATTCAGGAATGGTATCCTTTACCAGATTGGCAATGTTTTTAAGATCCTCCTTCAGTTCTTTTAGGCCATTCCTACATGGATGAAGCACTTAGTGCCATGGTCTAGTTGATTGGACAGGACTGGATGATAAATTGGACTGGATGATCTTGTAGGTCTCTTCCAACCTGGTTGATTCTATGATTCTTGTGAAACATTTACTGCAAAGCACTCAGAGCCATGGCGTTACTTTTTATTTCACCTCAGAGACAATTTGTCTGCTTCTTTACTGAGAAACACCCAGGAGGATCTCTTTCTTTTCCTTTACTCCCTGTGGACAAAGGAGTGGACTGGAAATTTCTGCTCTCTGTCTCTCTCTATTGCAATGGTGGTAGCATAAGTATCTCAAGTTGCCTTGAGATACTTATGCCTAAGATGTATGCATCACAGAATGGTTTGAGTTGGAAGGGGCCTCCAAAGATCACCCAGACCAACCTCCTGCACTGAGCAGGGGCATCCTCCATTAGATCATTCAGATCTCTGTTGAGCCTGACCTTGAATACATCTAAGGATGGGGCCTTAATTACATCCCTGAGCAACCTGTTCCAATGTTATGCCATATTGTTCTGTACATGAATTTATACCATGTACCTGGGCTTTGCAGTCCATAAGAGGCCTTGCAACTGCTGTAAGCATTCTTGAATTTGCACTGTATGAGATAGATGAAAATCCTGCTCTTGTGGTTACAGCTATGAGCATTAAGCTACTATGAGCATTAAGCTACTATGTGCTTCCCCTTGCATCAGGAAGTCTTATTCACCTCATGTAAAATCAGCAGCTGCACTGCTATTTATATCAGAGATGATTTGTTTAAGGGTCATTTGGATATGATTTAATGTGAATCTTGTAGAGCAGGGTAATAGGTTGGACTTGGTGATCCTGAAGGTCTTTTCCAACCTGAGTGTTTCTGTGATTCTGTTTCAAACAATTTCTAATGCATCTGAGTTGGGCCAATCTCAGGCACAAATCCAGGCTGGGTGAAGAGTGGGTTGAGAGCAGCTCTGAAGAAAGACACTTGGGAGTGTTAGTTTCTGAGAAGCTCCCCAGGAGCTAGCAGTGCCCTCATGCAGCCCAGAAGACAGACCTGTGCTAGGCTGCAGCCAAGAGGAGTGTAGGCAGCAGAGCAAGAGGGAGAATTCTGCCCCTTAACTCTGCTCTGATGAGACCTCACCTCCAGTTCTGGTGTCCCCAGCATAAGAAAGACACAGATCTGGTGGAGATAGTCCAGAGGAAGCCACAAAGATGATCCAAGGGCTGGAGCATCTCTGCTGTGAGGGTAGACTGAGGGAGCTGGGGGTGTTCAGCCTGGAGAAGACTCCAGGGGAACACTAGAGCTGCCTTCTAATATCTGAAGGGATCCTTAGGAAGGCTGCAGAAGGACTTCTCATGAGGGTGTCTAGCAATAGGACAAGAGGGAATGGTTTGAAGCTGAGGAAGACCAAGGTTAGACTGGAGCTTAGGAAGAAGCTCTTCAGTATGAGGGTGGTGAGATCCTGTGGTAAGTTGCCTAGAGAGGTTGTGGCTGCCTTCTCTCTGCAGGTGTCAAAGGCCAGGTTGGATGAGGGCTTGAGCAGATGAGTCTAGCTGAGAGGTGTCCCTGTGCAAGGCAGGGAGGTCGGAGTAGATGATCTCTAAGGATCTTTCCAACCTGAGCCATTCTGTGGTCTCTGAGAATACAAGCCAGCATCTCTGAGCTGCACTGTGGGCATGGTTCTATCTGTTGTACTTTAATTTCCCAATTTATTTCTCTGCCACTTATGCCATCCTGTGTAGTTTGGTTTGTACATGAAAATAAATCTATGCACTCCAATTCTTGTCCTGGAGATCAGAAATGCAAAGAGGAGTATTTGTTCTCCAGAATTTGTGCAAACATAGGTGTTGGCATCTCAGCACTAAGTAAATATTTGGTGTGCACATACTTTTTTTTTCTTCCACAGGGGAGAATGATCAAAACTCTAAGATTAATCATGCCCTGAATTGCCTGGTTCTTGCCATTAATTGCAAATGAGTCAGAAGTGAGCAAACCTAAGTACACATTTATAAAGAGACAGGAAAATCCCACCTGATGCATCTGTGCATTAAAAATGACAAATCTTAGAGGCTACACTGGGCTGCTTATAGAAAATAATCCCTCCCATGTGCACTTTCAATCTCCTCAGTTTACAGCACTGAAACTTGTTAGTATTAACTTGCATTAGCCTATGGTTCTAGATGGAAAGTCTCGCTTTTCCCTGAAGCTATGAGAATAAAAAAGACCACCAGCATCTCTCTTTATGAAGGCTGAGAGTGTCAGTCACCTGTAGGTCCACATTAATGGAAAAAGGGAACAGATGTATTTCAGACAGTGCTGAAATTGTAGAATCATAGAATCAAGCAAGTTGGAAGAGACCTCCAAGATCATCCAGTCCAACCTAGCACCCAGCCCTGTCCAATCAACTAGACCATGGCACTAAGTGCCTCTGCCAGGCTTTGCTTGAACACCCCCAGTGACAGTGACTCAGTCACCTCCCTGGGCAGCCCATTGCAATGCCAATCACTCTCTCTGGGAAGAACTTCCGCAGAACATTCAGCCTAGACCTCCCCTGCCACAACTTGAGACTGTGCCCCCTTGTTCTGTTGCTGGTTGCCTGGCAGAAGAGAACAACCCCACCTGGCTACAGCCTCCCTTCAGGTAGTTGTAGACAGCAATGAGGTCTACCCTGAGCCTCCTCTTCTGCAGGCTGCACACCCCCAGCTCACTCAGCCTCTGACACTAAAGGATTTTTCAGTGTGACGAGGACAGATCCAGGCTCTGCTCAGGGATGTCCAGTGAGAGGACAAGCGGCAATGGGGTTAAACTGGAGCAGAGAACATTCAGCAGCAACAGAAGGACGAACTTTTCCACTGTGACAGAGCCCAGGAGCAAGCTGCCCAGGGAGGGTTGTGGAGTCTCCTTCTCTGGAGATGTTCCAAACCCACCTGGATTTGGACTGGATGGGCTTTTGAAGTCCCTTCCGACTCCTAACATTCTGTGATCCTGTGCTTTCGTGATATTTTTACAGGCAAAGCTTTGCATGCTGAGCATTTTCCACTTGTTTTAGTTGCAATGAGGCTTCCTAGAATCTTTTTAAGAAGTATGTGTTAAGAAACACGAAGACAAAGATAATTTTAGAAAGAGAGGGGAAAGAGGATGTGAAACAGAAAAGGGGGGGGGGGGGGGGAAGTAAAAAAAGAAGGAGAAAAATAAAATCAAATAAGACAAAAAGAAAGAAAAAAGACAAATATAAGAAACAATAAAGACAAAACTAAGAAAAAATAAGGAAAAAATAAAGAGAAAAAATAAATTTAAAAAAGAGAAAAAGAAGGAAAACCGAACAAAAGAAAGGAAAAAAGAAAGAGAAAAATAAAATTAAAAAAAAACCAGCAAAAAATAAGAAATAGAAAGGACAAAAATAAGAAAAAAATGAGAAAAAAAAAGAAAGAGAAAAAAAAAATTTAAAAAAGGAAAAGAAGGGAAAATACCAAACGAACAAAAGACAAAAAAAAAAAAAAAAAAAAAAAAAAAATGAAAAATGAAAGGGAAAAATAAAAAAAAAAAAAAGAAAAATAAGGATAAATGAAAAATATAAGGAAAAAAAGCAAGAGAAAAATAAAATTGAAAAAAGACAAAAGAAAAAAAAAAGATGAAAATGATAAATAAAAAAGACAAGAAATAAAAAAGACAAAATTAAAGAATAAAAGAGACAAAAATAAGAAAAAATAAGGAAAAAAGAAAGAGAAAAATGAAATTAAAAAATATGAAAATGATGGAAAAAGACAAAAATAAGAAAAAAATAAGGGAAAAAAGGAAGAGAAAAATATAATTTAAAAAAAGACAAAAAGAAGGACATAAGACAAAAATAAGCAATTAAAAAGTACAAAAAGAAGGAAAGAGGAAAGAGAGAAATGAAATTTAAAAAAAGAGAAAAAGAAGAAAAAAAAAGAAATAAAAAGACAAAAAGAATTAAAACAATGAAAAAAGAACAAGAAAAATAAAATTAAAAAAGACAAAAAGGAGGAAAAAAGATAAAAATAGGAAATAATAAGGAGAACAAGGAAGAGTACAATAAGGGAAAAAAGGAAAATAAAGACAAAAATAAGAAATAAAAAAGATAAAAATAAAGAATAAAGAAAGAGAAAAAAAATGTAAAAGGACAAAAAGAAGGGAATAAACCCACGAAAAATAAGAAATAAAAAAGACAAAAATAAGAAAAAAATTAAGAGGAATAAAAGGTGTGGGGGAAGGGAGAAAGGACAAAGTGTTTTATTTGTGTATCCCTGTAAATTGTACTTTCCAAGTTCCTAAGATGGATTCTCTAATAGTATAAGGAAAGGAAGCTTAGAAGCATTGTTTCTCTTCCAGCCTTCATCTTGTTGTGCTTGTAGTTAGTGCTCTATTTGTCTTCTGATTCATAAACGTCTTTAACATTTCCTTTCACTCCTCTCCTATTTCTCAAGACTATAATCTAATATGCTCCCCCCCAAAAAAAATTACTCTGGAAAACCACAACACAAAAGAGCCACTTAATGCTCCGTAAAGGAGACAGAATGACTGTAAGGGTTATTCTGTTCAATGCTTTGGCAAATACACCTGGCAATGGGAGAAGTGTCATAAAAGGACGTTTAGAAATACCTAAAAATAAAACCTGATACCCTTGTGGGGATTACAGAGGGCTCCAGGCATACAGATGCAGTATGTGCGGTGCTGTGAGGGTTTGGCTGTTACTCACCCCCCTGCTCTTATGAAATCACCCAGACTAGACTCAGCCAAGCTGGAAAATTAGGAATGAAGCTTTATATTTACAGCTTAGCACAATATACAAGCAGATATTTACAATAGATACAGCTACAGACAGAAGTATAAAAGTGAAAAGTAATACAGAAACACAACAGACCTCCCAGAAACCTGACTCCCCAGGAGGGGCTCCCAAAAACCCTTCCACCTCCTTGGATAAGTCCCAGAGTTTGCTTTACTGTGCTAGTTTGAGCCTAGCTGGGATATTTTTGTAAGAGGAATTAGATGGTAGCCTGTGAAAAGGAAACAATGGTGATATCTACTGAACCCATAGGCTTGCTGAGATGTACAAAAACAAGAACACAAACATAGATAAGAGAGTTGCTGTGTGTCCCTGGATGCCTGTACTTTTCTTCCTGGCTTGCTTTTTCTGCTTCCTTCTACTTTCTAACCCCCCTGGCTGATCCTTCAAACTCATCTTGAACATAAGTGTGATGGTTTGGGTGTTACTTAAGAAAATCACCCAGACTAGACTCATCTGGCTGGAAATTAGGGAGCAGACTGCCAAGGAGGTGGTGGAGTCACCATCTCTGGAGGTGTTTAAAAGGAGAGTGGATGTGGTGCTTGAAGCTATGGTCTAGTGATGAAGGATGCTGGGATGAAGGTTGGACTGGCTGATCCTGGTGGTCCTTTCCAGCCATAGTGATTCCTAGTGCTTAGATGTTTTGCTGAGGGATTTGGCTTAGTCAAGGACTTGTCAGTGTGAAACAAATGATTGGACCCAATCTTTTCCAATCTAAGAAATTCTGTGATTCTGTGATTCTGTGATTCTGTGATCATCGCATGTTAGGTCACCAATACAGCTACCCCTATTTTTCTTCTCTTGTGGTGCCTTGCAAGAAGCCACTAATTGAATCTTGCTAACCAAAGGGGCAGTTCTTCCTTATGTTTGGAGGAGAAATTATACTCTAAATCATGAGGCTTTGTTTTTCCTTCCAGTAACTCCTGGGCACATTTTTCCTTTCCTCTGTATCTTCCTGGTGTAAGAGTAGATGATACTCTTCATTATTTAATTGTCCAGTCCCCTTTTAAACCCTGCTAAATGCTTGACTTCAATGCAGTTTTGTGACTAATTAATCCCACACTAAACGGTGATGATCTTCCATGCAGACCAAAGTAATGGCAACAAAGAGTATGCACTTTCATCAGTGTCAGGGGAGTCCTCCCTCCCCTGCTAGCCTGAGGCAAACATTAGCACAACACAGTTCCTTCATCTGACAGCATTTCTATTCACGTTAAGTGACCAGAATCCTTGATGCTGTATTAGATCATTGTTAATCATGGGAATAAGGGATATTTTGAAATCCAAAGTGTTTTCTAGTTCTCTTCTTTGCTTCCTTACTCCAGAGTTGAGCAATATCAACACTCACCCTGCAACAGATTGTGTTCACTCCTTGAGGTGTCGTTTTGACGTGCTTAGATCTGCGTGCTTGTATAAGAGAAAATTCACTCCAGCTCAAAACAAAAAAAAAAAAACCCAAACATTTCCTCTTTGTTTCTTACCATGTAATGTGATAACTAAGAATTTAAAGGATTATTCTAGTTGACAAAGTTGAGGAAAGCCACTAAGATATTAGGCACAGAAAGTTTTAGAGATCCTCATGAACCCAAGTCATTCTTTTTTGCACTGAGTTTGAAATGCTGAGAAACAATATTGGGGGTGAAGAGTGAACTGGATGCAATGCTTGAATGTGTGAGCTTCAAGTGAATGCTTTCTCCTGTGTAGCAGCTTGTCCTTTATGGGATCCAGCAGTGTTATTGCAGCCTCATTTACAGGATTGCAGGGTGTTAGGGGTTAAAGGGCCCTCTAGAGAGTATCCAGTCCATTCCCCCTGCCAGACCAGGACCAGAGAATCTAGCTCAGGTCACACAGGAACACATCCAAACAGCGCTGGAAAGGCTCCAGAGGTGGAGACTCCACGACTTCTCTGAGTAGCCTGTCCCAGTGCTCTGGGATCCTCACAGTAAAGAAGTTCTTTCTCATGTTGAGCTGGAACTTCTGGTGCTGTAGTTCATACTCATTCCCCCTTGTCCTATCACAAAATGCAACTGGGAAAAATTTCCCCAACCCCTCTTGACCATTTACACCACTGCTGTTATGGCTCTGTCAGTATTTTCATTGGGAACCCTCATTTTCAGGGCTTTGGATGCTGACTATAGAAAGATTCTATGGACAGTCTTGACAACCCTCATCTCAGTATGAGAGAAAGCCATTGAGTTTTAGGAAGGTTTATTTTCCTCCAAGTGCAAGTCAGATTACTTCTTGGGAACATTTTCAGACTATTTGTGTCTTCTCACAGCCTGGAGTAAGGAATCCTCCTGTTGCTGGACAAGAATAACACCTACAACTACCTGAAGGGAGGCTGTAGTCAGTTGGGAGTTTGGTCTCTTCTCCCAGGCAACCAACAATAGAACATGGGGACAGTCTCAAGTTGTGGCAGGGGAGGTCTAGGCTGGATGTTAGGAGGAAGTTGTTGTCAGAGAGAGTGATTGGCATTGGAATGGGCTGCCCACGGAGTTGGTGGAGTTGCCATCCTTGGAGGTATTCAAGAAAAACCTGGATGAGGCACTTAGTGCCATGGTCTAGTTGATTGACCAGGGCTGGGTGATGGGTTGGATTGGATAGTCCTGGAGTTCTCTTCCAACCTGGCTGATTCTATGATTCTATTGCTCAATGAGTGATAGCACAGGTGAGTCTCTGGGGACACTTCTGCCCTGACCTCCCAGTCATAACAGAGCCTTGGCAATTTTGGGCCAGGAAAAGTGCAGATAAAATTCAGGCATAAATCAGCATCTTTTCCACAACCCTCTCCAATATAATCTTGGTGCCAAATTTACAGGTTTCATATCCTGACCAATCTCTTTCCATCTGTGGAAGCTATAAACAGTGGTTATATATATATATATATATTTCCTTTTTTCCCAGTTGATAATTTAATTTCACACTTTGGACCTTTTTGTTTCTCCCACAGCTATTTTACCCTTCTCTGAACACATAAAGGAGCAATTAAGAATGCATAAATGTTATTGGCACTCTGAGAGCCCTTTCAACTGTTTGAGTGATATAAAAGGAACACAAAGTAATGAGAAACAGAAGCAGCAATGCATTAGTAATAAAAGGACTGGGGAAAGAAACATCTCTTAGACCAAGGGGAAGTCTAAATAGTTTGCTTTGTTCCTACTCCACCAACCCCGATCCATAGGGTCAGATGCCCCTCGCATGCTACCCAATGAGGAAATAACTTCTGACCTCAGCAGTGGCCTTGGAGTGACTGCACATATTTCACAACCTGCCATAGCAGCACTACAGCTGGGATAACTTCGTGGCTGTACTCCTTCTGCAAACAGAAATATTTGTCTGTGATGCCATTCTCATCCATTGATTTGCAGTTGTGAGTGGTTTGCAGTGAATCTGTAACTCACAGTAGAACACCTACCCTGCAAACAGGATTGAAAGACCCATAAGTCAGGACTTATGTTCATGATGATGCACAAACAGGACCCTTCAGTTTAATTTCATAGAATCATAGAATCAACCAAGTGTTGATTCAATCAACTAGACCATGGCGCTAAGTGCTTCATTCAGGCTTTGCTTGAACACCTCCAGGGATGGTGACTCCACCACCTCCCTGGGCAGCCCATTCCAATGCCAATCACTCTCTCTGATAACAACTTCCTCCTAACATCCAGCCTAGACCTCCCATGGCACAACTTGAGACTGTGTCCCCTTGTTCTGTTGCTGGTTGCCTGCCAGAAGAGACCAACCCCACCTGGCTGCAACCTCCTTTCAGGTAGTTGTAGACAACAATGAGGTCAGCCCTGAGTCTCCTCAGCCGCTCCTCATATGCCTTGTGTTCCAGGCCTCTCAGCAGCTTTGTTACCCTTCTCTGGACACCTTCCAGTATCTTGTGTTAGTTTGAAGCAGGGTAGAAGGTTTTGGTGAGAAGAAGTAGATCATAGGCTGTGAAAGGAAAACAGTGGTGACGTCCACTTCCCTCAGAAGTCTCACTGAGGAGTTTGGGAAGAAGAAATGAAAACATTAGATAACACTCTCGCCATTTTCTCTCACTCTGGCTGGGCTGCTGACTGAGCTGCAGCTCTCTAGCACACCTTCCACTCACCTTTGCTTCTTAACCTCTTGGCTGAACCTCCATTCTTCCTTGGGACTGGGGTAAGGTTGAGAGGGGAAGGGGGAAGGTGCAGGGGTGGTTGAGAGCCCCTCCTGGGGACTCAGGTTTCTGGGAGGGCTGTTGTGTTTCTGTATTACCTTTTACCTTGTATATTTCTGTCTATAACTGTATATACTGTAAATATCTGCTTGTACGTTGTGCTAGCTGTAAATAAATAGCTTCATTCCTATTCCCAGAGCTGGCTGAGACTAGTCTGGGTATTTTCTAAAGTGTGGGTGGGTGGGGAACACCCAAACCATCACATATCTCAACATGTCCAGAGAATATTTGTGTCTTACTAGAATGTGTCTTACTTTTGTCTCTTACTAACATGACTCTGGCACTCTCACTGAAAAGAAGTTTCTCCTCATCTTGAGATGAAACCTTCTGTGCTCCAATTTGTAGCCTTTGCTCCTTTTCTTATTGCTGTGGACCACTGAAAAGAGACTGACTCCAGCCACCTGACACTCAACCCTCAGATATTTGTATACACTGATCAGACCTCCTCTCAGCCTTCTCTTCTCCAAACTAAACAGCTCCAGGTTTCTCAGTCTCTCTCCATAGGGAAGATGCTGAAGTCCCCTAATCATCCTCATAGCCCTCTGCTGGACTCTCTCCAGGAGGTCCCTGTCTCTCTTGAACTGGGGAGTCCAAATCTGGACACAGTATTCCAGATGTAGTCTCACCAGCTCAGAGTAGAAGGGCAAGAGAACCTCCCTAGCCCTGCTGGCCACACTTTTCCTGATGCATCCCAGGCTGCCATTGGCTCTCTTGGCCTCAAGGGCACATTGGTGGCCCATGCAGAACTTAGAATAGAGGTCATAGAATGGTCTTGGTTGGAGGGGACCTCAAGGATCATCCAGCTCCAACCCCCCAGCATAGGCAGGGACACTTCCCACTGGAACAGGTTGCTCAAGGCATCGTCCAACCTGGCCTTAAACACCTCTAGGGAGGAAGCACCCACAGCTTGCTATCTATCAGCACTCCAAGGACTCTCCAGCAGGGCAGCCCCAAACCTGTACTGGTGCCTGCTGTTATTCCTTCCCAGATTCAGGACCCTGCACTTATCTCATCCAATCCTCCAAAGAACTCAGAACTCCTTGCTTTTCTCTGTGACATTCAGTCCTTTGTGAACCCTATTAAGTGCTTAGCCTCAGTTAATACTTTGTGCAAATAACAAACTTCATTCCTTAGTCCAAACAAACAAAGCATTTAGCTTTGAACCAATGAGATTTTTCTTTTTCTTCTTTAGTCTTGGAGAAACAAATGGGAGGGAATGAAAATCATTATGAGTCAAAAGAAAGATGTTTTCATTGTAGCCAATTCTAATAGAAAGTTTGGAAAATAAAAGCTTCATTAGGTTACACTCAAAAAAAAAAAAATAGAAATCACTCTTTTTTCCTAACCAGTACTTGAGCAGCTTACCCAGAGTATCAAAGATTTAAGGTCACTGCCTCCTTCCACTGAGAAGTTTCATATCCCCAGCTCCCAGGATGTGCCTCAGCCTCCAAATTCTATGCCAAAGATGGGCAGCTTCTCATCCTCTCCTTTGGAATAACTCTTATTGTCACAACATGCTTAAATGATTGCTGGCTTAAGGACAGGAATCACTTTCCAAGTAAGCATCCCAAGCACAAGAGTGGAAGCACTTTCCTCCAGTTCCTGTTTCTCACATATTTTGACCTGCTCAGTTCTTATGCAGTGACACACATTGGGGAACAGCCAAGAAGGGACCTTCTGCCATCAGTCTAAATCAGAATCACAGAACACTAAGGGTTGGATGGGACATCCAGATACCGCTGAGTCTAATTCCATTAAATACCCTTAATGTGGTGGTGTTCTTATATGGGGAACAGGAGAAGAATAGAATAGAATAGAGTGGAATGGAACAGAATGGAATAGAATAGAATCAACCAGGTTGAAAGAGACCTCCAAGATCATCCAGTCCAACCTAACACCCAGCCCTGTCCAATCAACTAGACCATGGCACTAAGTGCCTCATCCTAAGTGCCTTTTCTTGAGCACCTCCAGGGATGGTGAATCCACCATCTCCCTGGGGAGAAGGGTAAAATGTCCTTCACTTCTTCAAGATCCTTCACATCTGAAAAGGGGTGCATCAGTGTTGTCTTCGAAGATGATAAAGGGGCAATGGGTGGAAGTTGAGGAGTAACAAGTTCCTTGGAAACCTGAGAGGGAATTTGTTCCCTGAGAAGGCAACAGAACACTGGAACAGGCTGCCCAGGGAGGGTGTGCAGTCTCCATCTCTGGATATTCAAAACCTGCCTGGATGTGTTCCCATGTGGTCTGGTATAGGTGATCCTGCTCTGGCAGCAGGTTGGGCTGGATGAACTTGCCAGGGCCCTTTCAGCTCCTGACATTCTGTGGTTCTGTGATCATTATTTGCTCCTGGAAGCTGCAGGAGCAGCCCTGAAGTACGAAAGAACAGTGACAGTGAAAAATGCATACCCATTTGGCAGTGAATTCTAATTCAACTTTCTCTGTACAATTTTACAGGTGTCAGAGAATCCTAGGATGGATTAGGTTGGAAGAGGTCTCAGAGATTATCCACTCCAGCCTCCCTGCAATGAACAGGGACACCTCTCAACCAGACTTGGTTGCTCAAGGCCTCTTCCAACTTGACCTTGAATATCCCCTAGGATGAGGCATCCAAATCTTCCACAGCCTATTGTAGAGTCTCACACCCACTGAGGAGCTTCTTCCTAAGACCCAGTCTAACCCTACTCTGCCTCAGCTTTAAACCATTCCCCCTTGTCCTGTCTCTAGACACCCTTATGAAAAATCCCTCTGTAGACTTCCTGTAGGATCCCTGCCAGTATTGGAAGTCATCTTTAAGGTACCCATGAAGTCTTCTCTTTTCCAGGCTGAACACCCCCAGCTCCCTCAGCCTATCCTCACAGTAGAGATAGTAGAGGATGTTGTTTAGCATAAGAGTGGTGGAACACAAGCACAGGTTGCTGAGGGAAGTAGTTGAGGCCCCATCACTGGAGATATTCAGGGTCAATCTGGACAAGGCTCTAAGTAACTTTCAAAACCTTCAAAACCCTCCTCTCCATTTAGCCTTCATATTTACTGATAAAAACATTCTCATCAAAATAAGAAGTATCTTCTGCAAGCCAAGACAGAGCTGTACCAAGGCTATTTTCTGTGTGGCCAGTAGACATAAACGACCAACACAGGATCTATTAATTATTTGTATGTCTGGTTTGGATTGTTTGTTTGCTTGTTTTTCCCATACTTATAGTCCTTATCTGTGACATTGTCACTTATAAACCAATTTGCTATCATTAAAAAACAAATTTGATTTGCTCAGCTTCTCCACAACATGGGCCCTGATGGGATGCACCCAAGGGTGCTGAGAGAACTGGCTGATGTTATCACTCTGCCACTCTCCACCATTTTTGGCAAATTGTGGCAGACAGGAGAGCTGTCTGAGGACTAGAAAAGAGCCAATGTCACTTCAGTCTTCAAAAAAGGCAAGAAAGAGATTCCAGGGAAATATAGGCCTCGCTTCCATCCGTGGAAAGATAATGGAGTGTCTCCTTCTGGAGGGCATCTCAAGGCATGTGGAAGAGAAAAAGGTTATCAGGAGAAGTCAGCATGGATTTAGCAAGGGGAAGTCCTGCTTGACTAACCTGATAGCATTCTATGAGGACATAACAGAATGGGTAAATTCAGAGAGACCACTGGATGTAGTCTACCTTGACCTTTGCAAGACGTTTGACACTCTCTCCCATGATATTCTAGTGAGCAAGCTCAGTAGCATGGGATGGAAGAGCAGGCGGTGAGGTGGATTAGAAGCTGGATACAAGACAGAGTTCAAAGAGTGGTGAACAATGGTGCCAGGTCCAGCTGGAGAGCTGTAACCAGTGGAGTCCCCCAGGGATCAGTGCTGGGTTCAGTCCTGTTCCACATCTTTATCAATGCCATTGATGAGGGCACAGACAGACAGAGTCTGCTCAGCAAGTTTGGTGATGACACCAAGCTGGGAGGCTTGGCTGATACAGCTGAAGGCTGTGTGGCCATCCAGAGAGACCTGGACAGACTGAGAGCTGGGCACAGAGGAACAGATGAAGTTCAACAAGGACAAGTGCAGAATCCTGCATCTGGGGAGGAATAATAAACTGCACCAGTACACACTGGGAGGTGATCTGCTGGAAGGCAGCCCTGTGGAGAGGGACCTGGGGGTCCTGGTGGATACCAAGTTAACCACGGCACAGCAATGTGCCCTTGTGGCCAAGAAGGCCAATGGGCTCCTGGGGTGTATTAGAAGGAGTGTATCCAGCAGATCAAGGGAGGTTCTCCTCCCCCTCTACTCTGCCCTGCTGAGACCTCATCTTGAATACTGTGTTCAGTTTTGGGCTCCCCAGTTGAAGAGGGACAGGGATCTGCTGGAGAGGGTCCAGCAGAGGGCTACGAGGATGATGAGGGGACTGGGGGGAATGGGTTATGAGGAGAGGCTGAGGGACCTGGGGCATTTTAGTCTGGAGAAGAGAAGACTGAGAGGGGATTTGATAAATGTTTATAAATATCTGAGGGCTGGTGGTCAGGATAGGGGAGACAGGCTCTGCTCACCTGCTAGGACAAGGAGCAATGGGTGTAAGTTGCAGCACAGGAGGATCCACCTCAACACAAGGGGGAACTTCTTTACTGTAAGGGTCCCAGAGCACTGGAACAGGCTGCCCAGAGAGGCTGTGGAGTCTCCTTCTCTGGAGGCTTTCAAGGCCTGTCTGGATGTGTTCCCCTATGACTTGAGCAAGATTGTATGGCCCCGCTCTGGCAGGGGGGTTGGACTTGATGATCTCCTTGGGTCCCTTCCAACCTCTGACATCCTGTGAGCCTGTGATCTTTTTCATTAGTTTTTCTTTAATATTTTGTGTATAGTCCAAACTAGGCATCTTACTTGTGTTTCAAGCAGAGACATTAAAAGGCCCTGGGTTTCATAAAGCTTTTCTGTCTTTTCACCTCCATCTACTGCTTGACCTTGTGTGTGTCTACAGCTAAACATCTGCAAGCACTCACATGAAAGTAAGCAAATCAGATTTATGTTTCAAGAGAGCAATCAGGCCTGTAGCCTGCAGATTTAATTGTCAGGTTTCAGTTGGTCTAGACAACCAAGTGGTCCCTACAGCTGCATTTTCACTTGCAAGCCTTGCCTTACTTTTGAAATGTGTCAGTAATCTGCTGGAGACAAAAGATGGCTCTTCACAGCTGGGCTGTCACTGTCAGGAGGTGTTCTTCACCACATTTAATTTTAATGTGCATCCACACAGATTAGCCTGGAGAAGAGGAGGCTCAGGGCTGACCTCATTGCTGTCTACAACTACCTGAACGGAGGCTGTAGCCAGGTGGGGGTTGGTCTCTTCTGCCAGGCAACCAGCAACAGAACAAGGGGACTCATTCTCAAGTTGTGCCAGGGGAGGTCTAGGCTGGATGTTAGGAGGAAGTTGTTGTCAGAGAGAGTGATTGGCATTGGAATGGGCTGCCCAGGGAGGTGGTGGAGTTGCCATCCCTGGAAGTGTTGAAGAAAATCCTGGATGAGGCACTTAGTGCCATGGTTTACTCAACTGGATAGGTCTGGGTGCTAGGTTGGACTGGATGATCTTGGAGTTCTCTTCCAACCTGGTTGATTCTATACACTTTGAAGTCTGCATGTCTGCATGCTCCAGTCATGTCAGTGGTGCCAGTAGTGCTCTTGTCTGTCAAATTGCTGACAGTGTATTAACAGCCTCACTTCAAATTCAGCCATGCATTTGTCTGAAGTTTGTCTGAACCTGGCAATTATCTTTAGATGAGATACAGATGCTCCAGAAGATCTGCTACAATGTTCTTCTACTCTGCATGATGAACGTTTGCTTTCAGAAGTTAGCTATAAACTCTGGGCAGCTTTTGTCTGGTCAGCTTTCCACAGTCACTTCAACATGTTTCAAAACACAGTGAGGGATTTAGTTAACTTGTGCTGAAATCTATGTGGCAAAAACTCGACTAAAAGCAAGTTAAAGACATTTCAATTTGCTGAGATCATAGAATCAGCCAGGTTGGAAAAGACCTCCAAGATCATCCAGTACAACCCAGCCCTGTCCAATCAAATAGACCATGGCAGTAAGTGCCTCATCCAGGCTTTCAGATACCTCTACGTGAATTCCAGACATCCCTTAGTCTCTCCCCATCATGTAAACGCAAGCTACAATTAAGTCTTTATTCCTGCCAAACTTAATTTCCACAAATCAAACCCCAAAACATGCCAGCTTTGAATTTTCACTTCAGTCTGTCAGGTCACAGGTAATTCTCCAGCTGATTACAGAGATTGGGAGAGTATATTGAGGTAGTATCCCTAGCTATTTACTCTATTTTCACCTGTTATCCATTGAATGTTCTATTGACTTGCCCCAGGCACAGGATACCGATCTAGATGGGCTTCTTTCCCAGACTTCTACTCTTCCTGCATCCAAATTTAACTTACAACTGAACCCTCCATATTCAAGAGTTGAAATGATGAATAACCACCATAATAATTCACATAAACTGTTATTTCTCTCCTTTGTTACTATTAGACATACAAATCATTCAAACTGTTCTGGTCAGCCTGGGAACTGAAGCTCCACAGAGCTGATTGTCCTTCAGAGAGAGATGTTGACATACCAGAAAATGTCCAGAGAAGGATGCAAAAGCTAGTGAGAGATCTGGAACACAGCCCTATGAGGAGAGGCTGAAGGGGCTGTGGGTGTTTAGCCTGGAGAAGAGGAGGCTCAGGGCTGACCTCATTGCTGTCTACAACTACCTGAAGGGAGGTTGTAGCCAGGTGGGGGTTGGTCTCATCTGCCAGGCAACCAGCTACAGAACAAGGGGACTCAGTCTCAAGTTGTGCCAGGGGAGGTCTAGGCTGGAGGTTAGGAGGAAGTTTTTGGCAGAGAGAGTGATTGGCATTGGAATGGGCTGCCCAGGGAGGTGGTAGAGTTGCCATCCCTGGAGGTGTTCAAGCAAAGCCTGGATGAGGCACTTAGTGCCATGGTTTACTCAATTGGATAGGTCTGGGTGCTAGGTTGGAATGGATATCCTGGAGGTCTCTTCCAACCTGGTTGATTCTATGATTCTCTTAAGAACAAGAAGAGGCTATAAGTGGGGCAGAATTAGTCCTACGGAGTTTTACCTATCTGAAAATGAGATTTCTTTCTCAAGCTAATCATGTGGAGTTCTCTCCATTCAGTGTAGAGACACCTCCAGGGGGTAATTCATGTCTCTCCTTTGAGAGATTGGATTAAGTGAGGACAGCTAAATGTAGGTGAGATCAATCTCGTTCTTTGTTCTACCCTCTTTTGTCTTTCCTTCCCCTGAAGTTTGGTTTTCTTCTTCCTTTTTTTTTTTTCTTCCTTCCTCTGACTCTATTATAAGCAGCTAGATAATAATCTATAGCTTATTAAACACATCAACTGATCTTAAAAGACTCCTGTCATGGTATAACTTTTTTTTTTTTTTTTTTTTTTTTTTTTTTTTTTTTTTTTTGGTTCATATCTCCATTTCTCAGAGCCTAAAGGAAACAGAAGTTTGGAGACAAAAATCCTAAGGAGGCAACAGAGACATTCTGTTCCCATAACAGAAAAGCCCTCAAAATAGAGTTGTAAAGGGTTTTGCCTATCTTGTTCAGGTTTTAGTCAGCTCTTTTTTCCTTTCTGGAAAGAAAAATGTTCATTTTCTGTTGCAAAATCACTGCTAGGATTATGAACCAATAGCAGATGTTAAGAAGATGAAGCATCATGGGTTTGCAGAAGGAAAATGGTTTTATTGATCTGAGATCTCATTTCCTTCTGAATCACAGGGCCTGGGAAGTTCAGAATTGCTTATTCTGATTTCTCTTTAGAATGGAAGAAAAGTTTGTATTTCTAGGAACAATTTTCTTCCACAACTGCTCTTTCTTTCAGTTTCTCCCAGAGGATCCTGGCTGGTTGTGAATGAGGAAAAAACTGTTTGCAAAGCCATCTATGAGTGATTCCTCTCATTTCTTAGAGCCAAAACCAGGCTTATGTCTCCACATGGAATGATATAGAGAATGATAATTGTTTCAGAAACACAAATTGTCCCCTACTGCCACCTGCAACACCCGTAACAATAGAGAGATGCCTCTATAGGATATTCCTGGGTCAAATGTCCAGCAGATCAAGGGATGTTCTCCTTCCCCTCTACTCTGCCCTGGTGAGACCTCATCTTGAATACTGTGTTCAGTTTTGGGTTCCCCAGTTAAAGAGGGACAGGGATCTGCTGGAGAGGGTCCAGCAGAGGGCTGCCAGGATGATTAGGGAACAGGAGCACTGCCTGATGGAGAGAGGCTAAGGGACCTGGGGCTGTTTAGTCTGGAGAAAAGAACACTATGAGGGGATTTAATAAATGTTTATAAACATCTCAGGGCTGGTCAGGATGGGGAGGACAGACACTGCTCACTTGCTCCCTGGGATAGGACAAGGAGCAATGGGTGTAAGTTGCAGCAAAAGAGGTTCTACCTCAACACAAGGGAGAACTTCTTTACTATGAGGGTCCCAGAGCACTGGCACAGGCTCCCCAGAGAGGTTGTGGGGTCTCCTTTCCTGGAGACTTTGAAGGCCTGTCTGGATGTGTTCTTCTGTGACTTTAGCTAGATTATATGATCCTGAACTGGCAGGAGGCTTGGACTCGATGATCTCCTTGGGTCCCTTCCACCCTCTAACATCCTATGATCCTGTGATCCTGTGATCTCCTCCCCATTTATCATTTCATTCAGCTTGGCATGGGATTAATGTTTACACTGATCTCATAAACATGTTTCATGATTCAATTCATTAAAATTTGCCAGATATCAGGTCCTTGGAAGCAAGAACAGATAAAATTACAGAGTCATAGATTCACAGAATGATTTAGGTTGGAAGGAATCCCCAAAGGTCAGCTAGTCCAAAACCCATGCAGTCAGCACAGACATCTGCAACAGATTGCTCAGAGCCTTCTCAAGCCTCAGCCTGAATATCTCCAGGTGTGGAGCCTCAGCTGTCTCCCTGGGCAACCTGTTGCAGTGTTGCAGCACCCTCGTGCTAAAGAGCTTGTTTCGAACATCCAATCTAAATCTGCTCTGCTCTCGTTTCAAACCATTGCCTTCGTCCTGTCCCTACAGGCCTTTGAAAGCAGTCTCTCTGCAACCTTCTTGGAGGCTCCCTTCAGCTACTGGCAGGCTGCTCTCAGGTCCGCCTGGAGGCTTTTCTTCTCCAGGCTGAACAACCCCAGCTCGCTCAGGCTGTTCTTGTAGCAGAAGTGCTCCAGCTCCCTCACCATTTATTTTCAGTGTTTATCATTTAGTCCTTAGCTTTAGTGCTCAGAAATCTATCTTTTAACCTGCTAAAGCAAATGCGCTGCGCCTCCCTCTGTGCCTTCCAGGTCCCTGAGCTCTGGGAACTCATCCCCAGAAATTAACTGCAGACACGGTTAAGAGTTGCATCAGACCTCATGGAAATAACAGCATGTTCTCAAAGACCTTTGGGAGTCCTCTTGAGTCTGAGGCTGTGTTGGACAACTTTGTATCTGCTTACGCAGCTTTGTAACGAGTTGTGCCCTTTGAAGAGTCTCCCTTTGGCTCAGACAGCTGCATAGCCCACTGGAATTTTCCTTTGCTGTTTTTTTCTACCACTTCCCCATGTTTGGAATTAGCACTTTTCAAAATTATGATTGTGGAATTCTCAAGTGAAAAGAACCCTGGAATAGGCTGCCCAGGGAGGGGAGTTGTGGAGTCTCCCTTGCTGGAGATACTCAAAACCTGTCCTGGATGAGTTCCCGTGTGATCTGGTATAGGAGATACTGCTCTGGCAGGGGGTGTTGGACTGTCTGAGCTTTTGAGGTCCTTTCCAGCCCCTGGCATTCTGTGATTCTGTGAACTAAATTGATAGGAACACCCTTAAGAAGTAGTTATAATTGACACCAACCCTGAAGTTACAAACCAAACGAATAAAAACCAACCATGTCCTGAAAAGTAAAACTGAAGCCTAAAAGGAGAAAGTGCTATGGCTTTAGAGTATCTGGAAGGGGAAAATACATAAAGAGAGAGAATGAAGGAAGATTTTTTGTTTAAACTTCAGTTTTGTTTTTTTTTTTTTTTTTTTTTCTTAGCTATGTTTTCAGAATGCTTTGCTTCATTTATGAACATGAATGGTTCAGTGACTCAACTTACAGACCTCAACAGTTATGATCTAACAATAAGCAAAAGCTGTTCCTTCCACTATCTTTTCCTCTGATGCTTTACCACTGCTGCTGCCATGTTTCCACTCTCCTGTGTTACCAAAAATGGGAATGTTATGGAGAAAAATGCCTGCAAACACTAACATTTTCCTTACTGTATCATGCAGGCCGGCTATGAAAAATGTCACACATGGCAGAGAGCTGCTCCTTGTGGGAATTTCATGAACCTCACTGCTTGATGCTGTCAGTGCTTCCAGCTCAGGCAGTGTGGCCAGCAGGTTGAGAGAGGTGATTCTCCCTCTTTACTCCACTCTGGTGAGATCCTGCCTGGAGTACTGCATCCAGTTCTGGAGCCACTATCACAAGAAAGCTCTGGATGTGCTGGAACATGTCCAGAGAAGGGCCACGAGGATGATCAGAGGGCTGGAGCTCCTCTGCTATGGGGTCAGGCTGAGACAGTTGGGACTGTTCAGTCTGGAGACGAGAAGGCTCTGAGACGTTTTTGCAGCATTCCAGTACCTGAAAGGGGCCTACAGGAAAGTTGGAGAGGGACCTTTTAGGGTGTTGGGTAGTGATAGAACTTGGGGGAACGGACCAAAACTATAAGTGGGTAGATTCAGATTGGGTGTTAAGAAGAAGTTCTTCACCATGAGGGCGGTGAGACACTTGAAGAGGTTGCCCAGGGAGGTGGTGGAAGCCTCATCCCTGGAATTTTTTAAGGTCAGGCTGGATGTAGCTATTAGTACCCTGATCTAGTGTGAGGTGTCCCTGCCTATGGCAGGGAGATTGAAACTGGATGATCCTTGGAGTCCCTTCCAGCCCTGAGAATTCTCTGATTTTATGATTCTATGGCTGCATGGCACCACAAGTGTTAGACCTGGGACACGACCATCATGCTACCAGGACCACCTTAGTCTTCAATGCAAGTTAATGCCTCTCTGTGACATTGTGTGACACCAGACAGCTACAGCAGCTTGCTCAATGCTAGCTTGACAATTCCAAGTCTAGAGCTGCACAATATTGAAGGTGCACATGGGGCCGTGAAAGCATTGTCAGGCTGACACCACCAACTGCCAGTGTGACAAACAGCTGTGGAGTTATCATGGAACATAACCAGTCAGGCATTTCAGTTTAAAAGACATCATGGAGACAGGGTTCAGAGAACTGAATCATCTCATTTGCACTGCTAAAGCGTTGCTAATAAAACGTGATGACAGTTCCAGGTTGCTGCTGTGTGCACTATCTCTGTGATCAGCAGAATGTTTGTTGTAAAGAACACTGTTTATTCCTCCCATTGCCTATCCTAGTCACTCAAGACTGAAACAAAAGATCATTTGTGTAGCCCAGAGCTGGACTTAATCCTACAAAGGGCTAAGCATTCTCCCAGCAGTGGACTCCACCGCCTGCTTAACTCTTAAAGCATGTCAATAGACCCAGCGAAACTGGCAAGACTAATTATATCTTCAGAGTTAAGCAGGCTCTTAAGTGCTCTTTTGGATGGCAGCCAGAATGCTCAGCACCTTGCAAGACAGATATTCCAGGGACCAAATTTTGGTTTGGAAGAATTTGTGTTTCGGGAGAATGAAACAACGAAACCCACTCCCTCCCCCCCCCTTCCTTTGCATCTTTCTCTAAGCATTATCAAATTGGATCCAGGCCAAAACTTCACCATTCCCACCAGCACATGCAGCTGTTCTCTTGAGAAGAGGGTGTAATTCCAGCCCCTGGATAAAAGTGTACGTTTCAGTGCATTTGCCATAAAGCAGAATTTTGCCATGTTTCACAGCACAAAGGAACTTTTCCTGGTTAGTGGCAGTTTCCCTGTCTCCAGCGAAAACTGCTTCAATTTCCTATGGAATGTTTACAGGCAGGAAGAGGAAACAAATTCATTTTATTGCAAACCCAAAGTGTATTTCCCATCTCATTGAGCACTCCTTTCAACTCTGTGGGCTGATTGATCTGTGGCTAGGAGAACACTGGGGATGAGTTATCAGGTACTGAAGGACTTGTTTCAAGAACCGTGTCCAGTTCTGGGCCCCTCAGTTCAAGAGAGACATAGAACTGCTTGAGAGAGTCCAGCGCAGAGCCACAAAGGTGATGAAGGGGTATGGAGTCTCTCCTCGCATGAGGAATCTCTTATGAGGAGAGTCTTAGTGTCTTATGAGGAGAGACTGAAGCAGCTGGGACCCTGCAGCTTGGAGGAGACTAAGAGCTGGTCTCATTCATGTAAAAGGTGGAAGTTGAGGCATAGGAAGTTTCATGGAAACATGAGGAGGAATTTTTTCCCTGTGAGGGTGACAGAGCACTGGAATAGGCTGCCCAGGGGGTTGTGGAGTCTTCCTCTCTGGAGATATTCAAAACCCACCTGGATGCATTCCTGTGTGATCTGTTGTAGGTGATCCTGCACTGGCAAGGGGGTTGGACTGGATGAGCTTTGGAGGTCCCTTCCAGCCCCTGACATTCCGTGATCCTGTGAGCTGAACAAGCTTAGAAGAGAGATTTCAAGAAGCGACTTGCACCTCCAGGGAAGGCAGCTTGGTGAGGTGCTCCGAAGTGAAGCACCATGATGCACCTTCATGTAGTTTGCCTGCAGGAGGATAATTGATTGAAATAACATTGAATCCTCTTACAAACACAGTGGAAGATGCTCCTCTCTGACTTGGGCCTGCTCCTTCTCTGATCACAGGATTACAGGATCTTAGGGGTTGGAAGGGACCTCCAGAGATCATCCAGCCCAACCCCCCTGACAAAGCAGGACCATAGAATATATCTCAGGTCACACAGGAAGGCATCCAGATAGGGCTTGAAAGTCTTCAGAGAAGGAAACTCCACAATCTCTCTGGACAGCCTGTTCCAGTGCTCTGTGACCCTTACAGTAAAGAAACTGTTCCTCAAGTTGAGCTGGAACTTCCTGTGCTGTAGTTTCCATCCATTGCCCCTTGTCCTATCAAAGGGTGCAACTGAGAAGAGCCTGACCCCTCCCTCCTGACCCCCAGCCCTCAGATAGTTATAAATATTGATTAGATCTTCTCTTAGTCTTCTCTTCGCCAGACCAAACAGCCGCAGGTCCCTCAGGCTCTCCTCACAGGGCAGTGTTCCATCCCCTTCATCATCTTCATAGTCCTCCCTTGGCCTTGCTCCAGTAGATCTCTGTCCCTCCTGAACTGGGGAGTCCAAAATTGAACACAGCATTCTAGGTAAGGTCTCACCAGGACCTTAGAGTAGTGGGGAAGGAGAACCTCCCAGGTTCTGCAGCACAACACAAGTGACCCACAGCACTCTGTGTCCAGCACCCATGTAGGTTAAAGATCAACCTTACATATCTGCAGAGATCTGTACCTGCAGGAACAGACCTTTCATAGTGAAACACAGAGTAACAGACATTGAATATAATTTAAATGAGATTCAAGCCCACTGAGGAAGTTGTTGAGCATGAGAGTGGTGAGAGCCTGGCATGGGTTGCCCAGGGAGGTGGTTGGGGGCCCACGGCTGGAGGTGTTTAAGGCCAGGCTGGATGAGTCTGTGGCCAGCCTGTTGTAGGGTAGGGTGTCCCTGGGCATGGCAGAGGGGGTTGGAACTAGATGATACTTGTGGTGCCTTCCAATCCTGACTGATTCTATGATTCTATGACTGGTCTTGTATGAACTTTACTGCAATACTCCAACATATTTCTCTCTTGTGCTTGTGTTTGAATGATTTTCCTGTTTAAGTGTGTGTGGACCATAGTGCAGAGCAACTGCTACAAAGACAGCAGTGCTACCCTTGACATCAGCCAGAGTAGAAGTCACTCTGTTTCCAGTAATCCACACACTAAACCACACCACTGTGGAACTGCACTTCCCCACTTCACTGCTTTCTGCCTCCTTCAGAATGAACCTGACTTTCAATTACTGCTCCTCTGTCTTTGTTCTTTCACTTAAATTTACTTTTTCCCTACTAGAAACATTCCCCCCACCTCAGGCTACTTAGATTCTCTGCTTCTCTGCCGTTGCTTGGTGCTACCTTTTCCTGTTCTCTTGTGCCTATGGAAGATAATTTATCCCAGCAATTGGTTTCTAGTGCATGAAAGAAAATAACTGCTCTTCTGAAGAGGAAATGGGAGGGAGAAGGGAAGCAGGAAAGAAATAAGTCCCTTAGCTTTGAACTTTGTAGCCGTCAGTGCTTTTCTAGCAATGCCCTCCCAACTTGCCAGAACCTGTCAGTCCAGCCTTCCTATTATCAATTCCAGGTTGAATTTCTGCTGGAATGTACTCGTTGTTGATTTCCCCTTTTGCTGTTTGGCAAGGTTAATGAGGAGCAGCTGCTTTACCTGTCCTAACTCCTCCATCTCTCCTTCTCCCTCCCCTCTCCCCCCTCCCCCCACTTTTGAAACCAGTCACAAAAGTACAGCTGCTCTGGCTTGGGCACCCTACACAGAGCTTGGAAGCAATGTTTGTTAAACAGCTCTTCAATTAGCTCTAAAATCTTGAGATTTAGCTCTGGAAACACTCAGCTTAGCAGCTGAGCTTTCAGTTCATTCTCCTGTCAACTGCTCTCACTTTTAAACCCCAATCTTTCCCTAAACTCTCAGCAGAGAAGGCGGCTCTGGCTTTCTACATGCACCTTTGCTAAATCACACCAGCCTGGCTGAGGTGACATTTTCTGCTTTGTAAGAGGCCAAAGACTATTTTGTTATAACATATAGTAGGTTCTGTCCTGCTTTTAATGCTTGACACCTTCAGCTTCAAGTGACTTCAGCAACCCAGTCTTACCCATCACCTAGCCCAGTCATTGTATGAGGCTCATCACACTGATTCAGGAGAAATAAGGTCACTTTCCTGGGACTGATTTATTTCGTACAAAAGAGTAAACTTGAAAGCACAGCAAACTCTAATGGAATAGGAAGTGTTGAGCATGTCCCTCTCCTTGCTAGATAGTCATCTTCATTTTTAATGTCACAGAATCACAGAATATTAGGTGTTGGAAGAGAGCAAACCTGGTGCCGATGACACCGAACTGGGTAGATTGACTGCCATGGCAGAAGGCTGTGCTGCTACTCAGTGAGACTTGGACAGGCTGGAGGGCTGGACAAGAGGAAATTGGATGAAATTCCACAAGGGCAAGTGTAGGGTCTTGCACCTGGGAAAGAACAACCCTAGAGATCATTATATGTTGGGGATCGACCTGTTGGAAGGCAGCAAAGAGGAAAAGGATCTGGAGGTCTTAGTGAATGGGAGGTTGACCATGAGCCAGCAATGTGCTCCAGTGGCCAGGAGGGGCAATGCCTTCCTGGGGTGTATCAAAAGGGCTATGACTAGTAGGTTGAGAGAGGTTCTCCTGCCCCTCTACTGTGCCCTGATGAGGCCACATTTGGAGTACTGTGTCCAGTTCTGGGCCTTCCAGTTCAAGAAGGACATAGAACTGCTTGAGAGAGTCCATTGCAGAGACACAAAGGTGATTAAAGGGAAGGGAACATCTCTCTTATAAGGAGAGCCTGAGAGTGCTGGGGCTGTGTTGCTTGGAGAAGAGCAGACTGAGAGGTGACCTCATCAGTGTTTATGAATATGCAAAGGGTGAATGACAGGAGGCTAAAGCCAGGCTCTGTTGGGTGATGCCTGATGACAAGACAAGGGACGATGGGTGGAAGATGAAGCACAGGAAATTTCATTTAAACATGAGGAGGAATTTTTTTCCCTGTGAGGGTGACAGAACACTGGAACAGGCTGCCCAGGGAGGTTGTGGAGCCTCCCTCTCTGGAGATATTCGAAACCCACCTGGACACATTCCTGTGTGATCCTGCTCTGGCAGGGGAGTTGGACTGCATGAACTTTGGAGGTCCCTTCCAGCCCCTGAAATTCTGTGATTCTGTGTGATTCGAAAGATCATCAAATCCAACCCTTGTGCTAGAACAAGGTCACCTAGAGTAGATCACACAGGAACACATCTAGGTGGGTTTGGAATGTCTTCAGAGAAGGAGACTCCACAATTTCTCCAGGCAGCTTTTTCCAGTGCTCTGTCACCTTCAGTGAAAAGTAGGATGAAACACTTGCAGTTCCTGTATAGCAGATCTGCACAGCATTTGAATGACATGAGACATCTGAAACATTCAAAGGTCATTAAAAGTTATATCAGAGTGCCACATCCTGAGCTACATCAAAAAAAATCATGGCCAACAGATTGAAAGAGGTGATTCTGCCTCTACTCTGCTCAGGTGAGACCTCACCTGGAGCACGACATCCAGCTCTGGAGCTCTCAGCACAGGAAGGACATAGATCTGTTGAAGGTCTAGGGGAGAGCCACAAAGATGATGCACTGAAGCACCTCTGCAACAAGGACAGGCTGAGGGAGCTGGGATTGTTCAGCCTGGAGAAGAGGAGGATCTAGGAAGATGGAAGAGCAGCCTGTCAGTACTTCAAGTAGGCCTCTAAGAAGGCTGCAGAGGAACTGTTTGCAAAGGCCTGCAATGACGGGATGAGGGCAATGGTTTGAAATGAGAGCAGATTTAGATTGGATGTGAGGAACAAGTTCTTTAGCACGAGGTTAAGGGAGCACTACAATAGGTTGCCCAGGGAGGGAGTTGAGGCCCCATCCCTGGAGATCTTCAAGGTCAGGCTTGATCTTGACCTAGTGGAGATTGTCCCTGATGACTGTGGGGAGATTGGACTAAATAGACCTTTGGAGGTCCCTTCCAAAACATTCTACGAATCTATGATTCTTAGTAGTGCTGTACAAAATCTGTTTGAATTGTTCATTACCAAACTAATGTGTGATACTACCAGGCTGGCGAACTGACAGCATCTGACACTACAACTCTACAATTAAAACAAAACAAAAGTATTCCAGAAAGTAGAGAAATAGTCAAAGAGAAATTAGAATCCCAAGTGTAAAAATCCAGGAAAAATGGTATAAGATCATAGAATCATAGAATCAAGCAGGTTGGAAGAGACCTCCAAGATCATCCAGTCCAACCTAGCACTCAATCAACTTGACCATGGCACTAAGTGCCTCAGCCAGGCTTTGCTTCAACACCTCCAGGGACAGTGACTCCACCACCTCCCTGGGCAGCCCATTCCAATGCCAATCACTCTCTCTGACAACAACTTCCTCCTAACATCCAGCCTAGACTTCCCCTGGCACAACTTGAGACTGTGTTCACTCGTTCTGTTGCTGGTTGCCTGGCAGAAGAGACCAACCCCACCTGGCTACAGCCTCCCTTCAGGTAGTTGTAGACAGCAATGAGGTCAGCCCTGAGCCTCCTCTTCTGCAGGCTGCACACCCCCAGCTCCCTCCGCCTCTCCTCACAGGGCTGTGCTCCAGGCCCTCATAAGCTTTGTCACCCTTCTCTGGGCCCATTCCAGTATCTCAACATCTCTCTTGAATTGAGGAGCCCAGAACTGGACACAGTTTGACTGCCAAAGACATATTCAGTAACTCAACTGAAACAACTGAAAGAAAGAGTTGATTTTAGGGTTTTTTTTTTTTTTAGAAATAAAACAGGACAAAACAGCCTTTTCACTGTAATTAAGAACATAGGCAGTTTGGGTTTTGCAGATAGAGTAATTAAGAACACAGGCAGACATCTTCATTCAAAGAAAGACTGTGCTGAAATCTTAATACAAGGTCATAGAAGTGGGAAGACCAGTTGAATCTAAGGAAGGACTACCTGCATTCCCAACATTGATAAAATGTCTGGTATTGTTTCCCAGACCTCATTAAAAGGCAGAATTTCCCAATGTACCAACAGAGATCCCATCTTTCTTTAGGCAGTGCCTTATCTTAGATGTAAACCACGTTACTGTATATTGATTTGTTGACTCCAATCAGGATGTTCTTCTAAGTGATTAAATCTTGTCTGGATATGCAGGAGTTGCTGCTTGCCTCTACTAATCCTTAGATTTCAATCATTATTGACATGCAAGCTCCAATCTCTGCAGAATGTGCCATGACTGTCCATTTTAATGGGCAATGTCCGTTGTCTGCTCCCACACAAGCTCCTGTCTTCTATCCTTGTAGCTTTAAATCATGCTCTGGAGAACCCTGTCCTCCTCCACTCCCTGCAGAGGAAGCCTGCACTAACTAGTCCCCAATTCATAGAATCAAGCCGGTTGGAAGAGACCTCCAAGATCATCCAGTCCAACCTAGCACCCAGCCCTGGCCAGTCATCTAGACCATGGCACTAAGTGCCTCATCCAGGCTTTGCTTGGACACCTCCAGGAACGGCGACTCCACCACCTCCCTGGGCAGACCATTCCAATGCAAATCACTCTCTCTGCCAACAACTTCCTCCTAACATCCAGCCTAGACCTCAGTGTTAGTCACACCACTTCTTTTCATCTCTAATCAGGCTACCCAGAGCAAGTCCATATGAACATTGATGAGAAGGAATCTTTTGTTCTTTTGGCTTCTGCAACATGAAGGGAATATTATTTACATCTCCAAGGCATCATCAGAACCTCAGTACCCTCCCTGGCCAGAGAAAAAGGAGAGAGAAACTGTGAGTCAGCTCTGCATCTGAGTCACAGTTCTCGCAGTGAACATCTGGGTGGTGCCACTTTCACCACGCTCCTTTCTCAGAGCTGTATTTGTACTCACAGCCTTGATGTCTGCATGATGCTGTTCCCCAGGGGAACTGAGGTACCTGCGCTTCATACTCCAGTCTTAAAATATGGAACATATAATTGTGTATTGTATACTCTAAGCCATGGAATCAATTTGTGATCATTTATTTCAGAGAAACAAAAGTTAAAATGTAGCAAATAAATCCTTTTCAAATATCCAAGTCAGCCCTTAAGCTGAGCCTGGCTAAACTTCAGGCACTAAACAAATATTCCTGCAGGCCAAATAATCCTCATTTAAATGGGAAAGAGAAGGTCACAAAGGACCTTCAGGCTGGGGTCAGAATGGCTGGAGAGCAGCCAGGAAGAAAGGGACCTGAAGGTGCTGGTATATAGTAGCTGAAGATGAGCCAGTAGTGTGCCCAGGTGGCCAAGAGAGCCAATGGCACCCGGGCCTGGATCAGGAACAGTGTGGCCAGTAGGACAAGGGAGGTTATTCTTCCCCTGTACTCAGCACTGGTCAGGCCACACCTTGAGTACTGTGTCCAGTTCTGGGCTCCTCAATTCAAGAGAGAGGTTGAGATACTGGAATGTGTCCAGAGGGGGGCAACAAAGCTGTTGAGGGGTCTGGAACACAAACCCTATGAGGAGAGGCTGAGGGAGCTAGGGATGTGCACCCTGCAGAAGAGGAGGCTCAGGGGTGACCTCATTGCTCTCTACAACTACATGAAGGGAGGCTGTAGCCAGGTGGGGGTTGGTCTCTTCTCCCAGGCAACCAGCAACAGAACAAGGGGACACAGTCTCAAGCTGTGCTAGGGGAGGTCTAGGCTGGATGTTAGGAGGAAATTGTTGTCAGAGAGAGTGATTGGCATTGGAATGGGCTGCCCAGGGAGGTGGTGGAGTCACTGTCCCTGGAGGTGTTCAAGCAAAGCCTGGATAAGGCACTTAGTGCCATGGTCTAGTTGACTGGCCAGGGCTGGGTGCTAAGTTGGAGTGGATGATCTTGGAGGTCTCTTCCAACCTGCTTGATTCTATGATTCTATGAATTTTATTTAAACTTGACAGAAAATCCAAAACAACCACAAAGTTTCCTAAACTGTTCTTCCCCTTTTTTTGATATTGGAAGCAGAGAGTGATGTAGTGACTGTATTAGACACCAAATAAAGACCAAGGAGGTGGTCAGTATAAAGGCAGCTTCTACAATGTCATGTACTACAGTCAGCACAAAACAAATCCAGGCTGGTGTGAAGAGTGGATTGAGAGCAGCTCTGAAGAGAGACTTGAAAATGTTGGTTGCTGAGAAGCTCCCCAGGAGCTAGCAGTGCCCTCATGCAGCCCAGAAGGTAGCCCTGTGCTGGGCTGCAGCCAAGAGGAGCATGGGCAGCAGGGCAGGAGAGGGGATTCTGCCTCTTGACTCTGCTCTGATTAGACCTCACCTCCAATTGCTGCCTCAAGTTCTGGTATCCCCAGCATAAAAAGGACACAGAAATGGTGGAGATAGTCCAGAGGAGGCCACAAAGATGATCCAAAGGGTGGAGCACCTCTGCTATGAGGACAGGCCGAGGGAGCTGGGGTTGTCCAGCCTAGAGAAGAGAAGGCTTCAATGGGACCTTAGAGATGACTTCCAATAGCTGAAGAGATGGTCCAGGAAGGTTGCAGAAAGACTTCTCATAAGGGAGTCTAGAAAAAGGACAAGGGGGAATGGTTTGAAGCTGAGGGAGAGCAGGGTTAGACTGGAGCTTAGGAAGAAATTCTTCAGTATGAGGGTGGTGAGATTCTGTGGTAAGTTGCCTAGAGAGGTTGTAGCTGCCTTCTCCCTGCAGGTGTTGAAGGCCAGGTTGGATGAGTCTAGCTGAGAGGTGTCCCTGCGCAAAGGCAGGGAGGTTGGAGCAGATGATCTCTAAGGTCCATTCCAACCTGAGCCATTCTGTGACTGATTCTCTGCCAATACAGTTTTTCTAGTAGCTAAGGATAAAAGCTCTTACAGTTTCCAATAGGGCATTATTAGTTAAGTTAAAGCCATTTAAATCTATAGACCAGGCATGAAGGACACTTATGCTTAAAAATTGTGGGGGGATTGTGTCCCCTTGTTCTGTTACTGGCTGCCTGGAAGAAGAGACCAACCCCCACCTGGCCACACACTCCCTTCAGGTAGTTGTAGACAGCAGAGTTGCCCAGACATCAAGTTGCCCAGAGCCCTGTTGAGCCTCACCTTGAATATCTTCAGTGATAGAGCCCAAACCACCTCCCTGGGCAACCTGTTGCAGTGTTCCACCACCCTCATAGTAAAGAATTTGTTCCTAACATCCAATCTAAATATGCTCTTCTCTAGTTTGAAGCCATTGCCCTTCAACCTGTCACTACAGGCTTTTCTAACAGTCTCTTTCCATCATTTTTGGCGGCTTCCTTCAGGTACTGGAAGACTGCTATTAGAATCATAGAATCATAGGTTAGAAGAGACCTCCAAGATCATCCAGTCCAACATACCACCAAAAGAACCAAAAACTTGCTGTACAAGGCCATCCCACGGGCGTTGGAAACCCAGCCTCCTCATAACCAATTCTGAGTTCCATGTTCAATTTCTAGGTTGTAAGTCAGGGATTTCTTCACCACAACCCTGCCAAGTTAGTCCTCATTTTGCATAGTCACTTACCAATGGTTATAACTGTGCCACTAAAATTACTGTTGTAGGAGTGGAATTCAGACAAACTGATTTTGCTGACTGTTAACAGTTAAGTATGTAAGTGGACCAGGAGATCATAGAATCATAGAATCAGTCAGGGTAGGAAGGGACCACAAGGATCATTAAATTCCAATCCCCCTGCCATGCCCAGGCACACCCTACACTACAGCAGGCTTCCCACAGCCTCATCCAGCCTGGCCACCTCCAGGCCTCAACCACCTCCCTGGGCAACCTATGCCAGGCTCTCACCACTCTCATGCTCAACAACTTCCTTCTCACATCCACTCTGAATCTCCCCACTTCCAGCTTTGCTCCATTCACCTTAGTCCTGTCTCTCCCTGAGAGCCTAAAAAGTCCCTCTCCAGCCCCCTTCAGATCCTGGAAGGCCACAGGAAGGTCACCTGGGAGCCTCCTCTTCTCCAGACTCAACAGCCCCAACTCTTTCAGTCTGTCCTCATAGCAAAGCTGCTGCAGCCCTCTGATCATCCTCATGGCCCTTCTCTGGATATGCTCCAGCATCTTCACATCCTTCTTGTAATGGGAGCTCCAGAACTGGATGCAGTGCTCCAGGTGGGGGGGTCTCAGCAGAGCAGAGGGGAAGAATCACCTCCCTCACCCTGCTGGCCACACTTTTCCTAATGTACTCCTGCTCAGCTGTGCTAGTTAGAAGCAAGCTGAAATGTTTTGGTAAAGGAACTTGATAACAGGCAGTGGAATGAAAACATGGTGTCTCCTTCTCTCACAGTTACGCTGAGAACTCTGGGAAGAAGAAGTAAATATTCTCCATTTTGTCTTCTTCTTCTGCCTTTGCCTTCAGACCTGGTCACATCTCATTAACCTTGCTCCCACTAACCTTGCTCCCTAACCTCTTGGCTGCACCTCTCTTCTTCCTGAGAACTGGGGTAAGGTTGAGAGGGGCCGGGGGAGGTGTTGGGGTGGTTTGAAAGCCCCTCCTGGGGACCTTGGTTTCTGGGAGGGGAGTTGTGCTTCTGTATTGTTTATCCTTTGTATATTTCTGTATATAATTGTATATAACTGTATATAATGTAAATAGCTGCTTGTAAATTCTGCTAGCTGTAAATAAATTGCTTCATCTATATTCCCAGGGCCCGTCTGAGTTAGCTGGGTACCTACAAGTGTGTGTGTGTGGGAGTAACCCCCAAACCATCACATCAGCTTGCAGTTCACTCCTTGTTTCTTGACTTCCAGCTAAAGGACAGTAACAAGCATCTCCAGACTTCTCTTTTCCAGGCTGAGCAAACCCAGCTTCTTCATCCTGTCCTCCTAGCAGAGGTGCTCCAGGGTGCTTAGCAGCAGCTGAAGATGAGGCCCTGGTGTTGTGCAGGACTGTCACTGATGTGTTATCAGAAACATCAATGCGTGCCACATAAGGATTAGACTGGGGACAATCATTTGAAAAGCAGAACCTTTGTCAAGCAACTGATGAGCCCAGATTTAAGACAAGCCATGTGTGGGGTTGGTGGCCAAGCCTAGGAAGTCTGCACCAGATCACTTTTGTATCCCTCCTACTTCCACATCCAGGCAGTGGCAGCTATTTCAAAAGCACTTCAGCTGTAGATTATTGCAATTTGTCCCCAGGGAAAGCCTACTTTTATATTTATGGCTTGTGTCTTGAATGGGAGATTTATGTCTCTTTAAAAAAAAAGAGCTTGATAAACATGTAGGGGTTTGGACAAGACACTCTCCAGTCCCTGGGGAGAAGTGTTTTGCAAAGCTCTGGAAGGGGTGATATGGGCCTCAGGCAGACTGTTTAGGGCTCAAGGCTGGAGGATACAGGAGGACTTTAGAGCAAAGTCACTTCAAGTTTGGCAGGCTTAAGACTAGAAAGAGAATAGTTTCCGTGGGGCTGTGAAATTCAGGTCTTCTACCGCCTTAAAGGGGAGTATTTCTTTCCAACTCTGGATAGTTTCTATGGGGCTGTGAAATTCAGGTCTTCTACCACCTTAAAGGGGAGTATCTCTTTCAAGCACTGGATAGTTTCCATGGGGTGTGTGAAATTCAGGTCTTCTACCTCCTTAAAGGGGAGTATCACTTTCAGACTCTGGTGGGATGGAGAAATTGTCCCACCCTTTTGGGAATGGTAGGAGTTTCAGTGCTGTACACCTGCTTGATCTTGACACACATAAGCCATGGGTTGGGAATGTATAAGTGGAAAAGTACTGAGTTAAGTGAAATAGAGGGCCGAAATGACCTTAGAGAATCAGAGAATCATAGAATCAAAGAATCAACCAGGTTGGAAGAGACCTCCAAGATCATGCAAGCCAACCTAGCACCCAGCCCTCTCCAGTCAACTAGACCATGGCACTAAGTGCTTCATCCAGCTTTTGCTTGAACACCTCCAGGGACAGTGACTCCACCACCTCCCTGGGCAGCCCATTCCAATGCCAATCACTCTCTCTGCCAAAAACTTCCTCCTAACATCCAGCCTATACTTCCCCTGCCACAACTTGAGACTGTGTCCCCTTGTTCTGTTGCCTGGGAGAAGAGACCAACCCCCACCTGGCTACAGCCTCCCTTCAGGTAGTTGTAGAGAGCAATGAGGTCACCCCTGAGCCTCCTCTTCTGCAGGCTGCACATCCCTAGCTCCCTCAGCCTCTCCTCATAAGGCCCCTCATCAGCTTCATTGCCCTTCTCTGGACACCTTCCAGCACCTCAACATCTCTCTTGAACTGAGGGACCCAGAACTGGATGTTGCAACAGATGAAACAATGTAAAACAGGAACTTGCAGTTTTTGTTAATCCTTGCTAAGGTACCAGGTCTGTCTTGAGGTCTGTCTTGATGACCAATTTGGATTTGACACGATCTTTAGCTTATATGTTGAGTGTATAACCAAGTGCTGAAGGTACAATAAGAGGAACTTAGCTTGCATCAAGCTGCTTCCCATCCCTTCATTGCGGCACCGCCCCCCCCCCCCCCCCCAAACAAAATTGGAACCACCAGATGACCTGAGAAGGTTTGGAAAAAAGCAAGCTAGATTTCCAAGCACATATACAAAACACAGATGCATGTATTCACAACTATATACAACTCAGAAATAAGACAGAAATTCAATCTTCCCCCTCTGGACAAAGAAAGCCCAGAAGGGGACATCTTCTCTCTGCCCAGACAGCAGAATATCAAGACCTCACCTGTTCAGGTTAGTATTTAGCCACACACAGAGGAGCAGTGGAGGAGATGGAAGGCTGAAGGAGAAGAGAACAAAGAGTGGGAAGTTGTTTATGCTTTGACTTTTTATCCCAATCAGTAAACCAAGGGATGATAGAGACTTTATCATAGTGATTAGATGTTGTGCTGAGGGATTTGGTTTAGTCAAGGACCTGTCAGTGTGAAACTAATGATTGGACTCAATGAGCTTGAAGGTCTTTTCCAATCTAAGAAATTCTGTGATTTTGTGATGTTGCGGAGAGCAGGATTAATTCGTGGCTGAGTCAAGAATTTATCAAAAATAGATATTTTTTATTTTTTCCCAAAAACCCGCCCCCACAACTATATATACAAAGATTAATTTCGTTTGATAAACAGGTTGAGTTGCATGAGAATTAATCTACAAGGATACCATCAATAATCTGACTATATTTGGAAGTCAGAGGTTGGAAAAGGACTCAGCTATTAATTAATAGCGGTTTCTTACTAAATTAAGCTAAGCCAAAAAACTCACTCAGGCTGGCTCGTGCGATCTGTCCTTCTCTTCCTTTCCAGCGGCTGCAGGAGTCGTTAAGGGTCGTTAGGCACACAAAGGTGTGCCTAACAGGAAAGCGAATCCTTGGTCTCTCTGCAGTCCAGGCACAGGGGAGTGTGTGAGCTCAGGCAGACACATACGTCCAGGCACAGGCAAAATCCAAAGCGGGAACCCCAAAGGCGGGAAGACCCCCAATATTTATAACCTTCGCTAGACAAAGGGCAGAGTTACCACACCTTAGGCGTGAAAGCGCACGGCCAATCCCAGCCTGGCTCCAGTGTGGGAACTCACGGGACAGTCCCTCCCTTCACGGGGCAGTCCTCCCCCCCTTCACGGCTGCAGGGCAGGCGAGGGGGGGGGGGAAACCAGGCGGCTTTTCCCCTTTCCCCCCAAAGTCCGGGCAGGAGAGGAATTTAGGGGTACAGGACTCCAGGACATGTGATCATTACTTTCCCTTTACAACCAATCCTCTAATTTATTTACATTCTACACTGAAGTTTTGAGAAAATCTTCACTTCTCTTACTGGAATTTTCTAACTTATTGGAGTTTTCCAATAAGAAACTTAAGCTACTTAACTACTTAAACTATTCCACAGACAGCATTTACTCCACTATAAATGGAGGACTGACAATGACCACACAGGTTCTCTGTGCTCCACAGAATTACAGGCATCGTAGAAGCCTCATAGAATCAACCAGCTTGGAAGAGACCTCCAAGCTCACCCAGTCCAACCTAGCACCCAGCCCTATCCAATCAACTAGACCATGTCACCAAGTGCCTCATCCAGTCTCCTCTTGAACACCTCCAGGGATGGCGACTCCACCATCTCCACCTTACAGAATTAACCAGGTTGGAAAAGGCCTTCTAGATCATCAAGTCTAAGCTATCTAATTAACCAAGCCACGGCAATAAGTGCCTCATCCAGTCTCATTTTAAACGCCTCCTTTTAAACACTTCCTACTGTACACCCAGCAATGTCCAGTAAGTTTGGCTCACAAGTCCTTTCCTCTCTGCCCTGCCAAACCCCATGTGCCTCTGTAAAGCATCAGAGCTGTCTCATCCACAGCTGACTGGACACGGATATGCCTCTGATCAATCCTCTAAATCTGCTTCTTCCTTGGGAAGCACTTGGCTAAGTAAAGATTTACTAGTGTGTCAGGGGAAAACAAGAAGACCCTCCTGATCCCATCCTCAATCTCATTAACTTTCTGCTTTCCCAAGTGCCCTGGTGGCTGCGGATTAACGAAGAGCTGTAATTGGTAAATGAAATTGATTACATAACTGTTTGAATCAGGCAAATTGTCTATGTCTAGAGAAAAGCTACAATTTTCTGCCATGCATAAATCAAGCACAGGGCTCTTAAAAGTACTATATAAGCCAAGAGCATTTCAAATTGGCTACAAAGTGCTGGACAAAGCACTTGGCAGAAGGAAGAGCATGGGCAAAAATTACCTTAGAAGCTCTTTTCTATCTCCAGTTCCTGTGATTCTATGAATTTTAATTCTGTGGTGCACATTTTCACTGCCACTTGCAAAGAGCTGTAGGAAATGGATTGCCATTTTCTAGTGTAGGCAGCTCTCTCCTGTCACCTGTGAGCTGTGAAGGTGCTTAAATGTTCCTGCAGAAATGTGGACATAAAACTGACTCCTTGTCTGAATAAAGGGCTCCACATTAGGGCATCGCAGAGAAAAAAGGCTGTCAGAGGTAATCCTGTTTTAACAGAAAACCAACCTCTGGCCTCTCTTTAGTAAAACAGTCTGAATGCTGCCACATTGCAAAGCTACTCAGTATCTTGGCATTTAATCATCTTGATACCTTCATATGTCTGGGTTTGAATTGCTGCAAAGTAAGGAAATCAGAAGGGAATCAATTCCTTAACCTACTTACGACATTGTTAATGGCTGTTTTACTACTGCCTAGCTTTCCATTTTCCTCCTTACTTAGAAGAGAAATGTGTTTCTGGGCTATATTTGGAAACAGGGAATCATTTTGATTCCTTGCTGTCCTTGTAGCAGCATTAATGTCACATCTTCTCTTCTCTACTGTCCTTAAGGAGGTCTACTGTCCTTTAGGGAGTGAGTGGTGAGGGCTTGAACAGGCTGCCCAGGGAGGTGGGGGAGTCACTATCCCTGGGAGTGTTTTAGAAACTAGAGATATGGAGCTTGAGGAAATGGTGGCCATGGTAGGTGGGTTATGAGTGCACTTATTGATCTTAAAGGCCTTTTCCAGCCTTAGTGATTCTATGATTTTTCTTTCCTTGTCTGCAAGGTTTAGGTAGTATTAGATGCATCCTAAAATATAAAACAACTTTAGATATAAAATCTCCTTATTCTCCAAGACTTCTAAAAACATCTAAGAAGGGTAGATGTCTTCAGATTTTAATCATTATTAGGAGTTTAAGTAACAGAAATGATGGGTCATTAGTCCATAAAGGTATCTACCCCATAGAATCAGAATTAACCAGGTTGGAAGAGACCTCCAAGATCATCCAGTCCAATCTCAGAAACAAATCAGTCCCCTATTTGTTCTACTAAGTCTCAGCTATGTCCCCCGGGCACCAAAGATTTAAAACCTGCCAGGATTCTCCCTTGTTCCAAACCCTGCCACCTTGTTCATACATCTGTTGAATGCTAGAGACAAGAGCCATCCACATACCAGGTCCTTAGCACCTGCAGGAACAAAGCCACTCATAGAATCATAGAATCAATCAGGTTGGAAGAGACCTCCAAGATCATCCAGGCCAACCCAGCACCCAGCCCTGCCCAATCAACTAGACCATGGCACTAAGTGCCTCATCTAGACTTTTCTTGAACACCTCCAGGGACGGCAACTCCACCACTTCCCTGGGCAGCCCATTCCAACGCCAATCACTCTCTCTGCCAACAATTTCCTCTTAAATCCAGCCTAGACCTCCCCTGCCACAACTTGAGACTGTGTCCCCTTGTTCTGTTGCCTGGGAGAAGAGACCAACCCCCACCTGGCTACAATCTCCCTTCAGGTAGTTGTAGACAGCAATGAGGTCATCTCTGAGCCTCCTCTTCTGCAGGCTGCACACCCCCAGCTCCCTCAGCCTCTCCTCACAGGACTGTGCTCCAGGCCCCTCACCAGCTTTGTCGCCCTTCTCTGGACATGTTCCAGTATCTCATCATCTCTCTTGAATTGAGGAGCCCAGAACTGGACACAGTACTCAAGGTGTGGCCTGACCAGTGCTGAGTACAGGGACAGAATAACCTCCCTTATCTTACTGGCCACACTGTTCCTGATCCAGGCCAGGAAGCTATCACTCATAACAGCATGAATTAAGAGGAGTAGAACCTTAAGCAGCTCAGATGACTTCACAGGTAGATAGAGGGAGCAGCTTTTAGCAATGTGGCAACAAATATTCACTTGTATTTAATTGGTTCCACTTCTAATGGCTTGATTTATTCCAACTCCCTGCACCAGAAAGGAAAGCACAGTGAATTTCTGTGAACATGCTGAATAATGGATTCCTCACAAAAAACTAGCATATCAGACAAACAAACATATCAGCCATGGGAAGGCAGAAGCAGAAAGGTGTTGGGACTTGCCTAAAGCCACACAGGATGTTAGTGTCAGAGATCAGATTAGGATTTTCCAAGTCACTCGTCAGCAGTCTCTCTTGGTTTGGTATCTGGGAGTTACTCACAAAGAAACTTGGCAAGCTTTGCCAGAGCTCCTACCACTGGCACTGGGCTGGAATCTGAGGCCTGTAGGATAAAGACTCTGCCACGGATTTCTTTCACAGGATCACACAATTCCTTAGATTAGAAAAGACCTTCAAGATCAAGTCCAATCGTTAGTTTCACACTGACAAGTCCTTGACTAAACCAAATCCCTCAGCACAACAGCTAATGACTATGAAATGAATCCTTTCAGTGTGTCTGTGAAGTCAAAAAGAATCTGGCAGAGAGATGCAAAAGTTTTGAGTAAAAGCTGTAGTAAATATTCTGTGAGACTGTGAAGTAAATCATGTTGGGTGCAGACTATGGTTTGATGGAAAATCACTATCAGCAGGGAGGTGGCTCTCAAATGTCTTACTGCCACAACCCAGAGGGTCTCTTGAATGGTGTGCTAGTGTGTTTTGGTGAGAAGAACTAGACTACAGGCTGTGAAAGGGAAACAGTGATGATATCTACTTCACTCATAGGCTTGCTGAGAGGTATAAGGACAAGAATCCAAACATAGATAAGGGAGTTGTTCTTCATCTTCCACCTGGGAGCTCTGAGCTGCACTCCTCTCTAGCCCCTCTGCTGTCTCTCTGACTAATACACTTGGCTTCCTAACCCCCTGGCTGAACCTTCATTCTTCCTTGGGACTGGGGTAAGGTTGAGAGGGGTAGGGGGAAGGTGAAGGGGTGGTTGAGAGCCCCTCCTGGGGACTCAGGTTTCTGGGAGGGCTGTTGTTGCTTTTACCTCATATATTTCTGTCTATAACTGTATATACTGTAAATATCTGCTTGTATATTGAGCTAGGCTGTAAATATAAGCTTCATTCAAATTTCCAGAGCTGGCTGAGTCTAGTCTGGGCAATTTCTGAAGTGTGTGTTGGGGGGGGGGGGGGGGGGGGGGGGGGGGGAGGGCGGAGGGCGAGCAGGGAACACCCAAATCATCACAGATAGGATCCTTCTTACCCAGTAGGTTCCCTGGAGTGCTGGGTGTTAGGAAGAAAAGTTGTTGAGCACTGGAACAGGCTACCCAGAGAAGTGGTTGAGGCCTCATCTCTGGAGAAACACAAGGTGAGTCTTGATAGAGGTATGAGCAACCTGATCTAGTGGAGAACATCCCTGCTGACTGCAGAAGGGGCTGGGCTGGATGAGCTTTGGACGTCCCTTCCAATCCATGTTATCAGACTTACCAATACAGCTTCTATCTCTGATACCACTCATGTATTTGAGATGTCTGTGCCCCAACTGCTCCTCAGGAAGACTCACTGATCTCAGCTGAACTGGTTACTCAGTTAAGCCCCTCTGAGTGGAGCAGATGAACTGATTCTCTCTTTTATCCCAGTTACTTTCTTTAAGGGTTGTGTGCCTGGGCTGCATCAGGAGAAGGGTGACCAGCAGGGCCAGGGAGGTGATTTTCCCCTTCTACTCAGCTCTGGTGAGACCCCACCTGGAGTACTGAATCCAATTCTGGAGCCCCCATTACAAGAAGGATGTGGAGATGCTGGAGTGTGCCCAGAGAAGGGCCACGAGGATGCTCAGAGGGCTGCAGCAGCTCTGCTATGAGGACAGACTGAAAGAGTTGGGGCTGTTGAGTCTGGAGAAGAGGAGGCTCCCAGGTGACCTTCCTGTGGCCTTCCAGGATCTGAAGTGGCCTACAAAAAAGATGGGGAGGAATTTTTTAGGCTATCAAGGAGTGACAGGGCTGGGGGTGATGGAGCAAAGCTGGAGATGGGGAGCTTCAGACTGGATGTGAGGCAGAAGTTGTTGAGCATGGGCATGGTGAGAGCCTGGCATGGGTTGCCCAGGGGGGTGGTTGAGGCCCCATGGCTGGAGATGGTTAAGGCCAGGCTGGCTGAGGCTGTGGGCAGCCTGCTCTAGGGTAGGGTGTGCCTGGTAGGGTGTGCCTGGGCATGGCAAGGGGATTGGAATTTAATGATCCTTGTGGTCCCTTCCAACCCTGACTGATTCTATGATTCTATGATTTCCTAAACAAGGCTCACATCCACATACCCCCACACAAGTGTAGCATACCATTCCTAGAATTCCCAAAAGAGGGCTATGAGTAGGGTTTAGGGGTATAATGCAAAACTTTAAGAGCATTCCTGCTTTGCTTCATTATTACTCTTTCTTCTCTTACCTTATAACTCCTTCTTCTCCTTCATTGTAACTCTTTCTTCTCCTACATTATAACTTGTTCTCCACCTGCATTATAACTCTTAAGAACCTGTGTAATTTGATCAGCATCTTCAAGACAAAAGACACCATTCCATTTTCTGTTTACTCAGTAACAGTTCAGCTGAAGAACACCGGCCATTTTCAAAGTAAGATCATTTGTCTTTCCCGCACTGCAACAGTTTGGGTTTTTTTCAGCTCGTTCTGTGGGTGAGTGGGCAAGGATGGAGAACAAAAGTGTCTTGAGTTAGCCTGCTCTTGCAAGCTCACCTCCCCACACATAGACTGGAGGGAAAGTAATGCAAAGTAAAAAGGATTGATGATATGATGCACAATTACCTCAGCCTAATTGCCCTGAAATGCCCAGCAGAAGCAGCAGGAGAAGCCAGTGATAAAACATGTCCCACCACCTGAGCATGCAGCAGCCAGCCCAGTGGAGAAAAACCAACACCCCAAACTGGGAACTGGAAGAAGCAACTGCAACAGGAAATCTCTCAGGTTACACTCTGAACTTCAAGACACATGATACTTTGCTCCAGCCAGCACTTTCATTTTGAAGCTGGCACACAGAATCACAGTGTGTTAGGAGCTGGAAGAAACCTTCAGAGACAATCCAGTCCAACCTCTATGACAGAGCAGGATCACCTAGGGCAGGCTGCACAGGAACACATCCAGGAGAGCTTTGAAAGTCTACAGAGAAGGAGACTCCACAACCTCGCTCCTGTGTTCTGGCTTATACCTGTTGATCATTGTCCAGCCACTGGGTACCACTGGAAAAAGCCTGTCATCTTCGACCTGGCACTCACCTCTCAGATATTGATAGGTGTTAAGATCACCTCTCAGCCTCCTCTTCTATGCACTAAACAGCCCCAAGGCTCTCAGTCATTCTACATAGCAAGTATGTTCAAGTCCCTCAGTCATCCTCATGGGTCTCCTCTGGACTCTTTTCAGCAGGTCCCTGTCTCGCTTGAACTGGAGAGCCCAAAATTGGACACAGTATTACAGGTGTGGTCTCAGCAACCTGCTTTAATTGAGGATGTCCCTGATGAGTGCAAGGAGGTTGGACTAAATGGCATTTAGAGCTCTCTTCCAACTCGAATGACTCTATGATCCTAAAATTCTATGATTCTATCACGTGTGATTTGTGTCCAGGGACTGATGCAAGATAAGAAGTAAATGAACCAAGGAGATGTGACGAGGACTAAGAGGAGATGGTGTGGAATTTTTTTTCAAAGTCATTCCATGTGTGAGCCTAAGAAATCTCAGCAGCAATTGTCTGAGTCATGTATCACTTGTGAGCACTAAAAATCTACCCCCATCTTTTCTAAGACTGGAGCTGGCACAGAGATGTAGGATTTCCTTGCAGTTAATTACATTCCGCCTGCTTTGTTATTTCTGCCAGTTGCTGGGTATTTGTTTAAGGAGCAATAAGGAGAGCTGCTCAGTGCCAGGTGATTATGAGTTTTCATGTAGAAGCTGGAAGATGCTGCAAGACATTTTAGAACTTGTGTTTGATTAAGCTTTGGAGGAGAAATTCTCTGTTCTGAGAAGGACAGGAAGAGAGGAAGAGAGAGAGAGAGGGGAGGAAGAGAGGAAGGGAGGGAGGGAAGGGAGGGAAGATGGCAAGGAAGGAAGGAAGGAAGGAAGGAAGGAAGGAAGGAAGGAAGGAAGGAAGGAAGGAAGGAAGGAAGGAAGGAAGGAAGGAAGGAAGGAAAGTGAAGGAAAGGAAAGGAAAGGAAAGGAAAGGAAAGGAAAGGAAAGGAAAGGAAAGGAAAGGAAAGGAAAGGAAAGGAAAGGAAAGGAAAGGAAAGGAAAGGAAAGGAAAGGAAAGGAAAGGAAAGGAAAGGAAAGGAAAGGAAAGGAAAGGAAAGGAAAGGAAAGGAAAGGAAAGGAAAGGAAAGGAAAGGAAAGGAAAGGAAAGGAAAGGAAAGGAAAGGAAAGGAAAGGAAAGGAAAGGAAAGGAAAGGAAAGGAATAAAGCAAGCAAGCAAGCAAGCTTAGACTTATTTAGATGGGTGTCATGTCAATATTTCTGTTGTTCACTTTGAAATGTATGTTTTCCTTTTTGCACTTTCCTCTTTTCCCTTCCAAACACAAATATGTAGAACCAGAGATGAAATCTCAATCATGTCTTTCAGAGACCTCAAAATTGCCAAAATCTGAAGCATTCTGTGAAGATGAACTGTTGGACAGCAAAAGGGACCCTATATTAGTTCTTCCCTCAGGGAAAGGGCAGAACATGAGCCCAGCCCTTGTTAGCTACAAGAAAACCCACATCAGGGACCAAGCTTAAGATATAAACCTATGGGAAATTTGCCTGTATTAACTTCAGCAGAAATAGAAATTATTTGAGCAACAGTTGAAGACTTCTTGACAGATTAGGACATTGCAAGCTCTGCGGATGAAATTAGGAGCTCTGAAGCCAGCAGTGCCACAATAAGAAGTTTTTTGCCTTGCCATCAGAAATAAGAAACTTGAACATAGATAATGTGATAAATCACACACTGACTAGGAAATCTATTGCTTGGAAAACAACAAGAACAACATGAGAATTGTAACTGTAAATGGGCTGAAGTAAATGTGGGTGCATGTATGCAGTTGCATTAAACCTAGAGAGATCTAATAAGAATAGTGACTAGAGGATTAGTGACTTAGCCTGATAAGAAGTTGCATGTGCAATTCCAAGTCACAGGATAATAGCCCAAAGAGCATTTCTCTTGCTTTATTTGAATATATATGGAAGAAGTATATATTTTAAAACTTCAATCCTGAAATCATTTGAAAATCCTGAAATCTTAAAACCTGAATCTTAAATCCTGAACTCATCATCAATCATTTGATTTGCTATGGGTCAAGAAGTGGCTGGAAGGCTGGGCCCAGAGAGCGGTGGTGAATGTTGCCACATCCAGTTGGCAGCTGTCACTAGTGGTGTCCCCAAGCATCAATGCTGGGCCCTGTCCTGTTCAATGTCTTTATTGATGATCTGGATGAGGGGATTGAGTCCAGCATCAGTAAGTTTGCAGATGACACTAAGCTAGGAGCAGGTGTGGATCTGTAGGAGGGTAGGACAGCCCTGTAGAGGGACCTAAACAGGCTGGATGGGTGGGCAGAGGCCAGTGGGGTGAGACTTAAGAAGGCCAAGTGCAAGGTCCTACACTTTGGCCACAACAACCCCAAGCAGCACTACAGGCTGGGGACAGAGTGGCTGGAGAGCAGCCAGGACAAAAGAGACCTGGGGGTACTGGTAGATAGTAGCTGAAGATGACCCAGCAGTGTGCCCAGGTGGCCAAGAGAGCCAATGGCATCCTAGCCTGGATCAGAAAGTGTGTGGCCAGCAGAAGGGAGGTTATTCTTCCCCTGTACTCAGCACTGGTCAGGCCACACCTTGAGTGCTGTGACCAGTTCTGGGATACTCAATTCAATAGAGATGTTGAGGTGCTGGAAGGTGTCCAGAAAAGGGCAAGGAAGCTGGTGAGGGGCCTGGAACACAGTCCTGTGAGGAGAAGCTGAGGGAGCTGGGGGTTGTGAAGCCAGCAGAAGAGGAGGCTCAGGGGTTATCTCATTGCTGTCTACAACTCCCTGAATGGAGGCTGTGGCCAGGTGAGGGTTGGTCTCTTCTGCCAGGCAACCAGCTACAGAACAAGGGGACACAGTCTCAATTTGTGCCGGGGGAGGTCTAGTCTGGATGCTAGGAGGAAGTTGTTGTCAGAGAGAGTGCTTGGCATTGGAATGGGCTGCCCAGGGAGGTGGTGGAGTCACCATCCCTGGAGGTGTTTAAAAGAAGATATTCAAGAAAACCTGGCTGAGGCACTTAGTGCCATGGTCTAGTTGACTGGATAGGGCTGGGTGCTAAGTTGGAGTGGATGATCTTGGAGGTCTCTTCCAACCAGGTTGATTCTAGGATTCTATGATCATTGAATCATTAAGTCTGGGAAAGGCCTTTTAAGATCATAAGTCCAACTATAACCCAACTACCATGACCACTAAACTTTATCCTGAAGCACCACATCTACTGCTTCTTGAATATCTCCAGGGATGGTGTGATGTTTTGGGTGTCACCCTCCCCCCCACCCCACCTTAAGAAAATCACCCAGACTAGAGTCAGCTGAGCTGGAAATTAGAGAATGAAACTTTATATTTATAGCTTAGCACAATATACAAGCAAATATTTACAATATCTACAGCTATAGACAGAAATACACAAGTTGAAAAGGTAATACAGAAACACAACAGCCCTCCCAGAAACCAGAGTCCCCAGGAGGGGCTCCCAGCCACCCTTCCACCTTCTTCCCACCCCTCTACCTTACCCTAGACTTTTGTCTTCTGTTCAAGGTGAGTTTGGAGGATTGGCCAGGGGGTTAGGAAGCAGACAGATTAATTAGACAGAAGGCAGGTTAGAGAGAAAGAAGTGCAGCCCAAAGCCAGAAAGCAGACCTGTGTTATCTATGTTTATGGTTTTGTTCTTATGCACCTCAGCAAGTCTATGAGTGCAGCAGACATCAACATTGTTTCCTTTTCACAGCCTACCATCTCATTCTTCTCACCAAAATATGCCAGCTAGGCTCAAACTAGCACAGATGGTGACTCCACCACCCCCCTGGGCAGCCTGTTTCAAGCCTTCACCACTCTCTCAACAAATAAGTTTTTCCTTGCATCTAACCTAAGTCTCCCCTGGCACAACACAAACCTATTTACTCTCATACTGTTTCTGGTTACAACACAAACCTCACTCCAACCTCCTTTCAGGGAGCTATAGAGAACAATAACATCTGTCTTCAGCCTTCTTTTCTCCACACTAAACAACCCCAGATCATTCAACCTTTCCTCGTATGACCCTTTCAAACCCCTCACCAGCTTCATGGCTCTTTTCTGGACACACTCCAGCACCTCAATGTCTTTCCTATACTCTGACACTCAGAACTGAACCCAGTACTCAAGGTATGGCCTCACCAAGCCCAACTTGAGGGGCACCATCACTGCACTAAATAGTCAGCAGTGTCCCTTTCAGCTCCTGTAGAAGTATGCCTGTGTGCATTTTGCCATTCAAAGTTAGTTGAAAGTTATTCAAAGACACTGGTTGGATTTATGTGCCATTTTTGTACTTGTCACATTCACACGCTTTGGGAAGGTCATAGAATCATATTGAAGGGAGCACAGAAGAATAAGGCAGCAGGTTCTTACTATGATCTAGCCAAGGTTTGCCCCAACAGGAAGGATTAGAGCAACAGAGGCATTTAGGGCTGAACTCGGAGAGAGTGTGCACACACATGCTTTTATGAATTTGATTTCAATGGGCCAAGCTCATAGAATCATGGAATCAAGCAGGTTGGAAGAGACCTCTAAGATCATCCAGCCCAACCTAGCACCCAGCTCTATCCAGTCATCTAGACGATGACACTAAGTGCCTCATCCAAGCTTTTCTTCAACACTCCCAGGGACAGTGACTTCACCACCTCCCTGGGCAGCCCATTCCAATGCCAATCACTCTCTCTGGCAACAACTTCCTCCTAATATCCAGCCTATACTTCTCTTGAGACTGTGTCCCCTTGTTCTGTTGCTGGTTGCCTGGCAGAAGAGACCAACCCCCACCTGGCTACAGCCTCCCTTCAGTTAGTTGTAGACATTGACAGGATTATATTGGATTCAAAACAGTACTTGCATATCCTCATATTACTGTGTTACAACTCCTCCCCCATCCCCCACCAATATAACTTCCTACCACACAGCTTTGATAAAAACAGCTAAATATGCTTGGAATGTAACAGATGAGAGAGTTGCTCTTAAAGGCTGTTTCCTATAGGTTAAATGGGAGAGCAGCAGTTTTTCATTTGTTCCTTTGTAGATCTACAGTGAAGAGTTCCAGAGAAGGATAGAGACATAGCAAGAAGCAGATGGTCTGGTTGGGATATCTTGGTCTAATGATATTTTGCACAGATAAGAGTGTTGCTCTTGAAGGCTGCTTCTCCAGTGAAGGTCTCCAGTGAAGACTTCCAGGGAACGATAGAGACACAGCAACAAACATGTTCTGGTTGGGATATCTCAGTCTAATGATATTTTGCACTCTGTCTATCTATCTATCATAGAATCAACCAGGTTGGAAGAAACCTCCAAGATCATCGAGTCCAACCTAGCACCCAGCCCTATCTATTTATCTACCATTCAAATTACCTATTTGTTTGTTTTAAATGGAGGGATTAATCCCAGTTTCTTATCCAACAACTTTATTTGTTTGAGCAGTTGCCACAGTAATATGCAAACTCTTACAGAGCTGACATAATGGTCCTGCTCTTAATTTGTAAAAATAAATCACAACTTAGATGTCATTTTGCTGTTCCATGTAGGGAGCTCATATCCAGATGGAGAAAATTAATAATAGGATAGCTTAGGTTTATTTTTTTGTGTGTGTGTGTGTTTGTTTGATTGATGTTGTGGGTTTTTTTTAGTACAATACCAATGAAATTTATTTTCAAGTTTGACCACAACCACAAGACAACATAGAATTGTAACATCAGAGAATTCTCAGGGCTGGAAGGGACCATAAAGATCATAGAATCATAGAATCAAGCAGGTTGGAAGAGACCTCCAAGATCATCCAGTCCAACCTAGCACCCAGCCCTAGCCAGTCAACTAGACGATGGCACTAACTGCCTCATCCTGGGTTTTCTTCAACTACTCCAGGGACAATGACTCTACCACCTCTCTGGGCAGCCCATTCCAATGCCAATCACTCTCTCTGCCAACAACTTCCTCCTAACATCCAGCCTAGACCTCCCCTAGCACAACTTGAGATCTCCTGCCATGGGCAGGGACACCTCATACTAGATCAGATTGCTCACAGCCACATCCAGCCTAGCCTTAAAGACCTCCAGGGATGAGGCTTCCACCACCTCACTGGGCAACCTGTTCCAGAGTCTCACCACCCTCATGCTGAAGAACTTCTTACTAATATCCAGTCTGAATCTACCCAGCTTCTAGTTTTGGTCCATTCCCCTAGTCCTGTCACTATGTTACACCCTATAAAATCCCTCCCCAGCTTTCCTATAGGACCCCTTCAGATACTTGAAAGCCACAGTAAGGTCCCCTTGAAGCCTTCTCCTCTCCAGCGTCAAGTCTGGTGAGAACAAGCCAATGTTTTGAATCCTTATTGGTCCAAATTTGAACAATGGCTTTTGGTGAACTGTGCACTGCAGAAACTCTTCAAATTGCTGACTTTCATGCACAGATGCCATAAAGTTACTTCTCCTTCCAATGTAAAATTATTCCAGGCTTGTTAATTTGCTGAAGCTATATAAGCAATTCACTAACTTAGAGCTGCCTGAAAGACAGAAGTTTCCATTCTGATTAACAGCTTAGAAGCTTTCAGCATTTGTTTTGTCCTGCTGGGTTGTTTTTCTTTTTTTTTGGAAGAAAAAGCACACTGGAATAAAATTTTCATTGGAACAAAATCTCCCCCTCTTAAGGAAGGAAAGGCTAACCCTACCACTGCAATTTTTATTGAGGGACACACAGCACAGCTGTGCCATTGAGGGAGAATAAGGTTCAGATCACTACTTTGTCAGGTTCTGGCCACCCTGATGATTGCAGTGGCCTCTGGGATGCAAAATCATAGAATAGAATCATAGAATCAAGCAGGTTGGAAGAGACCCCTACGATCATCCAGCCCAACCTAGCACCCAGCCCTATCCAGTCAACTAGACCATGGCTCTAAGTGCCTCAGCCAGGCTTTGCTTCAACACCTCCAGGGATAGTGACTCCATCACCTCCCTGGGCAGCCCATTCCAATGCCAATCACTCTCTCTGCCAACAACTTCATCCTAACATCCAGCCTAGACCTCCCCTGGCACAACTTGAGATTTTGTCTGCTTGTTCTGTAGCTGGTTGCCTGGCAGAAGAGACAAACCCCCACCTGGCTACAGTCTTCTTTCAAGTAGTTGTAGACAGTAATGAGGTCACTGAGCCTCCTCTTCTGCTGGCTTCACACCCCCAGCTCCCTCAGCCTCTCCTCATACAGTTTGTGTTCCTATCAGCCTATTGGTCTCATTAATGGACTTCAGTAGTTGTTGACAACAAATTTTACTCTGCTCTAATGAGAACTTACCTGGAGTACTGTCTCCACATCTGGAGCCCTCAATATAGGAAGGACATGGACCTGATGGATAGGAGATGATGGACCATGAAAATGATCAGGGGATTGGATTATCTCTGCTACAAAGACAGTCTGAGGGAGCTGGAGTTGTTTGTCATTGCGAAGAGCAGGCTCTGGGATGACCTAAGAAGAGCCTTCTAGTACCTGAAGGGGGTCTCTAAAAAGGATGGAGAGAGACTGTTTGTAAAGTCCTGCAGTGACAGGACAAGGAACAATGGCTTCAAAATAGAAAAGAGCAGATTTAGATTGGATGTTAGAATCATAGAATCACAGAATCACAGAATAGAATCATGAACATGGGTTGCAACAAGATGATCCTTGCGGTCCTTTCCAAGCCTGACTGATTCTATGATTCTATGATTCTCTATTTTTAAAGTACATATTTGTTAGTTTTGCAGTTTTTTAATATTTACTGATTAATATTAGCCTATTAATAATTGGCTTAGTAAAGCTTTAGCAGGATTTGACTAATTTTACAAGTGATGCATTTTTACTCAGGGTAGCTACTTCTGGGCTATGTTCAGTTCTATTACTGAGCATGAAAAGAAAGTTGCATGCTGTGACTGGATTTTATCTGGTTTTACTGTGCAAAGCAGGTGTAGGTCAGAGTGAGCTGCACTGGACTTTGGCTGAAATATCTTTTCCTTTTTATCAGTTTTAAATCCACTGGCGTTTAATTCTATTGCCTTCCCTCTGTTCCTAAATTACAGATCCCACATGGTTCAAGTTTTTCATGCCAGTCCTTTCTGCTGCATCCTTTCTGCTTTGCAGAACAAGGGGACACAGTCTCAAGTTGTGCCAGGGGACATCTAGTCTGGATGTTAGGAGGAAGTTGTTGGCAGAGAGAGTGATTGGCACTGGAATGGGCTGCTCAGGGAGGTGATGGAGTTGCCATCCCTAGAGGTATTCAAGAAAGGCTGGTTGCAGCACTTAGTGCCATGGTTTAGTTGACTGGCTAGGGCTGGGTGCTAGGTTGGACTGGGTGATCACAGAATCACAGAATCAATCAAGTTGGAAGAAACTTCCAAGATTACCAAGTCCAATCTATCACCCAGCCCTATCCAATCACCTAGACCATGGCACTAATTGCAATGAGGTCTGCCCTGACTCTCCTCCAGGCTGCACACACCCAGCTCCTTTAACCTCTCCTCACAGGGCTGTGCTCCTGACCCCTCACAAACTTTGTCACTCTTCTCTGGACACCTTCCTGCGCCTCAACATCTCTCTTGAACTGGGGAGCCCAGAACTGGACACAGTACTCAAGGTGTGGCCTGACCAGTACTGAGTACAGGGGAAGAATAACCTCCCTTGTCCCGCTGGCCACACTGTTCCTGACCCAGGCTAGGATGCCATTGGCTCTCCTGCCCACCTGGGCATACTGCTGGCTCACATTCAGCTACTATCTACCAGCACCCCCAGGTCTCTCTCTGCCTGGCTGCTCTCAGCCACTCTGTTCCTTGCAGGTCCCTTCCAGCCATGAGTCTTTGGATCTGAAGGATCACTATTCCCAGTCTGCCTTGAAGATGTCCTTTGCCATCTTAAGCACAACAATAGGATGTTGACTGGGTGCCTTGTGAGTAACAGCCTGTCACATGCAGAAAGGGGAGCAGACAGCTGAGACCAGCATTTTTGGAGAAGCAGCAAAATACAGATGGATTTACTTTGGGTTTTATTGAACTGCTGGAGTCAGCCAAGCACAAAAGAGTCACATAGAAAATAGTCTGCATGGCATTTTCTGCTACCATAAATACGACAGCAACTGCCAAGGACAATGGAAATGCTTTGTAAAACCCTTTTAGGAGGATGCCAAAGTTTGATTCACTGCAAACAGTGGATTTCACTTAGATGTGCTTGAAATAACTAGATTTTCATTGCAAACAATCGTAAATTGAAAATTAGGAGGAAGTTCTTCCCAGAGAGAGTGATTGGCATTGGAGTGGGCTGCCCAGGGAGGTGGTGGAGTTGCCATCCCTGGAGGTGTTCAAGAAAAGAGTGGATGAGGCACTTAGTGCCATGGTCTGGTTGATTGGACAGGGCTGGGTGCTAGGTTGGACTGGGTACCTTGGAGGTCTCCTCCAACTTGGTTGATTCTATGATTCTGTGAAAAAAAGATAACAGTTGGAATGGTGAAAAGAAAGAAGGAAATGTTATAGGGAAATTGAGTCACTTCTTCCTCAAGCAGGTATAGATGGAAAAGCAAAGCCACAGATTGAAAAAAAAATCATAAGGTTTGGTCTGCCAAGGTATGAAACTTCAAGCAAAATGTAGGGTTTAAAAGGTCTGAAATTATGCAGTCTGGTCTGGTAAAATAGTTGAGATTAAAGAAGTAGGGTAGAGGAAAGGACTATTTTGCTATTTCATAGAATCATAAATCACTGAATGGTCTGGGATGGACGGGACTTCCAAAGGGCATCTAGTCCAACTCTCTCTGCAATCAGCAGGGGCATCCTCAACTAGATCATAGAATCATCACAGTATCACAGTATCATCAGGGCTGGAAGAGACCTCACAGATCATCAAGTCCAACTCTTTACCACAGAGCTCAAGGCTAGACCATGGCACTAAGTGCCACGTCCAATCTTGCCTTGAACAGCTCCAGGGACGTCGACTCCATCACCTCCCCGGGCAGCCCATTCCAGTGTCCAATGACTCTCTCAGTGAAGAACTTTCTCCTCACCTCCAGCCTAAATTTCCCCTGGCGCAGCCTGAGGCTGTGTCCTCTCGTTCTGGCGCTGGCCACGTGAGAGAAGAGAGCAACCTCCTCCTGGCCACAACCACCCTTCAGGTAGTTGTAGACAGCAATAAGGTCACCCCTGAGCCTCCTCTTCTCCAGGCTATACAATCCCAGCTCCCTCAGCCTCTCCTCATAGGGCTTGTGCTCGAGGCCTCTCACCAGCCTCGTCGCCCTTCTCTGGACACGCTCAAGCATCTCAATGTCCTTCCTAAACTGGGGGGCCCAGAACTGAACACGGTACTCAAGGTGAGGTCTAACCAGTGCAGAGTACAGGGGCAGAATGACCTCCCTGCTCCTGCTGACCACACCATTCCTGATGCAGGCCAGGATGCCATTGGCTCTCTTGGCCACCTGGGCACACTGCTGGCTCTTGTTCAGAATAGAATCAGTCTGAGTTGGAAAGGACCACAGGGAGCAGCCAGTTCCATTCTCCTTGCCATGAGCAGGGACACCTTACCCTAGAGCAGGCTGCCCACAGCCTCAGACAGCCTGGCCTTAAACACCTCCAGCCATGGGGCCTCAACCACCTCCCTGAGCAACCCATGCCAGGCTCTCACCATTCTCATGCTCAACAACTTCCTCCTCACGTCCAGTCTGAATCTCCCCACCTCCAGCTTTGCTCCATTCCCCCTAGTCCTGTCACTCCCTGATATCCTAAAAAGTCCCTTGTATGCCTCCTTCAGATCCTGGAAGGCCACAGGAAGGTCACCTGGGAGCCTCCTCTTCCACAGACTGAACAGCCCCAACTCTTTCAGTCTGTGATCATAGCAGAGCATCCTCGTGGCCCTTTTCTGGACACGCTCCAGCATCTCCACATCCCTCTTGTAATAGGGGCTGCAGATATATATTGCACTACTTGTAGTAACCATGAAAGGACAATTCTAAATCTAATATACATCTAATATAACCTTCAAACCCACTTATTTCTAGACAGAAGTCAGGATAATAATCACTCAAGATACTAATGGTCAGTCCATGGCCACATCTTAAGTCCTGTGTCCAGTTCTGGGCTTCTCAATTCAAGAGAGATGTTGAGGTACTGGAATGTGTCCAGAGAAGGGCAATGAACCTGGTGAGGGGCTTGGAGCACAGCCCTGTGAGGAGAGGCTGAGGGAGCTGAAGGTGTGCAGCCCAGAGAAGAGGAGGCTCTGGGTAGACCTCATTGCTGTCTACAACTACCTGAAGGGAGATTGTAGACAGGTGGGGGTTGGTCTCTTCTGCCAGGCAAGCAGCAACAGAACAAGGGGACACAGTCTCAAGTTGCGCTGGGGGAGGTCTAGGCTGGAGGTTAGGAGGAAGTTGTTGACAGAGAGAGTGATTGGCATTGGAATGGGCTGCCCAGAGAGGTGATGGAGTCACCATCCCTGGAGCTGTTCAAGAAGAGAGTGGATGAGGCACTTCATGCCATGGTCTAGTTGATTGGACAAGGCTGGGTGCTAGCTTGGACTGGATGATCTTGGAGGTCTCTTCCACCATGCTTGATTCTGTGATTCTATGAGTGGCTTTGTTCCTGCAGGTGCTAAGTACCTGGTACGTGGATGACTCTTGTCTCTAGCAGTCAACAGATGTATGAACAAGGTGGCAGGGTTTGGAACAGAGGAGAATCCTGGCAGGTGTTAAATCTTTGGTGTCCAGGGAGACTTAGCTGAGGTTTAGTAGAACAAGTAGAGCACTGATTTGTTTCTGAAGTTGGAATGGATGATCTTGGAGGTCTCTTCCAACCTGGTTGATTCTATGATTCTATGGTTACATTTGTGTAAGTGGAAATACTCTCTGTGAGGAAACAGAGGATTAGGCCTCGTCCATTTTACAGCATGTTTTAAAAGATTAAAAATTATTATTTTAAACAATGGAGAAAAAAACCTCACTCTCTAATCTAATTGAGATAAAAAAGTAGGTTGCCATAGACTTTAGGAGGTCATTCAGTCCACCCTGGAATAGGTTGCCCGAGGGGGTGGTTGAGGCCCCATCCCTGGAGGTGTTTAAGGCCAGGCTGGATGGGGCTCTGGCCAGCCTTCTCTAGGGTAGGGTGTCCCTGCCCATGGCAGGGAGTTGGAAACTAGATGATCCTTGTGGTCCCTTCCAACCCTGACTGATTGTATGATTCTGTGATTCTCCTACCTCAGGGGGGGTTACATATAAGCAAACTTCAGTCGCATAACTCTCCTGGCAAATGTTTGTCTGAACTGCTCTTTAAATCTCCAGTGAAAGACTTCACAGCTTCCTGGAGCAAGCTAATCCAGCACTTCACTATCTTGCCATTAAAAGGCTTTTTTTTTCTTTCTTCCTTTCTTAGGATTTTTTTTTCCTTTTGCTAATGCCCACCCTAATTCTGTTGAGGCAATTCAAACACATCATGTCTTGTCCTGCTCATGGTGGCTATTATCGCGTCTCTCCACATTCCTCCCTTGCCTAGACTAAACAAACTTGACTCTTTCAAGCTTTTCTCTCCAGTTGTGTTTTCTGGACCTCTAATAATTCTTCTTGTTCACCTCTGGATTCTTGCCAGATGGTACAGACATTTCTCCCATTATTTTTATTTGCCCTTAGCTGGACAAAATAACCCAGAGATGGGCAAGTATTACTTCCCATACCTTACGTAGTACACTCTCGATTACCCTGTAAGAGGATTGCTTTTTTTCACAGCAGGATAAATCTGCTGACTCACATTCAAACTCTCTTTTGTGGATTTGCCGCCTACTCAGTTGTTCCACACCTTGTGTTCATTTCCTTGACTGTTCTTACCAAGGTGCACCACTTCTTTATCCTCACATTTTAATCTTCTCGCTGGGGTCTTTGTTTAGATTCCTGAACTGAAATCATAGAATCATAGAATTAAGCAGGTAGGAAGAGACCTCCAAGATCATCCAGGCCAACCTAGTGCCAAGCCCTAGGCAGTCAACTAGACCATGGCACTAAGCTTGAACACGTGCAGGGACAGTGACTCCACCACCTCCCTGGGCAGTCCATTCCAATGCCAATCACTCTCTCTGGCAAAAACTTCCTTCTAACCTCCAGCATAGACCTTCCCCAGCACAACTTGAGACTGTGTCCCCTTGTTCTATTGCTGGTTGCCTGGCAGAAGAGACCAACCCCATCTGGCCACAACCTCCCTTCAGGTAGTTGTAGACAGCAATGAGGTCAGGCCTGAGCCTCCTCTTCTCCAGGGTAAACACCCCCAGCTCCCTCAGCCTCTCCCCATAGGGTTTGTGTTCCAGGCCCTTCACCAGCCTTGTTGCCCTTCTCTGGACATGTTCCAGCACCTCAACATCTCTCTTGAATTGAGGAGCCCAGAACTGGACACAGGACTCAAGGTATGGCCTAATCAGTGCTGAGTACAGAGGCAGAATGACTTTGTTAATCCTACTGGCCACACTGTTCCTGATCCAGGCCAGGATGCCATTGGCTCTCTTGGCCACCTGGGCACACTGCTGGGTCATCTTCAGCTATTATCTACCAGTACCCCCAGGTCCCTTTCCTCCTGGCTGCTCTCCAGCCACTCTGTCCCCAGCCTGTAGAGCTGCTTGGGGTTGTTGTGGCCAAAGTGTAGAATGCTGCATTTGGCCTTGTTCAATCTCATCCCATTGGCCTCTGCCCACCCATCGAGCCTGTCCAGGTCCCCCTGCAGGACTCTCCTGCCTTCCAACAGATCAAGGAAAAGAATTGTACATAAGTTTTTCCATAATGATGGGAAAACAGAGAAAAGACAAAGTGCCCCCATAGAAAATTAGATGAGGTTTCATTGATTCTCTAATTAACAGTCTCTGACCTCTTATTGTAAATGGTGACAGTAAAAGTGATCTGTGGTACAAATGACTTTGTTCTGGCAACATTTGAATTTTGACTTAGTGGGAAGAACCAATAACTTCTTACTCATCACTGGCAAATAAAAAGAAAAGAGAAAGTATGTGATTATTAAGCAAATTAATGAATAGGACTTCAGAGAAAGTGAATGGTTGTGTGGGATTTCCATTCTTGTCACAGGTCTTCTTTCTTGGGAACATGAATCATTTTCTGATCAGTTGAACACTTGAAACCTGACTCTCTGGGACTCCAGTTGTTATGGTTGAGCTTTCCTCTGAATAACAGATTCTCACCGAAGCTTGCTTCATGACTAGAGCACTCTTACTTCATCACTAGAGCGCTAGCATTCTCCTGCTGCTGTGTTGCCACTCTGGTTTCTGATGCAACATTTGAGCTTCACTCCAACTTTTCTTACCATGAGGACTGCTTTGGATCTTTTGCTGTTCCAACCATCAATTCATTGAAATTTGCAGTTTAGTATCTTTGAAGTCCGTTGTCATATCTAGCTGAAACTGGAAAAGGGTTTCAAGAGCATCAGTAGAGAGGACAATAACTGATTGTTAACATCAGTCTTAGTTCCATAGGAAGCTAAAAAGCAGGCTGTTGTTTATGCTCTGTGGCATTTTCCTAAAAATACAAACTGTTTTGTTCAGGCTTTATAGAAATAAAGAGGACCAAAAAGAAGGTACTGCTATAAAATAAACTTTTTTTTGAGGATCTGAGTGTGAGGTGCAACTGAAGAAAAGGCTCTTGGTGGCCAGAATCATAGAATCAGAGAATCAGTCAAGGTTGGAAGGGGCCACAGGGATCATCTAGTTCCAACCCCTCTGACATGGCAGGGACACCCTACCCTAGAGCAGGCTGCCCACAGCCTCATCCAGCCTGGCCTTAAACACCTCCAAGGATGGGGCCTCAACCACCTCCCTGGGCAACCCATGCCAGGCTCTCACCACTCTCATGCTGAAGAACCTCCTGCTCTTGTCCAGCCTGAGAACAGAGTGTGTTTGTGGAAAAGTTGCACCAACATTGAGACAAGGGGAAAAGTGAAATCTGAAATTTCATGCTTAATTGCAGCTGGCATCAGCAAAATCCTCACTCTCAATTCACTCTGCAGCAACAGCAAAGACATTATAAAGACACCATCCTTTACATGGCAGCGATGATGGCACAGGAGATGTTAGAATTTGATCCTGCCAAAGCTTTTCCATTTTAAACAGCCTGTCCCTCTCTAAGACTTCCCCCCGTCCTCATTCATATCTGTTGGGAACTCTTAGGTGTTAAAACCAAAGTGTGGAGAAACTATGGAAAATGCTATAAAATTTGATGGTATCTCAGCCTAGACCTTTTCTATGGTCATGCAACCAGCAACAACAAGAGGACACAGTCTCAAGTTGTGCCTGGGGGAGGTCTGGGCTGGGTGTTAGGAGGAAGTTGTTGGCAGAGTGATTGGCATTGGAATGGGCTGCCCAGGGAGGTGGTGGAGTCACCATCCCTGGAGGTGTTGAAGAATAGCCTGGATGAGGCACTTAGTGCCATGTCATGTTGATTGGACAGGGCTAGGTGCTAGGTTGGCCTGGATGATCTTGGAGGTCTCTTCTAACCTGCTTGATTCTGTGCTTCTATGATCTGACAAGCAAAGCATTAGCCAGCTTGCCAGGCTTGATTTCCAATGTTTTTTCTTTTCTTACAAAACGTAAGTTAAATCCACTCCTCCTCTCCCCCCCCTTCCAAATCAAAGAACTGACAGGGTGGTGATTACCTGCATTGAACATTCATTTCTGAAGGATTTTTAAAAGAGAGAGAGAGAAAGAGAAAGGAAATAAACTAGAAAAATAAAAGAAAGTACCTTTGATCTGTTTTGAACTCGATCATTACAGTGGTAACTTTTCCTACCTTCTTGCTTTTCCAAGGTCCCTTCTGTCTTTCCTTCAGAAATTCCTTGCATTGTTTCAACAGCAGTTACTAGTTCATTAATTCAGGCTTAGGCATCCAGATCTCTTAAAACAGGGCTCCCTCAATCATTTTTTCTGGTCATGCAAGTAACTTTCTTCTCAAATGGTATCCCCCCCCCCCCCCCCCCCCTTTCTCACAAAAGCAAATCCACCAGTATTATGTTTCCCTATCAGAGAACAAATACATGAATTACCGATTCTTCCTTCTCCCCCCACCCCCTACAACAGCCCATTGATTTCATGCACACTTTCCCAGAAAATCCAGCAGCTTCACATTCTCCCTGCCCCCAAATCCATTAATTTTCCCATTCCCACAGTCTACTCTGGGGTCTCTGAACACATCATGCTGCTTATTCCCAAGGAGTCAATAAGCAGTCCTGAAGTGGGGTGTCCTCCTCTGACAGCTCTTCCATGTAACAGCACTGACTGAACACATCATGCTGCTTACTCCTAAGGACTCAATGATTAGCCCTGAAGTGGGGTGTCCTCCTCTGACAGCTCTTCCATGTAACAGCATCGGCATAACAGTGGCAGCAGATGGGCTGCCTTGCAAGACTCTGCTACCAGCACCACAAACCAGTCTTCCCGTGGGACTCTGATTTTTGGCCGGTCGGCAGGCTAGGAAGTGGGAGAATGCAACCTCCCATTGCTTCTGTGCATTAGACGGGAAACAAAAGCCTTCCCCTTCCTCACTGACTTCAGAGAGAGACAGGCTTAAAACCTTCCCATTGTGCAGGCAACACAGACTGCTTCATCCTCCTTCACTGAACGGGAGAAGGTAAATTCTTCCCTCTGCTGCACCACCTGCCTTACAATGTGTGCTGGAAAGATGAATCCTACTGTGTACACCTGCTACCAAACCACGGGAAAGGGACAGATTTCTGTTGCCCTGTCTCAGTGACCAGCAAAGTATAGTGTATGTGCATGTACATGTGTGCCAAAGCTCCCCAGACATTTTGGAGATGCTCTGCTTGAAAATAGCAGTACCTTCTATCGTGAAACCACCAGTTCACAGAGTCATTAGAGAATTCCAGGTCTTCTACTTCTGTAAGTTGTTTGATTGTTGGATTTATTTGAGTTCAGCTCTCTCAATGTTTCTGTAATTAATATAGAATCATAGAATCATAGAATCAACCAGGTTGGAAGAGACCTCCAAGATCATCCAGGCCAACCTAGTGCCCAGCCCTGTCCAATCAGCTAGACCATAGCACTAAGTGCCTCATCCAGTCTTCTCTTGAGCACCTTCAGGAATGGTGACTTCACCACCTCCCTGGGCAGCCCACTCCAATGGCAAGTCACAATGTAATCAGTACAGGCAAGTCAAAGAAAATTGGTGTTAGGGAATCTGACTACAAAAATCAAGGTTATTATACTGAAATAAAAACTTCTACTTTTATCCACACAGCAGAAAAAAAACAAAACCATGAAGGTCAGACTTTTCAATCTTATATTTGGGGAGCTGCTGCCTAAAATCTGTCCTTTAACACCCTTTCAAAGCAATTAAATTAGTTATCATTTAGGCATCCAAATGTAGAACTCCACAACAACCCCAGAGTGTTGATTGTCTTAATAAGCACAGCTTTTAATCAGTATTTTCATCATGGTGACACTAGATACTGGCAACACAAGAAATGATTTTACTGAGACTGACACCTTAACAACAAAAATAACCAATTGCTCAAATTGGAATAAGCATTTTTATTTTGAATACTGTGTCCAGTTCTAGTGTCCCAAATGTAAGAAAGACGCAGAACTGATGAAGAGAGTTCAGAGGAGTGTCACAAAGATGATCCAAGGGCTGGAGCACCTCTGCTATGAGGACAGACTGAGGGAGCTGGGGTTGTTCATCGTGGAGAAGAGAAGACTTCAGGGGGACCTTAGAGATTACTTCCAATAGCTGATGAGGTCCTACAGGAAGATGGCAGAGGGATTTCTCATGAGGGAGTCTAGAGACAGGCAAGGGGGTATGCGTTGAAGCTGAGGGAGAGCAGGGTTAAACTGGAGTTTAGGAAGAAGTTCTTCAGTAGGAGGGTGGTGAGATTCTGGAATAGGCTGCCCAGGGGGATTTGGGTGCCTCATCATAGCAGGTATTCAAGGCCAGGGTGGAAGAGGCCTTGAGCAACCAAGTCTGGTTGAGAGGTGTTCCTGCCCATGACAGGGAGGCTGGAGTAGATGATCTCTAAGATCCCCTATACCCTAAGCCATTCTAGGACTAAGTTTAGACTTAGGATCTTAGGAAAAAGTTCTTCAGCATGAAGGTAGTGAGACTTAGAATAGCTGAGACTTAGAACAGGCCTTCCAGAGATTCTTGTGGCTGCTTCCTCCCAGGAGGTGTTGAAAGTGAGCTTGGATGAAGCCTGGAGCAGCCTGCTATAGCTGAGAGGTGCTCCTGCAATGTTTCTGCATGAACATTAACAGTGTACTTCTAATAGCTGCCATCCTTTTTCCTGGAAAACATACTGTTATGTGACCCTACTCCCGTTGTGCATTCACAGCTCTACAGCTGCAGGCTTTGAGAGCTTTATTATCATGCAATCACAGGGTGACAGGCTCACAGGCTCACAGGATGTCAGGGGTTGGAAGGGACCCAAAGAGATCATCAAGCCCAACCCCTCTGACAGAGCAGGACCACACAGTCCAGCTCAGGTGACAGAGGAACACATCCAGGCAGGCCTTGAATGTCTCCAGAGCAGGAGACTCCACAACGTCTCTGGGCAGCCTCTTCCAGTGCTCTGTGACCCTTACAATAAAGAAGTTCCCCCCGTGGGTTGAGGCGGAACCTCCTGTGCTGCATCTTACAGCCACTGATCTTTGTCCTATCCCAGGGAACAAGTGAGCAGAGCCTGTCCCCACGCTCCTGACCCCCAGCCCTCATATTTATAGACATTTATTAAATCTCCTTTCAGTCTTCTCTTCTCCAGATTAAAAAGCTCATCAGACAGTGCTCCAGTCTCCTAATCATCCTTGTAGCCCTCAGCTGGACCCTTCCCAGCAGATCCCTGTCCCTCTTATACTGGGCATCCCCAAACAGAACACAGTGTTCAAGATGAGGTCTCAGCAGGGCAGAGTAGAGGGGGAGGAGAACCTCCCTTGATCTGCTGGACACACTCTTCTTAATGCACCCCAGGATCCAGTTGGCCTTGGCCACAAGGGCACATTGCTGTGCCATGGTTAACTTGTTGTCCACCAGCACCCCCAGGTCCCTCTCCACAGGGCTGCTCTCCAGCAGATCACCTCCCAGCCTGTACTACCACTTTCACAGTGAAAAGGTTTCTGCTGATGTTCACATGGAAGACCTCTAAGATCATCAAGTCCAACCTTCAACCTAACATCACCGTGGCTATTAAACCATGTCCCAAATTGCTGTGTCCAAGAGAGCTACGGAGATGCAGGACTTGCTCCAGCTGTGGTCAAATTAGTAACAACTTGTGTGGATGAGGATCAGGTCACTTTTGCAAACTGGTGTATAGAGAGAGAAGATCAGAATATAAAGATACAATTCAGAAAACACAGCTGTGCTTCATTTTAAACAGTTTCAAAGAAATCAATGGGATTGTTCATGCACATAAAGTTAAATGCACCCATAAATCTCTGGGACAATGTGTCCCAAGGGTCCAGTACTGCATTGATCTTCAATAGGGATTTCAGTACTGGAGGTAATTTCATTGATGACTTAAATATCCTCTTACACAGCAGTACCTCAGGTTCATGGCTGCATGTGTCTGGTTGTTCAGAGGTAATCTCATTGATGGGGATGGCTTATCCTCCTACAGAGTAGCACCTCAGGTTCATGGCTGCATGTGTCTGGTTGATTCTTGGGTAATATGTGGAGAGCAGTTTTGGATTTTTTTCAGTCTGTTCACTTTTAGTACTGCAACACTAATCAGCTTTAAATATTTCTCACTTCTTGCATTCTAACCCTGAAAAC